>NW_016107520.1:1871355-1947074 GCF_001604975.1 Cebus imitator | reverse complement strand
AAAAAAAAAAAAAAAAAAAGAGCTCTACCGAAATACTACTGCAAAATAGAATAAAGAATATTTCATCTCAACCTCAAAAATGTCCAAAGGCTGAGGAGTACTGAAAGAAACTGTAAAACACTTGAACTCCAACACTTGAACCCAAAGATAAAACTGAACTGATCCATGAATGCACAGAATCTGTAGATTTTGGTGTGCATGGTTCGTTAAAGTAGTGGGTCTATAGCTTTCAGCAGTTACTCAAAGGTTATTAGAACCACCAAAATAAGATGACCACATATTACTGCTGGGAAATCAGACTGACTATAAAGGCAGATAAAAGGGAAATGTGTAAAAAGGATATTCTGTGAAGATTATGAAACTCAATCTAGAAGGTGATCAAAAGTGCTTTAAAACTATCTGAACAATAACAAAGCCTGAAGTTTACCTTCAGAATTTTATAATTACTCAGACTTTTTCTCTGGAGATGGTTAATTTTTTATTTTGTTCAAAGATTCTGAAACACTCAGATTGAGAAAGTCAGAGCCTCAAGTCTCAGATTCACCCAACTCTGTTATCGATTTTCCATTTGACATTAAACAAATCACTTAAGTTCTCTGGGCCTCTGTGTCCTTATCTGTCAGCAGGAACTGATAAGCTTCATTTTAGTTATAATTCTTTGGAGGCAATGAATCAGTTAAGAACTTCTGACATCATTATGCACAACTTATGTATAGCTACTAATTTTTCAAGATGTGAGGTCATATTAATTATATATTCTCATCTTAGTTCATAATTAAGGCTCCTTGGGAAATCTTTCATAAATTTTAAGAATCACAAGAATAGAAAGTAACCTGTGGGATAGGAAGGACATATATACTTACACAATAAAAGCCTTAAGTATGGGTAAACATTTCTGTTCAAAAAAAAATTTAAGCCATACTATTGTGTGGTATTTCTCAAAATAATTAATAATAATGTGTGGAGAGTTGCCTAGAATAGAATGACACCCAGGAAAGTGATAAAATATGGAAGTACGGCATATGAAGTCTTTGTCTACAGACCCCCATAAGATTTCCAATACTTAACATGAACACACACACGCGCGCACGCACACACACACACACACGCACACACACACGCGCACACACACACACGCACGCACACATTTATTCAACCCGAAATAAGACTAGATTCAAAAGATGTTTTTATTATGCAGTCCTATAAAAAGATTTTGTCACTTTTTGCTTAGAGTAAAAGAATATAAAAATTAGTTTTAAAAAAAGGTACCTGCAGCTAAACGCTTTTCACTCGGAAGAAGCATGGTCACATTATGACCATGCTCTAGAAGAATCAGAGACACCCGGTCCAACAGTAGATAATGGCTTCCACCTAGAAACAATGCACAATGTCATTTTGTAAAGATGAAAATAGAGTTTCTGATGACAATATGGGAGGGAGGAATGGAAATCCAGTAGAACAAGTACAGAAGAAGAAAGGTGAACAGTGAGAAGACGGGGACAAGTGCTTCCTGTTCCTCAATCTCACTTTGGGTAATGCCCAGGACATACACCCAGAGCCTCCTGTACTATGTGCAGGACCTGTAAGAATCCTCCATCAAAGATTTCCACTTGTGGCTCAAAGTCTCTGCATCAGTGTAATAAGTGTCTCTGTGATTAAGCCTGTAAAAGTTACTCATCTTAAGGTACGTGCTGCATGTTAATTGGGACCTTAGAGAGACATTGTCTCCAAAATATAACTGCAATGGTAGAACATATAGTACAGTAGGTGTGCACATTAGTATACAGGGTTCCTAATGGGCAATCAGTCAGAGCTAACTGCTGTCCTATTCTGGAAATGTATGCTATTGTAGGAGACAGAAATATAGATGTTACAAGGTGAGTCTAAGAAACAGCCATTGGACAGAAGCTACTACTTAGAGCCCAAATCATTGAGATTCAAATGTACTTAGCAGGAAATTACTCAATTTGGGCCAATGGTCAACTTACAAGTAAGATATTTGAGGACAACTGTGGAGCCCTTGGGGTGAGCCTACTAGATCCTCGTTGCACCAGAAACTAAGGAATCACTGATTCTAGGAAAATTCCACCATGCTAAGAAAAGAGAAGCTTGGTCATATTAATGTCTTCTCTTAGTACCTGTTCCAAGACAGAGCCTTTGCTGGAATCTAACGATCTCAGCAGCAGAAAAATGCCAAGAGTTTGAAGGTAGAGGTGAAAGGGGAGTAGAGAAGTAGGGTGCAGTTCTCTGAATGACTCAGTTTCCTTATACGTCTAAAGCAACTAGAGATATATAAAGTACAAATCTGCCACGGGTCTTGCTCACATTTTAATCCATGTAAGAACAGGGGGCCAGGAAGAAGGGGGTCCTCACAGAAATAGCCATTCATGGTGGGTCTTAAGGAGTCAGATAGCGTTCTGGGGCAAAGACCAGGATTCTAGCACCAGGATTCAGAAGCTACACCAGCTCCCTTTTGGAGTCTGAGGAAGGAGGACAGTATACTTTCAAAAAGTTTGGAAGCTCTGTTGCTTCACTGCTACTAACACTCAGAAAGGAGGGAAAAGGATTCAAATGGACTAACAGTTTCTTAGTAATTTTTCAAAATCCTTAGTGAAAAAGGGCCTCAGAGTGGAAGCTGTGGTGAGTGTGGTCTTGGGATCAGAAACCCTGAGTCAATTCTTCATGGGACATTAGGGAGGACACATGTCCTCTTAAGAAAAGCATCTCATTCCCTGTCCCTCAGTTACCCTCTCAGAGAATCAAAAGGGCACTGAATTAGATGATCCGTTGTTCACCGATGATCACTGATTCTCCGTGATCGAAAAGGACCCATTAAAACCCACTATGGATTGAAATAAAGTCTTGGGGAAGCTCGATCCTGGGATAATCCCTTTATGCTCATATGTGATTCTCTTTCATCTTCTACTTCCTTTGAAATAAAAATAAAATAAAACTGAGGCCCAAAATGCAGAATAAACAGTCCCATGAATCTCTCAAAAACTGTTAGCGGCACAAGTAAAAGGAAGGAGGCTCCGAAAGATCCGAATGACCTGGGTCCTCTCCTCAGCTCTGGGCGGTTCTCCAGGTCTCCTCTGAAGAAAAACACTCCATTGGTCTTGCAGCCCTGAAATACCCTGCCTGCGCCACCCTGGCTCCCTATGAGCTTCACAGAATTTGCAGTGCTGCCCTCAGGAGCGCCTTTCCCTGGTCTTCAAGAGGCTGGAAACGCTCGCCACCGTTTCTATTGGAAGCTACTGCGCACCTCCCGCCCTCTGGAGCTTAGGGTGAACCTCTGAAAGTCCCGCTGCTCTCTGGAGAAGCAGCCCAGGAACTCAAGGTCTGGTCTGGTTGTCAGATTTCTGGCCCCAGCCCTGTCCGACGGGGAGCGCGTCCTGAACAGGAAGAGAGAGGAAAGGAGAGTCTCTTTTTTCCAAAACTATTTTCCCCCGCTCAGCAACAGAGGCCCCTCTCTGCCCCACAGCCGGATGGGCTTCTCCCTCCTCCAGCCGGGCCGCAAGCCCAACCCGGAAAACCGCCTAGATGACTCTGATCAATTGCCGTTCGCTGGAGCCCTGGCAGTGCGGGTATCCGGGACGCGCCTGTCTGGGAATTCTCTGGCCAAGCACTCACCCAGTGTAGATATTGTCAGGATTTTGGCGGCCTCTGAGAGCAGGACCCCAGGGAGGAGGAAGCCCACCAGAAGCAGCACGCGCTGCCCAGCCATGCTCACTTCCACAGAAGCCGCGGATCTCAGCCTGGGCTGCTTGCCCTGCGCCCGGCTAAGGGATCTTTGCGTCTTAGTGCACCAGACTCACTGGCTGTGGGCCTAGGAAGAAGTAAGAGGAGGGATCCAATTCTCTTGCTCTTCTGTTTGTTCTCTTTCCCTCTACCCCTCCTCCCTAGGTGCATGCTCCAAGAGATAATCTGTCCTCGCCCTATCAAACTACCTGAAGTCAGCTAGGAGGGGATGGGTAACCTGATCCTTAACCTTTCTCTGCCCGTGTAATCACAGTTTGTTCACGTGGAAAATCCTTACTAAGAGCCATGAATGGCAGGGGCCTCAGTAAACCACGTTCATGAAGGCTCCATCCCCAAGGAAACCACCTGTTTTTTGTGGAGCTGTCTGTCTCTATCTACTTCCATCCCAGCTGCCTCTGTTATCTCATATTGCCATCTTCGTGCCCCATTTTCCCCCAGGAAACTGCTGGAAATCTCCAGCTGGTGTCCATATATATATATATATATATATATACATAAAACTGCACTTTAGGTTCTAGGGTACATGTGTAGAACATGCAGGATTGTTGCACAGGTACATACATGGCAATGTGGTTTGCTGCCTCCACACCCCTGTCACCTATATCTGGCATTTCTCCCCATGCTATCCCTCCCCACCTCCCTACCCACCACTGTTGCTCCCCTATTCCCTCTCAACAGACCCCACTGTGTGATGCTCCCCTCCCTGTGTCCACATGTTCTCATTGTTCAACACTCGCCTGTGAGTGAGAACATGTGGTGTTTGATTTTCTCTTCTTGTGTCAGTTTGCTGAGAATTATGGTTTCCAGGTTCATCCATGTCCCTACAAAGGACACAAACTCATCATTTGCTATGTCCGCATCGTATTCCATGGTGTATATGTGCCACATTTTCCTTGTCCAGTCTATCATCGATGGGCATTTGGGCTGGTTCCAGGTCTTTGCTATTGTAAACAGTGCCACAATAAACATACATGTGCACGTGTCTTTATAATAGAATGATTTGTAATCCTTTGGATATATACCCAGTAATGGGATTGCTGGGTCAAATGGAATTTCTATTCTAGGTCTTTGAGGAATCGCCACACTGTCTTTCACAATGGTTGAACTAATTTACACTCCCACAAACAGTGTAGAAGTGTTCCTATTTCTCCACATCCTCTCCAACATCTGTTGTCTCCAGACTTTTTAATGATCACCATTCTAACTGACGTGAAATGGTATCTCAATCTGATTTTGATTTGCATTTCTCTAATGACCAGTGATGAGGACTTTTTCATATGTTTGTTGGCCTCATAAATGTCTTCTTTTGAAAAGTGTCTGTTCATATCCTTCACCCACTTTTGAATGGGTTTGTTTTTTTCTTTTAAATCTGATCTTTCACAAACCTGACAAAAACAAGCAATGGGGAAAGGATTCCCTGTTTAATAAATGGTGTTGGGAAAACTGGCTAGCCATGTGCAGAAAGCAGAAACTGGACCCCTTTCTGAAACCTTACACTAAAATTAACGCCAGGTGGATTAAAGACTTAAACATAAGACCTAACACCATAAAAACCCTAGAAGAAAACCTAGGCAAAACCATTCAGGACATAGGCGTAGGCAAGGACTTCATGACTAAAACACCAAAAGCATTGGCAACCAAAGCCAAAATAGACAAATGGGATCTAATCAAACTCCACAGCTTCTGCACAGCAAAAGAAACAATCATTGGCATGAACTGGCAACCAACAGAATGGGAAAAAAAATTGCAATCTACCATCTGACAAAGGGCTAATATCCAGAATCTACAAAGGAATAAGTGTACTAATTCTGAAAGTCACTCTGGGTCTGTACCTGGAGACTGAAATTCAAACACAGAGACTATGATTCTGAATGTGTATAATAAAATAGAACTGGGGTTATTTTGATATCTCCAAAGCACAAACTAAGGATAGCTTGTAACTCTGCCCCTTTGAAAGGTCAACCGTGGGGAGGACAGGGATCACTACACCAGATATAGTCACCTTTGCATTCTCTATCCTCAAACCAAGACTTGCTTTAGGAAAGGCTGTCAGTGCAACTCTAGACAGATGGAGAAAACCTTCAATGGATTTTATCTACAGGCTGCAATGGGGCCCTTGAATTCTGCTTGTACTATTCCTGCCTTCAGTCTACAGGTATTATATTTTTCATCTGAATTTAAAGCATTACATTTTTATACATTTGTGCATCCCTCACCTAGACATGTCCACTATGGAGAGGGAGGAAATGAGAGAGACAGACAGACACACACACACACACACACAGACAGACACACACACACACAGACACACACACACACACACAGACACACACACACACACACACACAGGGTTAGGGGGGTGAAAGGGAGAAAAGGAGAAGTGTGGGAGGAAGAAAGGTTTACCAGGCATCACAAAACTCCAGTCCACCTATTCTTATAACTTTCATAATGCACTGGCAAAATAAAGGACTCGCTATGAAGCTCCAAGCTCTTCATTTACTCAACAATTATTTTGACAGCTACTTATTATACCAGATATTGTTTGCAGGTCAGACAGAAGCTAAACACAATAAGAAATGAAATACTTAATAGATTCATGAGAAATGCTGCTAAGAAGAAACAAACAAGGAAAGAGATATGAAAGTTCAGGTATTAGAAGTGGTAATATATTAAATAGTATGACTTAAACCAACTCTAAAAAATTATAGGAGTGTCAGAGAAATATGAGCACAATACTTGATGATATTAAATAGTTACTATTGTTTTGAAGAATTTTATGTTATTGTGAAAGGAAATTAAATTTGGGGACCCCAAACTCATTTGGTCAAAGGGAAAAGTCAAGCTGGGAACTAGGTCACACAAACCTGCCTCTCCCTTTTGGTTCCTAAATACGATGGCTACAAGATGGAAAGCTCTACACCTCCCCCATATGTTCCCCACAAGGAAATTCCTAGTGAGCTCTTAAAATTTCATCATGGCAATGCAAATTGATAGCTTATTTTTACAGGTGCAGTCACCCATGTAATGGTAGATTCTCTGCATTTTTTTCCTCTGCCCTGTTTGTTTTATGTCACCTTACGTTAAAAACGTAGATTCACTGAGGCAGACAAAGGCATGAATGACTATTTTTCCCTACCCCCTCCCTTTAATTGAAATTTGTGTACTTCTCAATATCCCACCCTTTCCACTCTAAATTTGGAATCCTCAAAGTCATCTTTGCAGAAAAGCATAGGCCCATATCCCAGGTATGCGTCCTTAACCATGGCAAATAAATCTCCTAAAATGATTGAAGTTTGTCTCATCATTTTTCTCTATTGACGTCTGGTAACCATGGAGGAATCCTGAGTGAAAGTGACCCAGCCCACAACCTCTCATCTCTCAATGTTTGGTACCCACTTGGGCACCTCATAGCCCAAACAAATAGGACAATTTTCTGAAGTCCAGGACCGCTTTCCTCCAGGGATCCCTGATCTTCCAAAGTTTTTCAGGGATCCGGAGGTCTGAGGTTCATTTGCTGTAAAAATAAATAAATAAATAAAACTTTTTTGTGGGAGTTTCCCCTCATTTTCATCAAGGAGGTAGAGCCTGTCTACTTCTGTTGCTTCTGTATCAGCAGAAAGTGGTCTTCAGCTTGTGCTCCCATCACTAGGTAAAGAACTGATTGGGGATTGTGTCCTGCAAACTCTTTTAAATGACTAAAATTAGCATTAACAACGATCTGGTGTTAATTTCCCACTTACACTTAGAGCACTCAGAAATTGTATAATTTATGTCATTATTGTCAGTTTTGCTTCACTGTTTTGTTGTTTGTTTCTAGTTTTGTTTGCTTATTTGGAGTCTGTAGTGTGTGTGTGTGTGTGTGTGTGTGTGTGTGTTTCCATTCTTTCCCCTATCAGATCTGACCAACTCCAAACCTTCTAGCTCATGAAAGTGGAATCTTTCACTCTGAAAAAGAAATAAGAGTACCTTGCTCCCCTCGGCCTCTTGAGGAATTCTCAGCTGACTGAGAATCACGGGAGGGTGACTGGGAGAAATGCTCCCTAAGCTGTGTAGTGCCTCTAAATAGGTTTCCCCCCCAGAAGAACATGCTTAGGGTCTAATCTCAGCTGACAGGTGCATATAAGGAGCTGATCCCTCCCACACCTTGAGCCCCTGACACATATACCAGATAGCTGTGACATGGGTGGACCAAACCAGTTCGGGGTATAACGATCCTGAAAAGCTAGGTCTGCAAGCAGCACATTTGAAGTCCAACACATGTCCCGACTTGGTGATATCCAAAAATGGAACTCTAAATTATGGGGAATGAGGTCTCTAAGACCCCAGATGAACATAAAATTCCCCCTTCAGAAACTCTGGATGGGTATATGCAAAATACGTACGGCAAATAGTCTTGCAAATATTTAACCAAGTGGACCACTATATCTAAAGCAGATTCTGAGTTACAATGGCCTAAGTGGGAATCTTTTTGGAGATGCCCAAATTAGTGTACCTGTGAACCAGGATAGAAAATGCAGGCACAAAAACTAAACAACCAGAATGGGAGAGCTACTTTTAGTGGTATCTGGAGAGCTGCAAAAGTGTGGAAGACTGCCTCATCTCCCTACAGGAGGCCAACAAACAACTTAGAAATGCTTATCAAGAACTCTGTAACTTTTATCTCTCTTAAAGAAATCCTTTACTTCCCTATTGGCACCTCCCTCACCTCCAGCTCCACCCACACTCTACCCTGACTTCTTGAACTTCCCAGATCAGACCTGTGTCCCCTTCTCCTGCTTGTCTACCACTCACTCAATGGAAGGCAGTCAGTAATGTGACTCCAAAGACCCCACTCCCTAACGATTCCCTGACAGCCCCAATGGCAGTGTCTCATCTGGAAGATGTGAAAAAGGGGAACCCTGCAGGGACATCTCTCATGATCGCCCCATTTCAGGAACAACTGGTAACAGATAGGGGATCCCTAGCGATTGTATACAAACCCTGATCAGAGGCTGACTTATGAGGCATAGTTAGAGAATTTCCTGACCTTTATCCAATTGGATAAAGATCCAATTGGGTTTTCCCAAGAATATGAGCTCATTATCAGAACCTGTGACCCAGGTCATTCAGACCTCTCAGTCCACATGTTGGTCTCAAAAGCTAAAGCTAAGGAATGGCTGGGAAAAGCACAGTGGTTAAACCCTATAGCAGATTTAACCCCTAAAGTCCCACTAGAGCCACAACAACCAGCCCCCCAAAATCCAGAAGACAGGCATAAAGAGGCAAAGGAATGAGTGACTGCGCTGTGAAATATTATTCATTCAGTGTTCCAAAGGGTTGTGAATTAGAGCAAAATCCAACAATGCACCAAAGAGCAAATGAATCAGTTTTAAATTATTTAACACATTTCGATTAAAGTTTAAGACAGTATTGCAGGATGTCAGCTGATTGCTTTGAAAACAATAAAAGTGATATATTATAAAATGCAAATTTCTTAAATAGACTAGATGATGATTTAGCCACCCTTGTAAAATGGGCCATGGCCAGAACTGATGAACTAGTTAGCTTAGCTGAGCAATTATCCTGCACTGTGATTTAAAAAAAAAAAAAGAAAGAAAGAAAGAAAAGAAAAAATAGAAGATATCCTGAGTTATGCATTTACAGCCAAAGAATTAATTTCTCAAACTAAGGAAGGAGACCTTTAATCCTCTTCAGCTTCTAAGGCCATTTCCCCTTTAGCCTTCTACATTGCTTCTCAAAAGGGGCAGTTAGAAGTCAGCCAGAGGAGGGCCAGGTTAACCACAATCCCATCTATAGGTCACAGCTATAGTAAGGAGGAATCTTTCCAGAAGGCACTGTTTTTACTTAAACACAATCAGACTCCCACCTAAGTCACATACCCAACGCCTACTTCATGGATCAAGACCCTTTCACATGTCATTTCTAGAGTTGAAAGCCTTTTAAAGGGCAAGGATTTTCTTTGTTGGGGAGCTCAGTTGTTAGGCTTCTATGCCGCCACAGCTGCTGGCCAAATAAAACACCATTTCCTTCCCAGTTTAGTGTTTGAGAGGTTTGTTTGCAATCTCTCCTGCTTCAAAACCTCTCAATCCCACAGAGATTTTAGACTGAAGACTCTTCCCTCCCAGTCTGTTACTACTGTAAAAGACCAGGACACCTTAAGAAAGACTGTGTTAGACTGAAACAAAAGAAAAGACAGGAGAATGCAACTCAGGAAGGCTAGGGATGCTTTGAGGAAGTACAAGGGTTTCACCTCTCCAAATATTTTACCCTGACAAAAAAATTGGGAGAGATTAATATAATGATAAACCATGAGCTTACAACTGCCTTAATTGACACAGGCATGACTATCTCGCTGATAAATCCCACCTTATTTAGAAGCCCCATTGTCCAGAGTAATGAAATAATTAACATGTTGGGTGTGCCTAACAAAACAATCTCATGTTTTAAGTCAAAACCCATACCTTATCATTTCATGGGAATCAGATCCCTTACCCCAGGCTCTGAGTGTGACATGCTTAGCAGGTCCCATATGTTTCTAATATGCCCTGGGGCCCCTGTCAACCTTTTGATCTGTGATCTCCTCAACACTCATAGCACTCATATCTCTTTTGCATCAGAAGGTGAACTTTTTTAAGAATTTTAGCCAGGAGACCAAAAATGCCAAATTAAAAAATGTCCTGACAATGTACCACAACTTAGTACCAGTAATGTTAAAACATCATCTTGTGACCAGGAATGTGAAGTGGAAACAGAGAAGGACATATTAGGGGGGAAGAAAGAACATTGGAATAAAGAGCAGAAAGCAGTAAAACTCCTTTTAGCTTCCCCAATCTTCCTGTTAACCACAGAAGCAGAGCACTTGCTCAAGGACATCCTGTCCCACTTATGGTCTTAATCAAATACAGATATAGGAAAAATATCTCAGCCACTCCAATAAAGATAGAGAAAAACCCAAAGAAACCCCTACTCAATCTTAAACGATATCCTCTATGATAGGAAGCCATAGATGAAATTGTTCCCATCACACAAGATTATCTGAAAAGGAGGCTCATTATTTCCTGCACAAGCCCCTGCAACAGCCTTATGTTCCTTGCAAAGAAACCAAGTTGGAGAAAATGGAGATTTGTGCAGGATTTGAGGGCAATAAACACTGTCATAATACCCAGACACCCATTAGTCCCCAACTCATATACCCTCCTGTCAACTATACCCACTACAGCCAGTATTTCTGTTGTGGGTCTCTGCAGTGACTTCTTTAGTAATCCTGTAGATCCAGACAGTCAAGATTTGTTTGCCTTTACTTGGAAAGGACAGCAATACAAGTGGACAGATCTTATTTAAGAGGAGAGAATGGAAATTTTAGAGCAGGATATGATGTGGTTTCCTTACTAGAGATAATTGAAGGTGGTCCTCTTCCCTAAGCCAGATCTGCTCAAGTGCCCAAATTGATTGCCCTAACTGACCTGAGCTTGTCAATTGGTAAGAGAGAAGGCTGCAAACATTTACACTGACAGCTTTTGGGGTTGCTCATGTCTTTGGGATGCTATGGAAAGAGAGAGAATATTTCACCTACTCAAAGCAACCCATAAAAAATGTACAATAAGTATCAATGCTGATAGAGTTATTCTGAAACCAAAATGTTTGAGTTCTAAAAATCCCAGGTCACTCAAAACTAGACACTGCAGAAAGTCAGGGTAACCAACTGGCTGATGCCACAGCTGAAAGAGCAGCATTCGAGCCACCAACCCCAAACCAATAAATAGCCATAAAACCTAAAACACTTAAAAACATGTTGAAAGAAACCCAGAGTATAGCTCCTACAAAAGAGAAATCTACATGGAAACAAGCAAGGGGATACTCAGCTCCCAAAACTAAAATATGATGTGGACCTAATAATAAACCCATTATTCCATTGGGATATCAGGTGCCCTTATAGAATATGTTCGTAATCTAACCCATTGGAATGCAGATAAAATGAAACCCTGGTGTAAAAAACATTACTGGAAACCATCCTCCACAGTGGCACAAAAGGTTTACACTTAATGTGTTATTCGTGCCAAATATAACCCAGGAAGTTCCCTCCATGAGATCAGGGCGTCATTTTCGTTTTCCAGCTGGACTTTTGAGGTATTGATTGATTTTATCCAGCTGCCACCATCTCAAAATTACATGTATGTTTTAGTAATGATCTACATGTTTTCCCACTGAGTTGAAGCTTTTCCCTGCAGGTAAGCAACAGTCATGGCAGTTGGAAAAATCCTATTAGAAAAAAGTATTCCACTGTAGGAAGTCCCCTGTGAACTTCATAGTGACAGAAGAACTCACTTTACTAGGCAGGTTATTCAAAATATTTGTAAAATTCGGCCCATATTTTAACATGTCCATAGTGTCTACTATTCCCGGTCTTCAGGCCTGGTGGAGAGGACCAACGGATTAATTAAAACATATTTATCTAAGTTTATGAAGGCATTTCATCAACCCTGGCCCAAAGCACTCCCCCTAGTGCTGCTTACACTCCAATCCAACCCTTTTGGTAAACATTAACTGTCCCCTTATGAAATTAGAACAGGAAGACCCATGTGTATGGAAATGAATATAACCAATCCAACTTTTCTCAAGGGAGACGTATTGCAATATTGTGAGGGGCTCATTTATCATCTCTTTAAAAAGCCAAGATTTAAAAAGCCAAGATTTGGTAAAGAATTCCCTTTATAGAGTGCTCCCTGAAGATGAGGTGCCTGGTCATGATCTGCAACCCAGAGATTTTGTCTATTGGAAAAGACATCTGACAAAGGATTCCCTTCAACCATGATGGAAGGTCCCATACCAGGTATCACTGACAAATCCATGTGCTGCAAAATTATAGGGTATACGCTCATAGATTCACATCTCTCATCTTAGAAAGGCACAACCTCCTGAGTGGACTGTAACTCCAAACAAAGACCTTTATCTCCAGTTTACTAAACATCAACCTTCAGCCCAGGATTAGAAGCAGATGGCAGCTGTTGTGGACTGCTTAACCCCAAGGCACAGGACCAGGTTTGCATACAAAGGAACGCCTATGTTTATTATATAATAACCATTACAATTATTGTCCTAGATGTAACAGCAACTCCTGTCTTATAAAGAACAGGGCACTTAAATTGTCTGATTTAATGTACATCCTTTAGTAACTACCGTGAATTTCACAGTCTTGCTATCATTATCTTATGTCCCTACACCTTCTTGCCACTGCCACTCACAGATGCCAGTGAAATGAACCTGTTTCTACAATGGGCTCAGGATTATGCAGACAGATTACAAAAGAACACCTGCTGGATATGTGGACTTATACCTCTTTCCAGTGGCTCTGGTCTGCCATGGTGAGTATCCCCATTCCAAGATCAGGACTGGACAGAATACCAAATATTTATTACATCACAGAAATGGCCTGGTATCCTTAGTAATGGTGTAACAAAAGATAATATATATATAATTGGCCCATTAAAAACATGTTTAAGAACAAGGGACATAGGAAAAGTTTTTCAATGGAAAGGATCAGCTCATTAACTCTCACTTTAGCATAACCCAACAAAAACAGGAGGTAGTAACCAGACCCCAAACAATGACCCATTTCAAAGTGGAGTAGTGCAAATTTGGGATGGATTTATCTGGTTCACCCCTTCATTTGACCAGCTTAGCCAAAATGCTTATTTGTACTGGGAGCAAAGAAATTACACCAAGGACCTATGGCCAAAAAGTACAAGAGATATGGGTGGACACCTGGAACGGGAAGACCCATGTGTATGGAAATGAATATAACCAACCCAACTTTTAATTGAATATAACCAATCCAGCATTTGGAGAGTGCTGTGACCACATTATCACATTACAAGACACTGAGTGGCATGCCACTGATTGGGTGCAGCAACGAGGTATTTGTTGGACAGATAGGACATATTGGCTATGTAGCACTAACTTATGGCTGTGGTTACTTCCAGGGTGGTTAAGACAATGTTTTTTAGGTTATGCTTGGACACAAGGACAAGTAATTCAAACCCTGATAAAAATCAGTAAACCTTCATTTACAATCTTGTTGGACACTTTCTGTATTCATGGTATGATCACTTAGCTTCTGCCACCAAGTTCCCCAGGATTCAAACCAACCATTCAACCAATTGACTAGTGAGGGTTTTGAATCTAACAGATTGATTAAGTAGGTTTTCACATCAGTCATAAGTTAGGTTATGTTCTTAGATTCATCTGGAATAGAAACACAGCATTTGGTTTCTATGATGGTGCATGTTCCCACTTATGCTGTCTATTTAAAGCCATAGGTTTGGAAGCACAGCTTTCTTCATAAGCATGATCTCGTTGTTTAGCAAAGAGGTACTCATGCAGCTATCATTTAGGGATTTGGGGGTATAATTTGTTAATGCCTCAATATGCCATTTAAAATCTTCAATACTTATCTGTGGTACAAAGATTGAAGCTAAGTGATCACACCATTGGAATACCTAATGTATAAACTTTATTATGAACTATATTGCGTAAAGTGTGTATGTGTGTGTGTGCGTGCGCGCACACGTTTTGAGACAGCATCTGGATCTGTCACCCAGGCTGGAGTGCACTGGCATGATCTCATGCCACTGCAACCTCTGCCTCCCAGGCTCATCCTTACACCTCAGCATCCCGAGTAGCTGGTACTACAGGTGCCGGCCACCATGCCTGGCTCATGTTGTATTTCTTGTAGAGATGGGGTTTCACCATGTTTCCCGGACTGGTCTCAAACTCTTGAACTTATGCAATCCACCTGCCTCAGCCTCCCAAAGTGCTGGGATTACAGGCATGAGCTATTGCACCCAATCAAATTATATATAATTTAATGATTTTATTCATCATATATTATTATTTACATTTTATACTCCCAATGCTTACTTAGATTTATCCATGTATTTTTCATTCCCTTTGCTTTTTTTTTTTTTAATGGAGTCTCACTCTGTTGCTGAGGCTGGAGTACAGCAGCTCACTGCAACCTCTGCCTCTTGGGTTCAAGAGAGTGTCTCAGTCTTCCAAGTACCTGGAATATCAGGTGCCCACCACCATGCCCAGCTGATTTTTTCTGTATGGTTAGTAGAGATGAGGTTTTACCATGTTGGCCAGACTGGTCTTGACCTCCTGAGCTCAACTGATCCACCCACCTTGGCCTCCCAAAATGCTGGGATTACAGGTGTGAGCCACCATACCCCGGACATTCCCTTTATTCTTTTATTTTCTTTCCACTGTGACCTACTTTCTGGGATCACTTCTTCCTGAAGTGCATCCTGTGGTATTTTGTTTATTGAGAATCAGCCAGTGAGAATTTTCTCCTTTTCCCTAATAATGACTTTTTTCATCCTTGTAATTAATTAAAAGAAAAATTTACTACTGCTTTTAGCACATTGAAAATAACCTTCGACCATCTTTTTTGCATCCATTTTTGTGTATCATGAAAAATTTCTGGGAGTCTAACTGGGGCTCCATGAATGTAATCTATCTCCCTCAGCCCTCACCCATGGCAGCTATAAATAAGTTTCTTTTGTCATTGGCATTCTAAAATTTCTGTGTAATGTATCTCTTACTTTGGCCTCTTGAATCTATGCATTGGTATCATTTTATCAGTTCTAGAAAATTATCCAAACATTTTTATTATCCCTCTATGTATTTCTCTGTCCCATTTTATCTTTCCTTCCACAGCCATAATGACAGCTTCTCAGGGATAAGATTTCTTTTCATTTTTCTTCTTTTTTCTTTTCTTCTTATTTATTTATTTTTTCTCCTGCTCTATGTAGCCCCATGGATCTACCCACGTGCATATCCATGGGGGTAGGGGAGGAGGGACAGAATTATCTCTAGTTCACCATTAATTTGAAGACACAGCCTTTTCGTCTCTGGGTTTGACATTTACTCCTCTCACAACCAAAACCTAAGTCCAAGTCTATCAGGGATCAACAAACTCTTGGGGTAAAACGTTCTTTCCTCCTTTTGCCTCCAAGAATTTTAGCTTTTCTTTTGAATTTGTCTTGTTAATTTTTTATTATGATGTTAGCCCTTTGGTGCTTTTAAGATTTTTTTTTCTCTTTTATCCAGCTTTTAAACTTTATTTTCTGTGGAAGAATGGTCTGAATAACTTGATATCTCAGTTGAACTTCAGTATGGAGAGAGAAGTGTAAACCAAAAATGAAATTCTAAGGCCCCCCCCCACCCCCACCATAAGCCATCTGACTCGACTTCCTCCTCAGCCAGGGCTCTTTTAACAACCTGACAGACTGGTTCAGGCCATGTCAGGAAGTGGGGGTCTGACATACCTCTCCAGCATGAGCACCAACACCAACTTTAAGTCTGAGAGGAAACATGTTAAAGCCTGTTCTCTCTGAAGCCTGCTACCTGGAGGCTTTATCTGCATGATAAAATTTTGGTCTCAACAACCTCAACCCAGACATTTCTTTCTTTGATCCCAGGTCTTTAGACAAACCCAACCATTTGTAAACCTGAAAATGTTTAAATGTGTCTACATCCTGGAAGCACCATCCCTGCACTTCCCACTGCCCCTCACATCAAGTTGTCCCACCTCTCTGGACCAAACTAATGTATTTCTTAATGATGTTTCATGCTTCTCTAAAACGTATTATACCAAGCTGCACCCAAACCACCTTGGGCACATGTTCTCAGGACCTCCTGAGGGCTGTGAAATGGGCCATGGTCACTCGTTTTTGGCTCAGAATAAATCTCTTCAAATATTTTACAGAATTTGACTTATTTCATGGACAGAAGCCACATTCAATTATTTAACTATTCAATTATTCTAACCAAGGAAATTTAAAATAAAGACTTCTAACTGAGAAGGCAAATGAGAGACACTGAGATATTAGAGTTAGAAGCTAAAGAAAGCAACTATCACCCCTAAGGCTAAGGAAACAAAAGGTAGAAGAAACAATTATTAAGAGTTAGAGCCTTGCAGGTATGGGTTTTGCAAGGCTTGTGAGAGAGAGAAGAAGAATCCTGCTTAGCTAGTGCTAATGCTTTAGGAACCCAGAGAGGGAATCCACAGAGCTGAAATTAGACCTCTGAGGAGGGACCACCAGCCTGCCAGTTCCAGTATCTGTGAATGGGCCCAGT
The DNA here is from genome assembly GCF_001604975.1 of Cebus imitator. Taxonomy (NCBI): domain Eukaryota; kingdom Metazoa; phylum Chordata; class Mammalia; order Primates; family Cebidae; genus Cebus; species Cebus imitator. The sequence goes on along the minus strand of NW_016107520.1, from coordinate 1,930,178 downwards.
GAGGCTAGCTCCAGTTATTTAGAAAAGCTGCAAACAGAAAAAAAACTCCTGGTCTTAAAACCATCACTGCAACAATAAATTTAAAATAAAAACACCTTTCTTGCCCCTGAAGCCATCCAGTATCCCTATATGTCCACTATTAACAGAGCCCAATAGGGAGTGAACTGGGATGCAGTCTTCAGAGTCTTCACTCCATCTTCACAAAGTAGGACATGGAAAGGTGGGATCAAAGCTAGAGACAAGAGCTCCATTACTGAGGTGACTGGCCCGATGTTTCTGGAGCCAGAACTCCAGCTAAGTCACTTTGGGCAATATAGTTGTATTAGTCCACTCTCACACTGCTATAAAGAGTGACCTGAGACCAGGTTATTTATTTATTTATTTATTTTTATAAAAAGAGGCTTAATTGGCTCATGGTTCTGCAGGCTGTACAAGGAGTATAGCAGCTTACACTTCTTAGGAGGCCTCAGGAAACAGAATCACTGTGGAAGGTGAAGCGGAAGCAGGTACATCTTACATGACCAGAACAGAAAGAAGAAGGGGCAGGGGAGATGCCACACACTTTTAAACTATCATGTCTCACTAGAACTCACTCAATACTGTGACACAGTACCCAGCAGAAAATCCACCCTAATGATTCAATCACTTCCCAGCATGCCCCATCTCCAAAACTGGGAATTACAATTAAAATTGAGTTTTGGGCAAGGATACAGATTCAAACAATATCATTCCACCCCTGGCCCCTGAAAATCTCATGTTCTTCACACATTGCAAAATACAATCATGCCTTCCCAACAGTCCTCCAAAGTCATAATGTTCCCGGACCAAACTGAGGATCAAGCTGCTATTTCTCATGACCCAAAAATAAGATGCAGATTAACTGGGGAGGAAGAAAGTTTTTATTTCTGTAACTGCTTACAGTGAGAAGGCCTGGAAATTATCACCAGACCAACTCGAAATTACAAAGTTTTCCAGAGCTTATATACATTCTAAGCTATATGTCTACATGTGACTGTGTATTCATCTAAAGACATAAGTGATTAACTTCTTTTAATATATAACTCAGGTCTGAGTCCTGAAGACCTTCGTCTGGGGCCTCAGTAAATTTACTTAATCTAAATGATCCAGGTGCTGGGGTGATTATCCTTATCTTGTCTCCTACTAAATCACAGAGGTTTGAGAGTTCCTTCAGACCCTCAATAAACTTGATTGTGGAGGCCTGGGGAGTTTCTTCAGACTCATAATAAAACATTGTTTAAACCTAACTGGGTCCTATTCAGAATTCCTTCATTATTTTGTCATACTTTAAGGCCCAGGAAAGGTCTAGGCAAAATTCTTAATGGGTTTTCATTACATCCCAGCCTTTGTATAAGGGCACTGGCTTTTAATATTTAACTTAACCATTCAGTCAGTGCTGAAACAGTTGTTAGTGAGGACTGGTCTGCCACAGTAATTCATGCCAAAGTTAACATCGATGTTCAAAGTCCAAAGTCTCACCTGAGAAAAGCGAAGTCCTCCGCCTCCCAGGCTCAAGTGATTCCCATGCCTCAGCCATTCGAGTATCTGTGATTACAGGTGTGCACTGCTATGCACTAATTTTTATATTTTTAGTAGAGACAAGGTTTCACTATGTTGTCCAGGCTGGTTCCTTCCAACCATGATCCTGTAAAATCAAAAACAAGTAGTTACTTCCAAGATACAATGACAGTACAGGCAGTGGCTAAATACTCTCATCCCAAAAGAAAGAAATCAGCCAAAAGTGAAGGGTTGTTAGCCCCACACAAGTCCAAAACCCAGCAGAGCAATCATTAAACCTCAAAGCCCCAAAATAATTTTCTTTGACTTTACATCACATATCCAGGGCAAGTAACTGGGGCAAGGGGTGGGCTACCAACATCTTGGGCAGATCCACCCCTGTTATAGGATTCAACACCAAAGGCTGCTCTCATGGGCTGGCATTGAATTCCTATAGCTTTTCCAGGGCAGCGTGCAAGCTTCCAATGGAGCTACCATTCTGGGGTCTGGAGAATGGTGGCCCTCTTGTCACAGCTTCACTAGGCAGTACCCCAATAGGGACTCTGTGTGGAGGCTCCAATTGCACATTTCTTCTCTGCGCTACCCTAGTAGTGGTTTTCAGTGAGGGTTACATCCCTGCAGCAGCTTCTGCCTATCCAAGTTTTTCTATACATTCTCTGAAATTTACGCAGAGGCTCCTAATTCTCACCTCTTGCACTATGCACACCCACAGGCTTAACGTCATGTGGAAGCTCCCAAAGCTTATGACTTGCACCCTCTGAAGCAATGGCTTAAGGTGTACCTGGGCACCTTTCAGCCACAACTGGAGTTGGAGCAGCTGGGATGTGAGAAGCAGTGTCCCAAGGCTGCACAGGGTGGTGAGGACCTGGATCTGGTCCATAAACCATTCTTCCCTCCTAGGCCTTCTCACCCCTGATGGGAGGCACTGCCACAAAGTTCTCAGAAATGCCTTCAAAACCTTTTTCCTATTGTTTTGGCTATGAGCATTTACTTTTTTCAATTATGCAAATTTGTGCAGCCTGCTTGAATTTCTCCCCTGAAAATGGGCTTTTCATCTCTACAACATGACCAGGCTGATAATTTTCCAAACTTTTATGCTCTGCTTCTCTTTTGAAGTTCCAATTTCAGGTAATTTATTTGCTCACACACATAAGCATAGGATGTTACAAGCCACCAGGCTACCTCTAGAACACTTAACTGCTTAGAAATTTTTTTCACCAGGTACCTTAAATCATCACTCTCAAGTTCAAAGTTCCACAGTTTTCTAAGAAAGGGGTTAACGGCTTCAAGTCCTTTGCTAATCTGTAATAAAAGTACCTTTTTTCCAGTTCCCAATAAGTTTCTCATTTCTTTCAAGACCTCCTCAGTGTGGCCTTCACTGTTTACATCACAATTAGTATTTGGTCACAACCATTCAGCAAGTCTCTAGGAAGTTCCAAACTTTCCCTTGTCTTCCTGTATGCTTCTGAGTCCTCTACACTCTTCCAGCCTCTGCCCATCACCCAGTTCCAAAATTGCTTTGATGTGTTTTTGATATCTTTATAGCAACACCCCCTCTTCAGTACCATTTTTTTCTTTTTTATTTTTTTGAGACAGAGTTTCACTCTTGTCAACAGGGCTGGAGTGCAGTGGCATGATCTTGGCTCACTGCAGCCTCCACCTCCCAGGCTCAAGTGATTCTCATGCCTCAGCCATCTGAGAATCTGGAATTATAAGTGTGCACTACTATGCACAACTAATTTTTATATTTTCATTTTATTTATTTATTTTGAGATGAGTTTCACTCTTGTTGCCCAAGACGGAGTGCAATGGTGCAATCTCAGATCACTGCAAACTCTGCCTCCTGGATTCAAGTGATTCTCCTGCCTCAGCCTCTTGAGTGGCTGGGATTACAGACATGCAACACCATGCTCAGGTAATTTTTTTTTTTTTTTGAGACAGAGTCTCACTCTGTCTCCTGGGCTGAAGTGCAGTGGTGCAATTTCAGCTCACTGCAACCTCCACCTCTCAGGTTTAAGCAACTCTTCTGCCTCACTGCCTCAACCACCCGAGTAGCTGGGACTACAGGCGCATACCACCATACCCGGCTAATTTTTGTATTTTTAGTAGAGATGGGGTTTCACCATATTGGCCAGGCTGGCCTTGACCACATGATCCACCCAATTTAGTCTCCCAAAGTGCTGGAATTACAGGCGTAGCCCACTGTGCCCAGACTATTTTTACATTTTTAGAAGAGACAAGGTTTCACTGTGTTGGCCAGGCTGATCATGAACTTTTGGCCTAAAGTGATACACCAGCCTAGGCCTCCTAAAGTGCTAGGATTACAGGCATGAACCACCATGGCCCATCAAAAATTGTTTGTATTAGAAAATTATCATGTTTTTATTAAGAAATATCTGAGGTTGGGTAATTTTTTTTTTTTTTTTTGAGTCAGAGTCTCACTCTGTTACCAGGCTGGAGTGCAATGGTGCAATCTCGGCTCACTGCAACCTCTGCCTCCCAGGTTCAAGCGATTCTTCTGCCTCAGCCTCCCCAGCGGCTGAGACTAAAGACACACGCCACTATATCCAGCTAATTTTTGTATTTTTAGTAGAGACGGGGTTTCACCATACTGGCCAGGCTGGTCTCAAACTCCTGATGTCATGATCTGTCCCCTTTGGCCTCCCAAAGTGCCAGGATTACAGATGTGAGCCACCATGCCCAGCCAAGACTAGGTACTTTTTTTTTTAAAGCGGTTTAATTGGCTCACAGGTCTGCAGACTATGCAGGAAGTATAATTGCTTTTGCTTCTGAGGAAACCTTAGAAAACTTACAATCACTGTGGAAGGTGAAGGGGAATCAGCCAATAATTACGTGGCCAGAGAAAAAGGAAGAGAGCAGCGGGGAGGTGGCACACACTTTTAAACTGCCAGGTCTATTGAGAAGCCGCTGACTATCGAAACACAGTACCCAGGTAAAAATCTGCTCTCATGATTCAGTCACCTTACACCAGGCCCCACCTCCAATATTGGATTTACAATTTAACATGACATTTGGGTGGGGACAAGTTTTAAATTATATCATTCCACCCCTTGGCTCCTCCAAATCTTATGTCCTTCTCACATTGCAAAATACAATCATGTCTTCCCAACAGTCCTCCAAAGTTGTGACTCATTTCAGCATTAACATCAAAGTTAATGGGCACCTTTTAGCCATGGCTGAACCTGGAGCAGCTGGGACACAGCGTTGGATACTGCGCAGGATGGTGTTTGATACTACACAGGATGGTGAAGCCCTAGACCTGGTCCATTAAACCATTCTTCCTTTCTAGGCCTCCTTGCGTATGATGGGAGGGCTTCCATGAAGGTGTGAAACATCTTGGAGTCCTGTTCCCCATTGTTTTGTCTACCAGCGTTTTCCTTCCTTTTAGTTATGCATATTTCAGCAGCCTCCCTGAATTCCTTCCCTGAAAATCTTTTTCTTCTTTACTGCATAGCTAAGCTACAAATTTTCTAAATTTTCACACTCTGCTTCCCCTCTAAATATAAGCTCCTTATAATTACCTTATAACATAAGGCTTATATATTAAATTACCTTATAAGGTAACTTCTTTGCTCACACATGAGCATAGGACATTATAAGCAGCCAGGTTGTCTCTGGAACACGTTGCTGCTTAGATTTTTTTCTACCACATACCTGAAATCATTACTCTCAAGTTCAAAGTTTCACAGTTTCCTAAAGGGTCCAATGCCTCCAAGTTAATTGTTAATACATAACAAAAGTTACCTTTGATCCAGTTGCCCGTAAGTTTCATATTTCTATCTGAGACCTTCTGAGCCAGGGCTTCACTGTTCATATCACAATTAGCATTTTGTTCACAACTATTTAACAAGTCTCTAGGAAGTTCCAAGCATCCCCTCATTCATACATGAATAATGTATGATAAGGTTTGGCCCCGTGTCCCCAACTAAACATCTTCAATTGTAATCTCCATAATCCACACCTGGCGGGAGGCAATTGAATCATGGGGGCAGTTTCTCCCATGCGGTTCTCATGATAGTGAGTGAGTTCTTATGACATCTGATGGTTTTATAAGCATCTGGCATTTTCCCTGTTGGCCCTCATTCTCTCACCGACGCCCTGTGAAGAGCTGCCTTCTGCTATAATTGTCAGTTTCCTGAGGCCTCCCCGCAAGCCATGCAGAACTGTGAATCAATTAAAACTCTTTCATCTATAAATGACTTATTCTCAGGTATTTCTTCATCCAGTCTGAGAACAAATTAAATGATTTGCAAGAGTGATAGGCAGATATACATATCTAGAAACATACAGAATTATATAGCAAATAATCTGCAATTTCTGTGTGTTTTTACAATAACAGCTTTTGTAATTGTGATTTTTTTCATATTTCTAGCAGGAAGAATTATAAAAATGGCTCTGGAGAGTCCCATCCCCTGGTGCCCACATCCTGTATTATGCTCTCTGATACGGTTTGAATCTGTGTCCCTGCCCAAATCTAATTCAAAGCATAATTCCCAACGTTAGAAGTGGGCCTGGTGGGAGGTAATTGGGTCATGGGGGCAGTTTCTCAGGGTTTAACACATTTCCCCTTGGTGCTGTACAGTGATAGTGAGTTCTCAAGACATCTGGTTGTTCAGAAGTGTGTAGCACCTCCCCACTCTCTATCTTGCTCCTGCTGTCACCATGTGAAATGCCTTGCTCCCCCTTTGCCTTCTGCAAAGTGTAAGTTTCCTGAGGCCTCCCCAGAAGCTAAGAAAATGCCAGAATTATGCTTTCTGTACAGCCTGCAGAACCATGAGCCAATTAAACCTCATTTCTTTTATAAATTACCCAGTCTCAGGTATTTCTTTGTAGCAATGCAAAAACAGACTAATACTGAAAATTGATATCAAAGAGTAGGGCATTACTACCGAAATGTGGAAGCAACTCTGAGCCTGGGTAACAGTCAGAGGTTGAAAAAGTGTGGAGGGCTCAGAAATAGACAGGAAGATGAGGGAACATTAGGGACTTGATATAGTTTGGCTCTGTGTCCCCACTTAAATCTCATTTTGATTTGTAATACCCACATTTCGAGAGAGGGACTTGTAATCCCGACGTGTCAAGGGAGGGAGGTGATAGGATCATGGGGGTCGTTTCCCCCATGCTGTTCTCATGATAGTGAGTGAGCTCTCATGAGGTCCGATAATTTTATAAGCACCATCAAGTTTCCTGAGGTCTTCCCAGCCATGTAGAATTGTGAGTCAATTAAACCTTTTCCTCTATAAATTACGCAGTCTTGGGTATTTCTTTATAGCACTGTGAATGGACTAATATAGCAAACCGGTATTAAGAGTGGGACACTGCTATAAAGATACTTGAAAATGTGGAAGCAGCTTTGGAACTGGGTAACAAGCAGAGGTTGAAAGAGTTAAGAGGGCCCAGAAGAAGAGAGAAAGATATATGTTCTCTCCTAAATCTCATACTGAATTGCAGTTTCTAATGCTGGAGGCCTAATGGAAGAGTATTGGATCATGGGGGGTGGTTTCTCATGGTTTAACACTATCTCTCTTAGTGCCATCATTGTGATAGTGAGTTCTTGTGAGATCTGGTTGTTTAAAAGTGTGTAGCGCCTCCCCAGTCTCTTTCTTGCTCCTGCTTCCACTATATGAGATTCATTGCTTCCCCCTTGGCTCCTGCCATTGTTGTAAGTTTCCTCAGGCCTCCCCAGAATTTAGGCAGATGCCAGAATCATGCTTCCTTTATGTCCTTAGGAACTGTGAACCAATATCAATTGAACCTCTTTTCTTTATAAATCACTTAGTCACATATACTTCTGTGTAGCAATGTAGAAATGGATTTATACAGCCTTCACTTAAATGTAGATAGAATCTGTGAATATAATGGACATTACATCTGTTGTTATGTTACTTTATATGTCAAAGGAAATTTTCAGATGAAATTAAGGTCAATAATCAGTTGAGTTTGAGTTAATAACAAGGGAGATTTTCTTGGGTGTGCCTGAACTAATCAGGTGAGTCCTTAATATAGATTAAAAGCAGCAGAAGATACTCTCCTGCTGGCTTTGAGGCAGCACCCTACCATGTTGTAGAGGGAGCCATGTGGCCAGGAACAGCTATCAGCCTCTAGAGAGCTGAAGGCCTTAGTCCTACAACAGCAAATAACTAAGTTTTGCCAACAACCTAAGGGGCCTTGGAATTGAACATTTTTCTAATTAAACCTTTAAATAAGGATACAGCTCTGCCTCTCAGGCTGGAGTGCAGTGGTGTGATCTCAGCCCACTGCAACCTCTGTCTCCTGGGTTCAAACAATTCTCCTGCCTCAGTCTCCTAAGGAGCTGGGATTACAGGCATGTACAACCACACCTAGCTAATTTTTGTATTTTCAGTAGAGATGGAGTTTTGCAATGTTACCCAGGCTGGTCTCGAACTCTTGACCTGGTGATGTGCTCACCTTGGCCTTCAAAGTGCTGGTTACAGGAGTGAGCTACAGGAGTGGTTACAAAGTTGCAGGAGTGAGCCATCATGTCTGGTCTATTATTTTTTTTTACCTTTTGATTATGGCCATTCTTGTAGGAGCAAGGTGGTATCACATTGTGGTTTTGATTTACATTAGTGACACTGGGCATTTTTCCATATGCTTGTTGGCCATTTGTATATCTTCTTTTGAGAATTTTCTGTTGGTGTCCTTAGCCCACTTTCTGATGGGACTGTTTGTTTTTTTTTCTCGCTAATTTTTTGAGTTCCTTGTAGATGATGGATATTAGCCCTTTGTCAGATATATAAATTGCAGATTTTCTTCCACTCTGTGGGTTGTCTGTTTAATCTGCTGATTGTTTCTTTTGCTGTGCAAAAGCTTTTTGGGCTTAATTAGGACCCATCTATTAATCTTTGTTTTTGTTGCATTTGCTTTTGGGTTCTTGATCATGAAGTCTTTGCCTAAGCCAACATCCAGAAGGGTTTTTTCGACATTATCTTCTAGAATTTTTATAGTGTCATGTCTTGATTTAAGCCCTTGATCCATCTTGAGTTGCTTTTTGTGTAAGATGGGAGATGAGGATCCAGTTTCATTCTTCGTCATGTGGCTTGCCAATTATCTCAGTACCAGTTATTGAACAGGTACCTTTTGTTTTGTTTGCTTTGTTGAATACCAGTTGACTGTAAGTATTTGGATTCATTTCTGAGTTCTCCATTGTGTTCCACTGGTCTATATGTCTATTTTTACACCAGTGTCATGTTGTTTTGGTGACTATGGCCTTATAGTATAGTTTGAAGTCAGGTAATGTAATGTCTCAGGATTTGTTCTTTTTGCTTAGTCTTGCTTTGGCTACGTGGCTCTTTTTTTGTTCCATATACATTTTAGGACTTTTTTCTTGTCTGTGAAAAGTGCTGGTGGTATTTTGATGAAAATTGCATTGAATTTGTAGACTGTTTTTGGCAGAATGGTCATTTTCACAATATTGATTCTACTCATCCATGAGCATGAAATGTGTTTCCATCTGTTTGTACCATCTGTGTTTTCTTTCAGCAGTGTTGTCTGGTTTTCCTTGTAGAGGTCTTTCACCTGCTTGGTTGAGTATATTCCTAAGTACTTTTTTTTTGCAGCTATTATAAAATGGGTGAGTGCTTGCTTTGATTCTCAGTTTCCTAGCTGTTCGAGTATAGCAGGGCTACTGATTTGTGTACATTAACTTTGTATCCTGAAACTTTTCTGAATTCATTTACCAATTCTAGGAGCTTTTTGGATGAGACATGAGGGTTTTCTAGGTATACGATCATGTCATCAGCAAACAGGAACAGTTTGACTTCCTTTTCACTGATTTGGATGCCCTTTATTTCTTTCTCTTGTCTCATTGCTCTGGCTAGGACTTCCAGCAATATGTTGCCTGGAAGTGGTGAAAGCAGGCATCCTTGTTTTATTCCAGTTCTCAGGGAGAATGCTTTCAACTTTTTCCTGTTTATTATAATGTTGGCTGTGAGTTTGTCATGCATGGCTTTTATTAGCTTAATGTATGTCCCTTGTATGCCAATTTTCCTGAGGATTTTCATCATAAAGGGATGCTAGATTTTGTCAAATGCTTTTTTCTGCGTTGTTTGAGATGATCATGTGATTTTTGTTCTGTTTATGTGGTATATCACATTTATTGACTTACAGATGTTAAATCATCCCTGCATCCCTGGTGTGAATCCTACTTGATAATGGTGGATTCCCTTTTTGATATGCTGTTGTATTCACTTAGCTTGTATTTTGCCGAGGATTTTTGCATCTCTATGTTTATCAGAGATACTGGCTGTAGTTTTCTTTCTTTGCTATATCCTGTCTTGATTTTGTTATTAGGGTAATACTGGCTTCATAGAATTATTTAGGAAGGATTCTTTCTTTCCATACCTTTTAGAATAATAACAATAAGATTGGTACCAATCCTTTGAATGTCTGATAGAATTCAGCTGTGAATCTCTCTGGTCCTGGCTTTTTCTTTTTNTTTTTGGCCTTAATTACCATTGCAGTTTTACTGCTTGTTATTTGTATATTCAGAATTGCTATATTTTTCTGGTTCAATGTAGGAGGGTTGTATATATTTAGGAACTTATTCATCTCCTCTAGATTTTATAGTTTATGTCTGTAAAGGTGTTTATAGTAGCCTTGAATGGTTTTTTACATTTCTGTGGTATCCTTTGATTATCTGCTGTTTTGTTTCTAATTGAGCTTATTTGGTTTTTCTCTCATCTTTTCCTGGTTAATCTTGCTAATGGCCTATCAATTTTATTCATCTCTTCAAAGAACCAACTTTTTGCTTTATCTTTTGTATTTTTTGTTTGTTTCAATTTCATTTAGTTCTGCTCTAATCTTGGTGTTTTTTTTTTTTTTTCTTCTTCTTCTGGGTTTGGGTTTGGTTTGTTTTTGTTTCTCTAGCTCCATGAGGTATGAAGTTACATTGTCTGTTTGTCCTCTTTCAGACTTTTTGATGTAGCATTGAATGCTATGAATTTTCCTCTTAGCACTGCCTTTACTGTATTCCAGGGATTTTGATAGGTTGTGTCATTATTATCATTCACTTCAAAGAATTTTTTTAACTTCCATCTTGATTTTTTCATTGTTGACCCAATGATTATTCAGAAGCAGGTTAATTGATTTCCATGTTTTTCATGGTTTTCAGGGTTCCTTTTGGAGTGGATTTCCAATATTCTTCACTGTGGTCTGAAAGAGTACTTGCTATAATTTTAATTTTTTTAAGATTTGTTGAGATTTGTATTGTGGCCTATCATATGATCTGTCCTGGAGACTTTTCCATGTGCTATTGAATAAAATGTGTATTTTGCAGTTGTTGGGTACAATTTTGTAAATATCTGTTGTTTATTTGTTCCAGGGTATAGTTTAAGTCCATTGTTTCTTTGTTGACTTTCTGTTTTGATGACCTGTCTAGTGCTGTCAGCGGAGTACTTAAGTCCCCCACTATTATTGTGTTACTGTATATCCTATTTCTTAGGTCTAGTAGTAATTATTTCATAAATTTGGGAGCTCCAGTGTTAGGTGCATATTGTCAGGCCTCCAAGTCCAAGCCTGGCCATTTTAGCCTTGGTGACTCACACGTACACCTCTGGATGGTCCCCAGGAGCCAGGAAGTCTAAAATCACCAAAAGTAACCAGGTGGCCACCGAAAGAAGTGAAGCAAGTTGTTCCTGCGTCAACTAATTGCTCTCCCCATGCAATTTGCAACCATTGTTCCTGTTCAGCCTTACAAAAATTTCTCCCACTCCTGTAACTATGTAATTTATCACACCCTCCCCTTTGATTGTAATTGATACCTCCCACCATTATGATCATTCCTGATTATTTTAAATGACACTTATCCTTGTGATCATGCATCCTGTGATGCCCTTCCCCTCCCCAAGATAGATTACCACCTTTAGCTGACCATTTGCCCCAGCCTATATAACCAATCCCCTCTCCTATCCCCTTTGCCTAACTCCTTTCTCAGACTTCGCCCACTTGCACCCAAGCGTGAAATAAATGGTCTTGTTGCCCACACAAAGCCTGCCTGGTGGTCTCTTTATGAAAACGACGTGCCTGACACATATATATTTAGGATTGTGATATTTTCCTGTTGAACTAATCCTTTTATAATTATATAATGTGCCTATTTGTCTTTTTTAACTGCTATTGCTTTAAAGTCCATTTTGTCTCATACAAAAATAGCTACTCCTGCTCACTGTTGGTCTATTTGTATAGAATATCTTTTTCTACTCCTTTACCTTAAGTTTCTGTGAATCTTTATGTGTGAGGTGAGTCTCTTGAAGACACCAGATGTTTGGTGGGTGAATTTTTATCCATTCTGCCATTCTGTGTCTTTTAAGTGGAGCATTTAGGCCATTTACATTAAATGTTAATATTGAAATGTGAGATACCATTCTATTTATTCATTGTCTGTATACCTTAGTTTTCTTATTTTTCTTTTCATTGTGTTGTTTAAGGAGATTCTATTTTGATGTATTTCAAAGATTTGTTTCAAGATTTACAGCTTCTTTTAGAATACAAAGGACATAATCTCTTGAGACCTCCATGACCCTGCCCACCACTCGATCCCTCCTATTTTACCACAGCAGATGCACTCTTGAAATTGCCACCTCCTGGCTGGAGGCCAACCATCACAAAACCATCGCATTTAACAAAAATACAGTCAAGGACCCTCACAGAGTCCACTTCACTCCCCTGCTGTCTCCACTGGAGCAGGTGCTGGTATCACATCACAGGACTCTGAAGACACTTGCCAGTACCAGTATGGAGGCTAGTAGCTCTCTTCAGTGGCTAGATCCAGAAGAGAAATATCAATCACTGCAGTCTGGCTCTCAGGAAGCCCCATCCCTAGGAGAAAGGGGAGAATACCATATCAAGGGAAAACACTGTGGGAAAAAAGAACGTGAACAGCAGCCCTTGAGTCCTAGATCTTCCCTCTACCATAGTTTACCCAAATGAGAAAGAACCAGAAAAACAATTCTATTATGTGACAAAATAAGGCTCTTTTACACTCCCAAAAGATCACACTAGTTGATGAGCAATGGATCCAAACCAAGATGAAAATCTCAGAATTACCAGAAAAAGAATTCAGAAAGTTGACTATTAAGCCAATCAAGCAGACACCAGAGAAAAGTGAAACCCAACTTAAAGCAATCAAAAAATGATACAAGATATGAGTGGAAAAATCTCCAGTGAAATAAATAGCATAAATAAAAACAATCACAACTTCTGGAAATGAAGGACACAATAATTGCAAAATGCACTGGAAAGTCTTAGCAAGAGAATCAAATAAGTAGAAGAAATAACTTCAGAGCTCAAAGACAAGACTTTCAAATTAACCCAACCCAACAAAGACAAAAGAAAAAGAAATTAAAAAGATGAACAAAGCCTACAAGAAGTTTTGGATTATGTTAAATGACCAAAACTAAGAATAATTGGTGTTCCCCAGGAAGAAGAGAAATCTAAAGACGTGAAAAACATATTTGAGGGAATAATTGAGGAAAACATCTCCAGCCTTGGCAGAGATCTAGACATCCAACTACAAGAAGATTAAAAAACACCTGGGAAATATACCACAAAAAGATCATCACCTAGGCACATAGTCATCATGTTATCTAAAATCAAGATAATGGAAAGAATCTTAAGAGTTGTGAGGATAAAGCACCAGGTAACCTATAAAGGAAAATCTATCAGATGACCCAATTTCTCAGCAGAAACCGTGCAAGCTATTAGAAGGGATTGGGGTCCTATCTTTAGCTTCCTGAAACAAAACAATTTTCAGCCAAGAACTCTGTATCCAGAGAAACTACACTTCATAAATGAATGAAAGATAAAGTCTTTTTCAGACAAATAAATGCTGAGAGAATTCACCACTACCAAGTCAGCACTGCAAAAACTATCATATTTATTTTAATGCTAACTTTGTCCCAGATTTGAGTTGTTGTAGCCTCACAAAACGGACCCCTGTGGTTTTTTGTTAGGTATGTTAAGATCCTTATTCTGTTTTTAAGCACTTTCTTACTTTCTAGTCAGAAAAAAAGCTCTAGGCTCTGAAGTGTACAGATACACAAATATATTTACATCTATTTATATATCTTTTTAAAAACCATGAGTTCATACTAACAACTCAAGTTCCATTATTTCAATTCAACACCACAGGGTTTGTTTCTTTCTTTCTATATTGTGTCTTCTTTCTGACAGTGAGCAACCTGACTCCTGACATCTTCAATATATCTACACATTTGCTCAATCCTATAATCAGAACACAGTGCCAAATTTTCTAACTCATGCCACTGGTAGAACCAAACCTACTTCTATTTAATGAGGTATGGAGAATAGTCAATTCATAGAGACAGAAAGTAGAATGTAGAATGCAGACTACCAGGGGCTAGGGGGAAGAAGTAAGGGGAGTTATTGTTTAATAGGTAAAGAGCTTCCATTTGGGATGATGAAACAGTTCCGAAGATAGATAGTAGTGATGGCTGTAATCAATAAGACTCTATGCAATGCCACTGAATTGTGCACTTTTCAATGATTGAAGTAGTAAATTCTATGTAAGGCATATTTTATCCTGATTTAAACAACACTACAACACTGGTTAGGCTTCAAGATTTATTTGTAGTTGTTTTTGTCTTTAGACTGGGGAAAGATAGATAGATAGATAGATAGATAGATAGATAGATAGATAGACTCAAAATCTACATATATTACTTATCTTCTTTTTAAGTAAGATTATATTATTTTTTTAAATATAGCCAATTTATTTTTATTTTTATTCCATTTAGTCTCCATTCTTGTTCATTTAAGCTTAAAACTATGTAAAATAATAACATAATTATGGATGTCAAACCTATCTAGAAAGGAAATGTCACTTCCTCCCCAATCCCTTCTCTGTTTCCACCCAGCCCCTGGAGATAACCAGTCTCATTCTTTTCTAATTTATCCTTCCTTATTTCCTTTTGCAAAAATAAGCAGATACACAGAAGATATTATATATTCTTTCACAGGATAAACCACTCCTAGAGCCCACAACACCTCACTCTGTAGAAATCTTTCTAATTCTTTTACATGGCTGTATAGAATTCAATTGTGTGGTTGCACCATGGTTTCTTCAACTAACCTTCTATGTGTGGGCATTTCAGTTGTTCCTCATATTTTTCAATGTATGGTAAATAATGCTGCAATAAGCAGACGTATTTGGATCTTGTTGAAGGTATATCTTCAAGAAAAATTCCTAGATGTGAGAATCCTGAGTCAAAAGATAAATGCATGTGTTGTGTAGTTTTGTTAAACATTGCCAAGTTCTCCTCCATAAGGTTTTATCATTTTGTTTCCCCACCAGCAATGCTGACAGAGCCTGTATCCTCGCAGCCTCATCACAGAGGGTTACTAAATCTTTGTAATTTTTGCCAATCTGATGAAAAACAGTATCCCAATGTAGTTTTAACTTGCCTTCCTCTCAAAGTGAGCAAAGGCAAGCATCGTTTCACGTGTTTAAGGGTCACTTATGTGATGTGTGTGTGCACAGGAGACATGCGTGTGTGTAGATTTTATGCTCTTAGATTTTGCCTTTTTTTTTCAAATTTCTTCTCATTTGTTAGTCTATTGGGGTATTTGAATAATGCTAGTGTTGAGAATCCTCAAACAAGAGTACAATTGCAGTTAGATAAGCAGAGTGTCCAGAAAACAGATGGTCTCTGTCCTCCGTGAGCTTGGAAGCTGTGGAAAGCAGATTTGATTGGACCATCCAAATGTCTACTTCATCTCACTTGTAAGGCCCAGCAGAGTTCAGCATCGGGCCTGAGGAAGCAAAATCCAGCAAGATTTTGAAATGAGGTCTGGTAGGCTGCTTCCTCATCAGAGTCACACCATAGCAAGATCGCACCTCTTCCACCCTTACACACCCTAAAACAGAACACAATAGAATAGAACAGACCCACCAGAGTTTAGTTATTTTCTCTTGCTTAACCCCAACAACTTTTTTATGGAGAAGTTGGCAGGGAGAAGCCTGGGGAGCTCCCAGTGACCCTCACCTTCCTGACTCCCCACCCCCATCAAAGGAATGAGGCAACCACCAGGCGTCTCTCCCCACCCTCCTGGAGGAGAGAAGGCATCCATGCCAGCCTGCGGTGGCAAAGAAAAGAGAAGGCCTGCACCGAGCCAGGCCTGAGACCCTGGGAGCCCCCAGAGACTCCAGCAGGCTCTGGGACATGGCAGTTGGTGAGGTGGGCATTCCCTTGGACTCAGGGACCCACAAAGCTCTGGTGGCTGCTCCAGCTGAGACACAGTGGCAAGGAGCCTGGCTCCCTGCCCATTTTTCACTTCGGATTTTCACTGATGCTTTTCCCTCAATTTTAAGAATCTTCTATGTGGTAGGGTGGAATGGGAGCTCAGCAGTAACCTGAGGCACTTGAAAGGGAATAAGAAAAAGAGTCTCAGATGATCCCTGCGGTCTCTGAGTGAGAACCAACATGACATGTGGGACCTGACCAAGAGGGAGAGCTCCTTTTCAAAGGGCAGATATGGAGAAAGCCCAGGGAAATCTCGCACAGCATGGTGAGTGTGGTTGTTTGCTAAGAGGTAATGCAGACTCAAACTTCTAGCTGGATGGTGCAATTAGAGGTAAGGTTAAGGTCTCCAGGTGCCCACCAGAGACCAGTGGTCCTATACTGCTGTCAAGCTAAAAGGAGGAAAGAGAGAAAAATGAAACTGACAATGTCAGGAAGTTTTAGGATGAACACAGTGACTGAAGGTGCTTGTCTGCTTTCGATGAGGGTTTTTGTGCCATTTTGTGTGCCAGTGACTGTGGTTCCTATCCCCTGAGTGCATTATTACAGGCACTGGCACGCTGGCTGCTCTGGTACAGAGCATCACTGCTGCCTGAGAAGCTATGCCCCTCACAGCCAAGAATTTGAGCCATAACAATGGGACATATCCACTCCTGCCTGTCACCTAAGCTCCCCAAGTCCCAGAGGGTTATTCAACAAAAGCCGAACTGCATACTGAGTGCAGAATTGCACATTGCTTTGTTAATTCTGGGTTTGATACAAAACATCCTATTGCAATGTAACAGCCCAATATGACTGGTCAAAAAGACCTTCAGGGCATGAATACTAACAATGGACTGTTGCAGGCTGAATGCCAAGGCCACTTGGCATTTCTTGATTTACAGATGGCTCTGGGAAACTACAAGCAGTTGAAGCCTCTTGTAGTTTCCCAGATATACTTTACAGATGGCCAGCCAGTGAATGGTCATCTCTTGACTTATACTGGACATAGATGGTCTCTCCCCACCCACCCGGAGGAGAGAAGGCATCCATGCCAGCCTGGATAGGCCAACTTCACAGAGTGGCGATGGCCATGCCAGCCACCCCTGCTACCATATCTTAATACATATTTTTTGACCCATCATTTCTGTTTCCTAAGAGCTTCACTATCAGATCAGGAAAATGGCCACTGAGTGACTGAACTATTAAAGGACCTCTATGTGGAGAGCAAAGACTACAGCCAGTTCGCTGCCTAAAAGGGGGAAATATCTGTCACTTGTGTGGATGCTGGAACTACCATGGCCACCGATGAAAAGAATTTGTATCATCTTTTTGCATACACTGCAGGACTTCACTCTGACCAAGGAATGGTCTGCTAGTGGGATAGGACCCTTATCTGACTAAGGCAGTAAGGACACTAAACACTGCGCTCCAGTACCAGGGAAGCACAGCCCTGAGCGCATGTTGGGGAATGCTGGGCTTGGTGAGGCTGGAGGTGGATCAGGCAGCTGCTTGATGAGGCTGCACCTGTGAAATCCCAATCACTGTATTCTCAACCATTCTTCTCCCTTTCTCCCTTTAGAGTGCACTTCCCAGGGGTGGCTTGTGGTTCGGGCCTCCATAGTACCCCAGACAGGGCTCGTGAAATCTAACCTGGAGGTTAGGTTTCCCCTGTTAACTTCCATATATGGAAATTCATAGAGTAATGCATGGGACCAAGGAATACCACAGTGCACAGGTTCCTCTACTGGCTCCAGGGACATCTGATCTTTCTAGTCAGGCGAGTGGTGTTTTCAGACACGTCAAGTTTTTACAGGATGTTTCCTCCCTTTCTGGACTGGAAGACAGAGGCTGAAAGGCCTGAGTTAAGCAAAAAGGACAGTGGGTTCCAAAGAGGTAGTAGACTCTGGACTGGGTGCTGTATCAACTGAGCCCAACTCCTATCCAATAGGTAGGGAACACGAGACACTCCAGAAGGGGTAGAAGTGGGGCACCAACCTGTTGTTCTATTTTCTCCACAAACACATGGCAGCAGAGGCCTGGAAGCACAATGCCTTCTTTATGTCCTCCCAAGCTGTGGTCACCATGGGTGATAGGGGTTGGATCTGTGTCCCCACCAAATCTTATGTTGAAATGTAAACCCCAGTGTTGGAGGCACAGCCCAATGGGAGGTGTTTGGGTCTGGGGGGAGGATCCCTCAAGGCTTGGCGCTGGCCTCGCGGTAGTGAGTGAGGTCTCACAAGATCTGGTTGTTGTAAAGTGTGGCACCTCCCGCCGACCCTCTCGCTCCTGCTTTGGCCACGTGAAGTGCCTGCTCCCACTTCAACTTCCACCCTGAGTGAAAGCTTCCTGAGGCTTCCCCAGAAGCAGATGTTGATGCCATATTTCCTGTAAAATCTGCAGAATCATGAGCCAATTACATTTTTCCCTTGTAAGTTGCCCAGTGTGAGGTTTTCCTTCATAGTGATGCAGGAATGGACTAATGCCATGGATCAACAAATGAAGTGTTGGACTGGCCATCCTGGATCTTATTCTGTCGCAGACCACAGTGGTCCTCTCATCCTGCCAGTGGCAAATGACACCAGCATTCCTAACACCATAGGGCAAACCAACAGGCACCAAGCCCTGGCTTGCCAAGTAAGGATCTGGCACTTGCCTCATGAAAGGAAACCAGAGGTGCCCCATTTTAACTTAACTGGCCTAAGGTGGCAAAACGTCATAAGCACAATTAGTAAAACCGTGGTGGGCTAATAGTTTGACACACTACTTTCTTGTTTTCTTTTTTCTTTTTTTTTTTTTTTTTTTTTTTTTGGTGTTTTTTTGTTTTTGTTTTTGTTTTGAGATGGAGTCTTACTGTCGCCCAGGGGCTAGAGTGCAGTGGCATGATCTCTACTCACTGCAACCTCTGCCTCCCAGGTTCAAGTGATTTTTGTGCCTCAGCCTCCCAAGTAGCTGGGATTACAGACCCGCACCACCACGCCCGGCTAATTTTGTATTTTTAGTAGAGACAGGTTTTCGCCCTGTTGACCAGGCTGGTTTTGAACTCCTGACCTCTAGTGATCCACCAGCCTCAGCCTCCCACAGTGCTGAGATTACCGGTGTGAGCCACCACGCCCAGCCCAACACACTACTTTCATTTGATTACATTAAAGATAAGTGTCCCAATGGCAATGATGAACACAAGGACTGCAACAATGCTGGCCTTCTAAAGGGACTTTATAAACAATAGTGTAAGGGTGAAACTGAGCTCATGCAACATGACTTAGCTGTGAATGGCTGTGCCTCCATACCCATGAGTAGGCCACTGAACAATAAAATGGGAGAAAGCATGCTATGTACACCCGAGAGCTACATATTTCTCTATGGGCAGTCTGAGGGTGACCAAAAAATAAATGAGATGGGCAATGTCTGTGCCTGAGAAGCTAGTGGATGGTAGGGTCCTGCGTGCTGGGGGTGCCCATATAAACCACTCCTGGGAATGAGACACATCACTGGGCCAGCAGCCTAAAGCTGTACACCAGGACACCTAGAGCTATATCAGAAAGAATAACTGACTCGAGGTTTATGTTCTTTATGAGATCTTCGATAGCATGCATAGGAGTCAGCTCTCCTAAAGAAATAATCATAAACCTGTCCCTGACCATAGCAGATATTGCTTCCTTTACTGCTTCCTTCACTTTGGTAGCTTTGAACTCTCCTGGGAAGATTATTTTAGACAACACAGTTGCTCTAGACTGCCTTTTAGCCCAACTGGGAAGAGTGTATGCAACTGCCAATACCTCCTGCTGTACCTGGATGAACAGCTCAGGCATTGCTCAAACACAGGTAGAGCAGACCTGATTGCAAACAGTGGGGCCACTGAAAGAATCTTCTCTGAGCCCTTTAGCAACTTCTAACCTAGATCCCATGGATCCCAGGGATCCCAGGCCAGGTTACTTCCCAGGCAGGCCTGCTCATCCTCCTTGTAGTAGTAGTCCACTTGGCCCTGGTGAACAGTATTGTAGCTATGGTTTGCAGGTCACAAGAATAATGGAGAGTATACTGGATCTGCAACATCTGGATATAGGGAGGGTCTGGCTAAAACAGCCAGGGCTCTGTTTCAGTTCCCCCAAAACAGGAGGTCCTTCAATACTGTAGCCCAGTATGTCATGCTGTTCCTGCAGTATAAAACCAGGGTGGGCTGCTTCCCCATGTGCTTCAGCTGTGGTGCAAATGAGGCACAGGCAGATGAGACGCCATCCACCCTGGGGAAGTCCCTGAGCCTTGGGGCGTCAGCTGGCAATGAATCCTAGACTTCTGCAGTCCCCTGCTGCCAATCTGTAAATAATAGGCCCTCTTCATCTAACTTGTATGTATAGAAATGATCTGCCTCACTAGACTCAGAAAAACTGGGAACCAGCACACAGCAAGCCTGCTTCACAAGCACAATATTTACAGACTCATTAGCTCTCCATAAAAACTGGCAACAGGAGTTCAGGAGATAGCTCTGCTACAATCTGGTGTTTCATCTCTTGGGCAGCTATGGGTTCTGTAGGTCTTATGTGCTCTTCTTGTTTTTCTTTATCACACATGCAGCATTTCATTACATGCAGATTGTGGAGGGCCCAGAAGGGGAAAGTCCCAGTGGTGTGCTCCTTCCTCCATCCCGATATCAACCTACATATTTTCTAAGCCTTAATGCTAGTCAAAAGGGAGGAGATTAGCGCAGAGTGGGTAGGCTTCACAAGGAAACAGTAAACGTGAATGCTAAGATTAATTCTAGCACCCAGTCGTAAGCCTAAAGTCTCCATTCTCACATACCGGTGGGGACATTTTGATGCGGATACATACCTCCTACTCATTAGTACAAAATCCTTTGCACTGAGAACTTCAGAGCCACACTGACTGAAAAGAGTCAATTTGCAAATCATGTTTTCACAGAACACTAAATAGGATGTCTTTTATCCTTCTTTTTTTGAGAGGTGGCAATTTGAATGTCTTTATTAAATAAATGAGTAAATGGCAGCACAAATCGGCAACAATAATTTTGGAAGGATTGAGGACAAGATGTAGAGTCAGGATGTAATTGTTTATTTCAGTGTCTCCGTGCAGGTGAAGAACTTTGCCCACTGATCAGTATTACATATTGCAAATGCAGGAGTAAGGCTAAAATACTAAGGACTTATGCAGTTCGGAAGATTGAATTGAAACCTTAAAAACTATCATAATAGCAAGAATGCATATTAAGCTTTGATATCTTTCTTTAGCTAGAATTTTCAACCCACAGGAGCAAGGTTGTAAAGTGAGTAGGCCTGAAGAAGGGACACTCTTTTGAGAAAAGAAATTAGCTACTTCTAAAATGATTCAATTATTTTCCCTATTTTCATTTTCCATAATGTATTATTTCCTCTGGTTTTATACTTCTAACTACCCCCTTGATTCCTCTGAGGAAAAATATTACAAGAAAGCAGGATCAAACAAGGAAGAGACTTATCATCTTAGCCTTTTAGAAATACTGTTTCATAGCAGATAATCTCAAATTAAAAGTTCCAAGGTTTTCATCACTCCTTGAAGAAATATTTGAGTTTACTGGCCTGGAGCAGGAAATTAGGAAGGTGTAAGCAATCTCTGAAGCTGATTAAAATGGACTAAAAAATCAGTCTTCCATTTTGCACTACTATACTATCAGGTATCCACAATCAGGCCTAGTTTCTGGAGTTAATATTTGGGGGGAAAAGGAGGAATCCCTGTGACCCAGGACCCCATGCTTGAATCATTTACTTTATGACTGGAGGGCTTTTGAGAGAAATGGAGTTGATAGATAAATAAATACATACATACAACTCAACTCTGGCAGATTCATCAGCACTACCAACACAATAGAGAACAAGATTAAAATGGGAAAAGAGTGGAAAGGAAGGGGCTTGAGAGGAAAGACAATGAGGGCAAGGTGGTGGGAGAGAGAAGTCTTAGCCTTAGAGCAAGTCCGATTCGAAGGAGTGGATGCTGGCAATGGGAGCTCTCCAGAAGTTGAAGGTGCTGTACTCAAGGAGGGCATCACCTTCAGGGTTTTTCTCCTGCTTTGCTCCAGTTGCTTGCCCGATCATTTTGTCAACGCTGCTGTCCTTGATCTTGTACGTGGATGTATCTGACAGACCCAGGCCTTCCAGCTCCAACAGATCCAGTTCTGGGATGGGCATCCTCCAGAAAAAAAAGGAGCTATACTGGCTGCTCACAGGGTCCCTCATAGCTTCCTGTTATCAATCAATTACTGGTGTGTTCCAAAGATGGAGGGAGTGCCTCGGGGGTTCAGGGATCTGCACCGGGCTGGAGAAATACAAAGCTGTTGGGGCTTGGACGGCTTTGTTTTCTCACTCCCTTTCCCTCTTCAGTGACTCGTCTTTTATCCTTCTTATATGACTTAAGGTTCAGCGCCCACTGGTTGGTGGCAATGGTCCCTCAAGGGATAACACACAGTCCTGTCTTGCTGTCCTTGGAACCAGAGCTACAACTGCCTTCCCCCTTCTCATGTACATGGATCTGGGGCTCCATGATTGAAATCATCTGCTCTGGCTGCCTACCTCGCTGTCCCCATCACACTTAGAAAGTCATTGAAGACAACTGAGTGCTTCCTCAAGACCAGCCAGAGACTAACCAGGAAACAGAAGTGTTTCTTTGTCAGCATGCCCATGATTACTTGCTGCTTAAGTGCATGTATATAGGCCAAGACTAAAGAGAAAAACATTCTGGTTCGACAGGTCAAGCATTCTGGAGGATTTTTGGCCACTTTTCCCATTCTTGAGATGCTACAGCTTGACTAACCCTCCTCCCACGTCCAGCCGCCTTCCTCCTGGCCAGTTGCCAGTGTACAAACCTGCCCCATTCCCTGATAGCCTTGAGTAGCCAGATGACAGAATTCTTGGTCCATCATTTAGTGAGGCTGTGGAGAGATAAGTCTGTAAAATTTTACTTTTCAGGAAATCTGGAAACCTGTGGTCTCCATGCCTGATCAGCAAAGGAGTTCTCTGTGGGCACCAGACACAGGGACCCAGTGTGGAGGCCTGCAAGTGTGTCTGGCCCTGAACTCACAAGCATAGCGCAGGCTTCCTGAGCATTGACGAGAATATGCGGGAGAAGCAAACACAAACTGAAAGAATATGCAAGGTGTCTTTCTCAGATGTTACTCTGTGACCGATGGTAGGGGCAGGAGTGATGGAAAGAGACTGAGAAGATCTGGACATGGAGGCTGGAACGGCCAGGGTGTGATTCAGAGAGGCAGAGACGCATGAGAAGGAAGGTGAATTTTAAGGCTGGAAATCTGAGAGTCAGTGGTCCAAGTCACTCAGAGACAGAATCACAGCACAGCCCTCGCTGATGGCAAATAAAGGAGGACAAGAGGACTGGAAAGAATTCTGCTAAGAGGCAGGAGCTACTGAGGAGAAATTTGTAGCAAAATTAGCAAGTGGAGATGATGATTTTTGTCCGTTTTTCCCGTTCTTCAAGAAAACAGGAGCTAACTAGAAGGACTGGAGAACAGGACTGCCAAAACTAGTGGGAAGCCCCCTAGAAACGGTGACATCGCCCACCAAACAGACCTGCCAAGGCTGTACCTGGCCTTATGTCTCCTTCACCTTTCTGGCCCCACGCAGCCACCAGACAGCCATGCCCAGCAGCCCCCTACAAAGCCACAGAGTGCCCAGAGTGAGCCCCAGCAGAAACGCAAAAACATCGAGCAGGTATTGTTCATGCCAGGGCTGCTGGAAGACATAGGGCTTGAGGTGTGCTGCCCCACCTGTTTGGAGAACATGGTCAATCCAGCCCACTAGCCGCTGCGCGGGGCTGAGAGGGTGGGAACGCAGGATGATGCTGGCAGCCACTGCTGCAGATTTGTACCTGTTGGGAGAGACAGAGAGGGGCATTACTAATGTGACCTTGCAAGAGTTAGAATGTGTGATCCATTCTATATGATGCACTAAAGACTGAGTTTCAAGGAAATTTTGTTGGCCTGGCTTTGCAATAATCTATCTGGGTTCCCTTGAAACATTTAATCATGACACCTACGTGCAAAGATCCATGTTTAATGCTAAAAGTCTTAAAACTACGGAAGGGCGCGGTAATCTCAGCACTTTGGGAGGCTGAGACAGGTGGACCACAAGGTCAGGAGTTTGAGACCAGCCTGACAAACATGGTGAAACCCCATCTCTACTAAAAATGCAAAAATTAACCAGGCATGGTGGCGCATGCCTGTAATCCCAGCTACTCAGGAGACTGAGGCAGGAGAATCGCTTGAACCCGGGAAGCAGAGGTTGCAGTGAGCCGAAGCCACTGAACTCCAGCCTGGGTGACAGAGCAAGACTCTGTCTTTAAAAAACAAAAAAAAATTTTTTAAGTCTTAAACTACAAAAAAGTAACTAAGTCCACAAGTAGTCTTATGATGTAGCCTAGGAAAATTCTGTAAATGTAATTACTATATGTATACATGGAGCATCTAGATTGTGCCAATCTCTAAATGGGGTGACAAACCTAACCCTGGGGAATATCAGGCACAGGCTTCACATTTCCCCAAAATGAAAAGGTAGGAAATGATTCTTAGCATCTAACTTAAATGCTCTCACTCTCAGAGGACACAGGTCAGCTGTTGGCATCACACACATATCATTCCATGTCCTAGAAAATACAGTTTTAATCTAAAGTAAAACAAAACCAACCAAACAACAACAACAAAAAGATTCCCATAGTGCCCTTAATGTTTTTGCCTTCACTCATCATTATGACCACAACCCCAGAGAGCTGCATACCTCTTGTCTTCCATGATTTGTTTCATCTTCAGAGCCAGTGTCTCTGCCTTGAGCTTCTTTAACGGAATAGAGACACCAAACTTTTTGGCTTCTACTCGGATCATGTTTTCAGGCTGGTCTCCAAAGACAGGGATCCCCACCATGGGCACACCATGCTGGATGGCCTCCATTATGCTATTCTGCCCACCATGAGTGACAAATAGACGGATGCTGGGGTGAGCTGTTGTAAATAAGAAAGAGGGTGGGGCATTTCAGGATGAAACTTTCAAAACATCAGACAGAAATGAAGGGCATAAGAAAATGCCAAGGGGATCTAGTGGTGTGGTGGAGCCATTGCATCTAATGACTGTGCTTGGGACACATCCAAGGTTACAGTTCCAAGATACAGGATTCCAAGCATTGCTATCTTATGGAAACATCTCTCCTCAGCCAGAAACTCAGCTAAAGCTTAGAATTGAGTGAATTCTATAGAGAAGAGTGTTGAGCAAGCCATACATCTCTATCTGTCCATCCATTCTTCATTCTCTCTGTCCTCCCTGTGCCTCTCTGTTTCCCTCACCTCTATTCTGTGTGTCCCTCTCTGTTTTTACCTCCTTTGTCTATGTTGAGCCCTCTTTTACCCACTGACAGCTAATTTCCCTTTTCTTGTATTCCTGACATAATCATTGACATCACAACTCATGTGTCACTTATAAAACTTGTATTGATTGTATGGTATCCTCAATTATAAAATAAGCCCCTTGAAAGTAGACTGGATCCTTCAGCCCCTGTATTTACAGTTCCTGTCTTTCCATGCTGGCATTACTTAGAGCTAACTAAAGAGGCTGTTGATAACGACAAACACGTCTCAACCTGGGTCACTCAACTGCAGTGTGCATCACACTCCTTGTCTCTTCTTTGAAGTGGAAGGCATGTGCCCCGCCCCAGAATTTTAAAAACTATATTTACAGAAGTAGGACCAGGAATCTACAACTTAAATTGCCCAGATTCTTTTGAGCCATAATCTTGGTTGTGAACTTCTGCTCTAGTCAGTGGCCATGGCAGTGTGGTGCCTTTAAGCAGTAGCACTGGGCACAGAGAAAACCTGTTGAGGGCAAGGGAGCTCTCTGGTTCCAAACAACTCAGTAGACAAAATCACCAACTGTGAAGTTGCCAAGCTTGGCACACAGGTATGTTGACACATCCTAAAGACATCACTGGCATTAATGATGTGATGATAGAAGTTGCTCAGACCCTTAGTAAATTAAGAGGATGTGTCCACATTTATGTGTGGATGTGTGCTTCTGTGGGTGCATGTGGCCAAAGTGGTGCTCACGAACTCATTAAAGAGAGTGGCAACTCTCCCAACCCCCAGTATATACATTCAGAGTTGATAGGTTGTCTTGAATTTTGTTTGGGTGACATTGTCCAAGACCAAATGGAGTAGAGTTAAAGAGACTTGACAGGAATATCACATAGGGCTACAGACATCAGGCCTGGCATAGAAAAGATTGACGGAAAGATGGCTGTTTTGGCGTCTGATCCCAATGGAAGTAAAGGCTGGTTTCCCAAGAACTCTAGCTGGCTGCTACTTTTCTGTCCACTGAGCCTCACCTGTACCTTTCAATAGCTCCTTCTGAGGTTGGTACAAATGTCCAGCTAAAAGTCAGAGCCCCGATGAGCCTCAAAGACAGGTCAGTGTAAGGAGAGGAGCAGACCTGGGCAGCTCTTACCCAGGAGGTCACTCTGAGGAAGCCAGTCCACAATTTTCACATTTGCAGTCAGGTGGACATCTTTGGGCAAATGAGAACACTGACACTTCCATATCACCCCTTGGGGTAGGTGGGCAAAGGCATTGTTCATCTCCTCGAAGATTTCCTGATTCTGACAGGTGTTCACCATGGAGCCCAAGGCCACAAGGACAAAACCAGAGTCCCCAAACTTGGCAATGAAGTTTTCCAATTCCTGGAGAAAGATCACCAAGGTAAAGAGGTGACAAAATTGTTGGTGAAAGCTTAGTTGACCACAAAATGAAAGTCAGATTATTTACTAACACAGTGCCTTGTCCTCACTGTCCCAAAGCTATTATCATAGCTCCTAGTATAGCTCAATATTAGCTGCATTGTGGTCATGTGTTGGTGGGAACATCTTTCTTCCTTGAAACCCTGACCCTAGTATCAGGGCCTTTCTTGATCTTCCACCCATTATAGGCCCAGGGAGTCACAGGAGTTTTCCAAGGTCACACTAGATGTAATAGCATCTGGAAGAGCATTGGTAGGTACAGGTTCCAACATGAGGAGTGGGACTTCAAAATAATTGTTTTCAGGAAGTCCAGTGAAATTCAAGATAACATGGAGAAGAAGTTCAGAATCCCATCGGATAAATTTAGCGAAGAGATTGAAAGAATTAAAAATTAAAAAGTAGAAATTCTGGAGTTGAAAATGCAATTGACATATTGAAGAATGCATCAGAGTCTCTTAATAAAAGAATTGATCAAGCGGAAGAAAGAATAAAAGAGCTTAGACAATATAGATATAAATAGAAGCAACAAAAACTTAGTGGACTGGGAGATAAAGTGTAGAATTTTTATTACTGTTCTTTTTTGCTTATTAGTTTGTTTCTTTTTGCAATCAAAGTTAAGTTGTCATCAGTTTAAAATCATGGTTTATAAGATGTTACTCGCAAGCCTTGTAGTAACCTCAAATCACAAAACCTACAACAGACAGATTAAAAAAAACTGTGAGAAATTAAAACATACAACCCAGAGAAAATCATTTTCACTAAAAGGAAGAAAAGAAGAAAGAGAAGATCACAAAACAATCAGAAAACAAATAACAAAATGGCAGCAATAAGACCTTCCTTACAAATAATAACATTGAATGTAAATGGACTAAACTCTCTAATCAAAACAGAGTGACTGAATGAATAAAAAGAGAGAACTTAACATTGTTGCCTCCAAGAAACACACTGCCTATAAAAACACATAGACTGAAAATAAATGGATAGAAAAATATATTCCATGCAAGTGGAAACCAAGAAAAAAGAAGGAGTAGCTATACTTACATCAGATAAAATAGATATCCAGACAAAAACCATGAAAACAGACAAAGGTTATTATATAATTTTTAAAAGGTTGATTCAATATGCACATGTAACAATTATAAACATATAGGCACTCGAAATTGGAGCACCCAGACATATAAAGAAAACATTATTAGAGGTAAAGAGAGAGGTAGACCCCAATAAAATAACAGATGGAAAATGTAACACTTTCAGCATTCGACACATCATCCAGACAGAAAATCAACAAAGAAACATTAAACTTAATCTGAACTACAGATTAAATGAACCTAATAATATTTGTAGAAATTTTCTTCCAATGACTGTAAAAAAGGCATTTTTCTCCTCAGCACATGGACCATATTTAAGCATAAACCATGCATTAGGCCATAAAACAACTCTTAAGAAATTCAAAATATTGAAATTATATGAAGTATCTTTTTAGACCACAATGGAGTAAAGCTATAAGTCAATAAAAAGAAGAACTCTGTATACTACACAAGTGCATGGAAAATAAGCAATATGCTCCTGATTGAACAGGTCAATGAAGAAATTAAGAAGAAAATTCAAAAAAATTATTGAAACAAATGATAATGAAAATACAACATATCAAAACCTATGAGATACAGTGAAAATACTAAGAGAAAAATTTACAGCTATAAGTGCCACATCAAAAGAGTGAAAGCCTTCAAATAAACAATTTAAGGATGCATCTTAAAGAATTGGAAAATCAAGAGCAAACTATACCCAAAATTAATAGAAGAAAGAAATAATAAAGATTACAGCATGACATTTAAAATTTAAAAATATAAAAGATGAATGAAATGAAAAGTTTGTTTTTTGAAAAGATAAACAAAATAGACAAACCTTTAGCCAAAAGAGAGAAAATCCAAATAAATAAAATCAGAGCTAAAAAAGAGACATCACAACTGATGCTACAGAAATTCAAAAAATCTTTAGAGACATCTATGAACAACTATATGCCGATAAATTGGAAAACCTAGAAGAAATCAGTATGTTCCTAAACAGATACAGCTCACCAAGATCAATCCATGAAGAAATGAACCTGAACAGACCATAACAAGTAATGAGACTGAAGTTGTAATAAAAAGTCTCCTAGCAAAGAAAAGCCTAGGACCCAATGGCATCAATGCTGAATTTTACCAAACATTGAAAGAACTAATACCAATCCTACTCAGACAATTCTAAAAAACATAGAAGAGAAGGGAATACAAGCCCTGTATTACCTTTATACCAAAACTAGACAGATACACATCGGAAAAAGGAAACTATGGGCTAATATCTCTGATAAACATTGAGGCAAAAATCCTCAACAAAATACTAGCAAATCAAAATCAATAACACATTAAATAGATCATTCATCATGACCAAGGGGGATTTATACCAGGAATGCAAGGATAGTTCAACATATGCAAATCACTTAATGTGATTCATCATATCAACAGAATGAAGGGAAAAAAAATGATCATTTCAATTGATGCTGAAAAAGCATTCGATAAAATTCAAAGTCCTTTCATGATAAAAACCCTCAAAAAACTGAGTATAGAAGGAACATACCTCAAACACTATAAAAGTCATATATGACAGACCCAAAGCTAGTATCACACTGAATGGGGAAAAACTGAACACCTTTTCTCTAACTTGACAAGGATACTGACTTTCACCACTGTTATTCAACATAGCACTGGAAGTTCTAGCTACAGCAATCAGAAAAGATAAAGAAATAAAGGGCAGTTAAAATGGAAAAGAAGAAGTTAAATTATCCTAGTTTGCAGATGATATAATCTTATATTTGGAAAAACTTAAAGACTCTACTGAAAAAATCGTTAGAACTGATCAACAAATTCAGTAAAGTTGCAGGATACAAAATCAACATACATATATTAGTAGCATTTCTATATACAAACAGTGAATAATCTGAAAAAGAAATAAAGAAAGTAATGCCCACAATCAAAATAAAATACTTAGGAGTAAAGTTAAACAAAGACGTAAAAGATATCTACAGCGAAAACTATAAAGCATTGATGCAATTAATCAAAGAGGATATTTTTAAAAATGGAAAGCTATTCCACGTTCATGCACTGGAAGAATCAATATTGTTAAAATGTCCATACTACCCAAAGCAATCTACAGATTCAACCCAATCTCTATCAAAATACCAATCACATCCTTCACAGAAGGAGAAAAAATAATCCTAAAATTTATATGGAGCCACAAAAGACCCAGAATAGCCAAAACCAACCTGAGCAAAAAGAACAAAACTGGAAAAATCACATTACCTGACTTCAAGTTATACTACAAGCCTATAATAACCAAAACAGTATGGTACTAGCATAAAAGCAGACACATAGACCAACAGAACAGAATGGATAACCCAGTAGTAAATTCATACATCTGCAGTGAACTCATTTTTGACAAGGGTGCCAAGAACATAAGGACAATCTCTTCAATGAATGATGCCAAAAAAAAAAAAAAACCTAGATATTTATACACAGACAAATAAAACTAGACCTCTATATCTCATCATACAAAAAACAAACAAAATGTATTAAAGACTTAAATCTAACACTTTGGGAAGCCGAGGCAGGTGGATCACCTGAGGTCAGGAGTTCGAGACCAGCCTGACCAACATGGTGAAACCCCGTCTCTACTAAAATTACAAAAAATTAGGTGGATGTGGTGGCAAGTGCTACCTGGTGGCAGGTGGCAGTAGCTAGTTTAATCCCAGCTACTCAGGAGGCTGAGGCAAAGAATCACTTGAATCCAGGAGGCAGAGGTTGCAGTGAGCTAAGGCTGCACTATTGCACTCCAGCCTAGGCAACAAGAGCAAAACTCCATCTCAAAAAAAAAAAAAAAAAAAAAAAAGAAAGAAAAAGAAAAGAAAAATACTTAACTCTAAGGACTCAAGCTATAAACTACTAAAAGAAAACATTGGGGAAACGCTCCAGGATGTTGATCTGGGCAAAGATTTCTTTTTTTGGTGTAATACCTCTAAAGCACAGACAACCAAAGCAAAAATGGACAAATGAGATTATATTAAGTTAGAAGGCTTCTATACAACAAAGGAAATGATCAACAAAGGGAAGAGATAACCCATGGAATGGAAAAAAAATGTGCAAATTCTTCTTCTGACAGGGATTAATAACCAGAATACCTAAAAGCTGAAACAACTCTATAAGAAAAAAAATCTAATAACATGATTTAAAAATAAGCAAAAGATCTGAATAGACATTTTTGAAAAGACGTACAAATGGCAAACAGACATATAAAAGGTTTGCTCAACATCAATGATTATCAGAGAAATGCAGACCAAAACTACAATGTGATGGCTTTCATCCAAAAGACAGGCAATATAACAAATGTGGAAAAAGAAAACTCGTACACTGTTTGTGGGAATTTAAATCAGCACAACCACTATGGAGAGCAGTTTAGAGGCTCATTGAAAAATTAAAAATAGAACTACCATATGATTCAGCAATCTCACTGCTAGGTATATACCCAAAAGAAAAGAAGTCACTATATTGAAGAGATATCTGCAATTCCATGTTTATTGCAGCACTATTCGCAATAGCCAAGATATAGAATCAATCTAAATGTCCAACATCAGATGAATGAATAAAGAAAATATAGTATATGTACAGAATAGGGTACTCATTAGCCATAAAAAAGAAAGGGATCCTGTCATTTGCAACAACATTATAGCACATTATAGCGCAACAGGGTGACTACAGTCAACAAAAATTTATGATACATTTTCAAGTAACTAAAAGACTATCATTGGAATGTTCATAGCATAAAAAAATGATTAATGCCTTGAGGTGGTGGATCACACAGAATTCAAGAAAAATCAGTAACGCTCTGTCCCAAAAGCAGACCTGGGCAGCTTATAGCATAAAGTCCCCTTGGTAGCACTTAACAAAGTTAGTGTTGTGAAAGGAAAATAAATCTCAGGATCCTTAAATTGTTATGCCAAAGAGAAAAGTCAAGCTGGAAACTGCATCAGGCAAAACTGCCTCCCATTCCATTCCTAAATATGGTAGCTACAAATATTTTTTTTAAAAAAAGCTGCATACCTCCTTCACCATTTGCCCAAAAGAAAATTCCTTGTGGACAAAGAGCAGACGGAACTCAAAAGCATCCCTCTGCTCACCTGAGACAAATATATGTCAGCTTGCTTCCTTTGCCCTATTGTTTCACTAAGCCAGACTAAGGTATAAGTGACTATATCTGTAAATTGTGCATTCAGTGAAAGGCTAATCAGAGACTCCAAAAAATGCAACTGTTTGTCTCTTGTCTGCCTGTGACCTAGAATCCCCCTCTCCTGCTTTTCCAAACCAAACCAACGTTTATCTTACACATATTGATGGTTGTCTCATGTCTCGCTAAAATGTCTAAAACCAGCCTGTGCCCTGACCATGTTGGGCACATGTCGTTAGGGCCTCCTGAAGATGTCATGGGTGCATCCTTAACCTTGTCAAATAAAGTTTCTAAATTGTTAAGACCAGTGCCATATATTTTGGGCTCACAGTATCTAATGTCTTAATTTTGTGTTGAGCACAATTTTGTCAATTCTTACTTCCAAATATTTCTTTCAACTCTGATTCTGATTCTCTCTGCCCTATAAGAGCTCACTCCAGCTCCCAACCCATCATTCTATCAAGTGGTTCAGCCCCTGCTGGATTCCAGCCAGCATACCACTTACCATTCCAAAGGACCTCTTTGAAACAGCCTTGTCATCATTTTTATAATTATAATGCAACATAAACCATTATAGAAAAATTGGAAGATGCAGTGAAGTAACATTTTTTTTTTTAATGTATATTGTCTCACAGCCATTACAACCCTTACTCCCACTGTTATCCTCTTAGCAATGTCCTCCCCTGACTCCATGATGGAGGCCTGACCCACCCACCTGATAGCTAAGGTTTCTGGTAAATCCCCACAGCTTTACTCATGCAATTGAATCTTCTACTGCACTAGTCTAGCCAGCACTGCCCAGGGAACCCAGTCTCATGGCCATGTCAATTACATCGTCACACACTGGGCCCCCTGCTCCCCAACCTGGGGTGCTTTCCCTCTCAGCTTCATTCCTAAAACTTCCTGCCACCAATGCAAAGCTCATATCACCCATAGATTATTCCCCAACTCTTCCTGCTCACCCAATGCAAGTTCAGAGGAGGAAGAGTAAACATTTTCGTGTCTGGAAAGCCCAGGCCCTCAGGGCCTCTGAAATACACGGTGGTGGAAATGTCACCTATATCATCTGAGCTTCTGTCCTTCTCCGTTATAAAAATGAAGATGATCACACCTCCCTACTGGTGGCAGGATATTAAATATGATAACTTCTGTAAAATGGGAACCCAGTGCTCAGAGGCAACAGCCGACCAACTCATCTTAGCTCTCCTCCCTTTGGAAAACTTCTCTGGCAGAGGTTCTAAGTTGTGAAGCTGTGCTGTGCATTCAAATCACCTGGGTAGCATTTGCAAATTACAGTGGCAGGGGTCCACCCCAGACAAATCAAGTCAGAAGATCTAGTTGGAGCCCAGAGCGAGGGCTCTATAGGCAAATAATACTGGAAGTTCTTGCTGTCAGTCCCATGCAGTTACACCCTGCTTACTCTGAATCCACATTGTTGTCTGTTTCATTGTGAGTAGCTTATCTCCTTAATAATTATTGCATGTAATGGGCACTAACTACATATTTATTGTACACGTGATCATACAAAATAAAAATGCAAACAAAAAATAAAATTTTAATTACAGGGCTTATTTTACCAAGGCTAGGACTAGGTTGTGGCAAGAGAGGAGACAGAGGAACTCATATGAAGATGCCCTTGATCTCATGATGGTGCAAGGCCTAACACTGTACTTGCCCAAACCTGAAATTCAGCACTTCCTTTAAAATCATGCCCTAGGTGCCTCCGTTGCCTATCCCACTTCAGCCTTAGGATCCCACGGGCAAGTGGCAGCCACCAACTATGCACTGAAGGCCTCTGTGTGAATTCTAAACTGAATGCTAAGGGTTCACTTACTTGTGGAACTGGTTTAATAGGTTTTTCCATCAAGCCCCCAACATAAACAGTGTTGGGAAGCAGGGGCTGGGCAAAATCAAAGGCAAAGTCAGAGTTAACGAACCACAACTCTGCTTTCCGTAGAAGATGAGACAAAACCGGCCTAGAGCCTTCTGTGAAATGCTCCTTGATGGTGTTGTCAAATACAGACTGCTGGTGCCATTGCCTCCTGCAGAAACTAAAGGACATCAGAAAATTTTTCACTCGGCCCCAGAAGTCCATGTGATCAGTCAGAAAGGAATGGAATACTGGCACATAAGACAAAGGGCTTGGTAGCCCAAATTCCAAAGAGCTGAATGAGGTGGGAAGAATGGCCACAAATGGCTTCTCAAGCTTCTCAGCAATCAGGAAGGGACAGTAGTCAAAAGTTTCAACTATCACCATGTCGAAGTTCTCATTCTTTAAGGAATCCATGATATCCTTTCTCCTTAAAAAATGATTGCACTGCAAAGCCAAGTATTCTAGAATGTTTAATAAGTTTTCAAATTTTTCCCTGTAAGAAAAAAATAAGTAATGAATATTCATGGAAGTGTTAAATTTACAATACATAAAAGTATCTTGAGATACAAAGAAAAATATCCCAGAGAAGCAACAACCTTTCTAGCAGTCACCCACATACATAACCAGTTTCCCACAAACACTCTCTGCCATCCATGATTATCCTGGCTTAAACGTTTCTACTCTTAGAGCGTACCTTTCTCCCTTCTCCTTTTCTCCCCTCATCCAAATCCCAACCACCATCAATGCCGATTCAAGGTCCTTCCACTCTGAGAGGCATCTCTGACTGCCGCAGATCTCACAGTTCTGTCTCCTTGATAAATTAGGTGACATTCTGTTTAGCCCTCATTTACATGTGGACTTTTTATGAGTGATTGTCTTATTTACCCAGCCAAACTGTGTAAGTAACTTGATAATAGAGTTTGTCAGTATTGATGATATGTGCTATGTTTTTAGCACTGTGTGTTTGCATATAGAGATTTCCTCAACCAAGGAACTCTTTGATTACATTACAACCAAAAATCTCAGCTGAAAGTGAGAATTCCACCTTTCTATCCCTGGGAGTTAAGCAATGGGAAAAACAAAAACAAAGGAAACCTGATTTTTGAAACAGGTTATTTGTTTTCTTTATTATTATTTCTTTCTTTATTGTTTACTTATATTTTTATTTTACATATTTTTATTTATTATTTATTTAATTATTTATTATTACTATTTCTTTCCACCTCAATGCAATCTGTGGTGTTCAGATAAGATAATGTCAAAGCTTTACTGACATGTGCCTATCTATGCAAAGGGACGATTCTTTTGCAATGTATTCCCAATAGTGCCTGCATAGAATATGATCCTATTTTACAGAATGTTGGGGAAATAGGTGAGGATGCCTAGGCCAGCTGCAATAAGTGCAAGAGCTCTAGCTATCAGAAAACTACTGACTGCATGGAAGACTGAGAGAATCAATTCCCTAACCACATGTAACGTGTACACCACTCTGCCATTGCCCTCCAGTTAGAGAAGGTCCCTTACTAGTGATATGCAGTTTGGCTGAAGTCATCCTCTGCTGCACGTGTTTAAAGCTTCACATAACAAAGGAAAGGTTGCCAAACATTTTTGAAACCTTCAGTAATGGGCTGGGCGTGGTGGCTCACGCCTGTATCCCAGGACTTTGGGAGGCCAAGACGGGTGGATCACCTGAAGTTAAGAATTTGAAACCAGCCTGGCCAACATGGTGAAATTTCATCAATACTAATAATATAAAAATTAGCTGGGCGTGGTGGTACACACCTGTAATCTCAGCTACTTGGGAAGCTGATGCAGGAGAATAGATTGAACCCTGGAAGCAGAGGTTGCAGTGAGCCCAGACCACACCATTGCACTCCAGCCTGGGCGACAAAAGAAAAACTCTATCTCAAAAAAAAAAATTTAGTAATGTAGTAAAACTTTTTAGAATGTAGTTCATTAGTCATATTTATAATTAAGCTAATAAAATATTTTATTTATTTATTTATTGAGACAGAGTCTTGCTCTGTCGCCAGGTGCCAGGCTGGAGTGCAGTGGCTCGATCTTGGCTCACTGCAACCTCCACCTCCCAGGTTCAAGCAGCTCTCCTGCCTCAGCCTCCCGAGTAGCTGGGACTACAGACGCACACCACCACGCCCAGCTAATTTTTATATTTTAGTAGAGATGGGGTTTCACTATGTTGGCCAGGATGGTCTTGATCTCTAGACCTCGTGATCTGCCTGCCTCGGCCTCCCAAAGTGCTGGGATTACAGGCGTGAGCCACTGCACCCAGCTGCTAATAAAATATTTTAAGAATGCACTCTTACTCACACCTGTCCTTAAAAATATTAAACTGGGTAAGAAGAGGCAAGGCTTATGCTTAAAATATGTAACTAACTATGCAAGATGATAAGGCTAAGGGTCAAATAGGTGGGTTAGATCCGATATATAGAGGAGAGAATGCAGTGCTCCGGCTTGGGTGAGGAGGGAGGCTTTATGGAAAAAGTCAGATTTGAGCACTACCTTGACTACTGAGTAGAATTTTCAAGGAAAGAAGAGTAGTTAAGGCCACTGTGCTTAACAAAGATAGGCCTGGATTTCTGTGTTTTCTCTTTTATGTCTAAAATTTAAAAGTTATGTGTTTTTTCCCATCCAGATTAAGCAAAATGAGTCAGTTTCATGTTTCGTTTTGTACCAGGTTGATTGCTTTTTAAAAAAACTTTGCATGGCTATATGTTTAACTTCTATAAAAGCAATATTCATAAGCCTTTTTATTTATGAATATATATGAAAAGAAAGGAAGACAGTAAGTGGGAAAAGGTGACTCCAATTTTCCCATCAACAATGAAAAGTTGAGGGGCGTATCCAAATTTCTGTGTTGGGGAGGTTATAGGCAACGATTGTAGGTGAAGCGTTGCAAGGAAGTCCAGGAGAAACAATTGCCTACTTTCTACAGAAAAGCATTCATGCTTATAGCATAAGGAAGATAGTACAGAGTAAAGAATTTCCAGTGACTTTACTGGATGATGTGGCGTGCAATACTCATCTACTCCCCCTATGATCTGTCTCTCCATCTATCAATCAATCCGTTCATCTGTCCATCCATCATCCATCCACCCATCCATCACTTCCTCTTATCCTCTTTCCAAGTACCCATGCATCCATCCATTCATTTGTATGATTAAAATAGTGACTCTTTGGTTCAAAGAATTAAAAAAACAATTACCTTCCACATAAAGCTTCTTCCAGAAAGAAATTGAAACTCTTCTTAAATTCTCTTTGATGATCTTCAGGTGGAAGCCAACCGATAACTTGGTATGATTTTTCCTCCTTTTTAAAATCTTAAGAAAACAGCGACAGGTTAAAACAAGTTAAATATGCTACACAAAAGAGTGACATTAGCATAACAATATCAAAACTTATTTCAAAGATTATTTATTTGAAAGGTTGCTTCTTTAAGTGTTTTTTAATGTATACATTCATTTATTTTTGAAACGGAGTCTTACTCTGTCATCTAGGCTAGAGTACAATAGCACAATTCTAGCTCTTCGCAGTCTCAGGCTTCTGAGTTCAAGTAGTCTTCTTACCTCAGCCTCCCAAGTAGCTGGAAATACAGGCACGCATGACCACACCTGGCTAATTTTTTTAATTTTTTGTAGAGACAGGGTCTCTCTATACTGCCTAGGCTGGATCCGAACTTCTGACCTCAAGCGATTCTCCTGCTTCAGCCTCACAAGCCGCGGAATTACAGGTGTGAGCCGCTGGGACCAGCCTTCTTTTTTTATCTCATTTTGCTGCTTTCTCATTCAATCTTATAAAGTGATGAACATTTATTGAAATCGTTACAATAATTCAAGATTTCTTTTTCGGTTTAAAGTTATAGAAGCTTCAATTTAAAAGTATAGCTATTTGTCTCATTTTACAGGTCAAGAAAACAAAGGTTAATTTAGTTTAAAATAATTTGTCAAAATTACACTCACAGAAAGTGGTAGTTTGTATTTAAATACACTATGTCTGTTTGATTCCAGAGCCTCTGTTCTTTCTGTTTTACAAAACAATTATTTTTATTATTTAAAATGATACATGCAAATAATTTTTAAATTCAGTCAAAAAGGACTAACAGACTTCATTGAAAGAGTAGTCCCCATCACCTCGACTGACCAGCTTGGCCCTTCTTCACTACCCACGTGTAATAAGAAGTCTGACTCCATTTTCGCTGTTTGCCTCTTGACAAATTTCAAGCCCCATTTCCCCTTCCCCTTCCTATGCTTCATCTGAGCAAACTGGTAAGAAAACCTACACCTTCTCTCTTATCCCTGGTAGGAGTTTCAACCCATGCAAGTCAGGACAATGAAGGGAGATCCTCAGCCCATCCTAACCCCTCCTCATAATCAAAACTCAAGCCAGTCATCCCTCCCTGCTCTCTAAAGCCATTTTTCTGATTTGCCTGGTAGCCTGTCCTGCTATTCCAAAAAAGAAAAAAAGGAAAAAAAAAAAAAAACCCTCACCCTATGAGTCATAAACCTTTCATAGTGTGCCTTCATCAGATGACAACCAAACCGAATTCTGTGTAAGGATTGGGGGTATATTAACACATAGACCCACACATATTAAGGTCCTCATATTCGAGCTAACTGAAATGAAAGACTCTATCCAAGTAGCTACTGGCAAATCCTTTGCAGTCATAGAGTTAGCTAGCATGTTCTTTTCCGTGCTGATTTTAAAAGCCACAGTGTGTCTTCACCTTGGGAGAAACACAATGCGTGGCTATCCATGGTGTACTTCAGCAGCCTTACTATTGCCCACAATCTTTGCAGCAAGATCCACTGCTTCTAGTTTTCTTCAGGAGTATAGACATAATATTACATTGAGGGTGTCCTCCTCTGAGGAGATTCATTTGCCACACTCATTTAAGACATAGAAACATTCGAAAAGGAGCTCACGAAGAGGATAAGCCATTGTCCTATGCAAAGTATCAGACCCAGGCCCTCAATTACATTCCAAAGTATCATTTGGTTAGCTGAAGGCCTCTCCATCCCCAATACTATTAAGAAACAACTATTGAGCCTCCCTGTGCCCATAATGTTACAAGCCCAACATCTTTTAGGCCTTTTTGCATTCTAAAGACAACATATTCCTTACTTGTAAATTTTACTTAGGTCCACTAATGTTTATTACTTAAAAATCAGCCAACATTGAACAGGATCTCCTGTAACAGAAGGCTCCAGAATCTATCCAAGTTGCCATATAACAGGCACTCTCATTAGTGCTTCCCAGAGACACCTGCACTGTAAAGGCTTTAGCATCCTCTTTTCATGCCACCTGGGGTTCTTCTGAGCACCTGTTATGGCTGTTTCAGTTTCCTATTGTTGCTTTAACAAATTACAACAAAGTCATTGGCTTAACACAACACAAGGTATTATAGTTTGGGAGATCAGAAGTCCAAAATGGGTCTCATTAGAATAAAATCAAGCTGTGGGTAGAGCCACATTTCTTCTGAAGGCTCTAGAGAACAATCCATTTTCTTGCCTTTTCCAGCTTCTTGAGGCTGCCTGCATCCCTGGATCATGGCCCACTTCCAAAAGTCAACCACATCTGCTTCTGATCTCTTCTTTCATCACCACTTCTTTAACTCTCCTACCACTTTCTTTCCTTTATAACAGGGATGTCCAATCTTTTGTCTTCCCTGGGCCACGTTGGAAGAAGAAGAATTGTCTTGGGCCACATATAAAATACATTAATGATGGCTAATGAGCTAAAAAAAATAGCAAAAATAATCTCATAATGTTTTAAGAAAGTTTATGAATTTGTGTTGGGCCACATTCAAAGCAGTCCTGGGCCGCGTGCAGCTGTGGGTCATGAGCTGGACAAGCTTCTGTTATAGGAACTCTTCTAATTACATTGGACTCACCTGGGTAATCCATGATAATCTCCCTGTCTCAAAATCCTTCTATTAATCACATCTGCGAAGATCCTTTTGCTATGCAAAATAGCACAATAATAATTACAGGAATTCGGACATCTATATCTTCAGAGGGGGGCATTATTTGCCTACCACACTGTGTTCTCTAGATCCCAGACATTCATATACATCCCTCATGGAATGAAAATGTGTTCATTCTATCCCAACATCCCTCAAAGTCTCAAACAATTATATCATCAATTCAAAGTGAAAAATCTCATCTAAACCTCATCACCTCAGAATTCCCAAATCACATCATCCAAATAATCTACATCAAGCGTGGGTAAGAGTCTGGGTATAATCCATCCAGTGGGTCTCACTATGTTGGCCAGGCTGGAGCACAATTGTGTGATAATGGCTCTCTGCAGCTCCGGCCACCAGGGCTCACACGATCCTCCTGCCTCAGCTTCCTAAGTAGCTGAGAACACAGGAGCATGCCACCATGCCCAGCTAATATTTTATTTTTATTTTTAGCAGAGATGAAGTCTCACTATATTGCCCAGGTGAGTTTCAACTCCTGGGCTCAATTTATCCTCCCACCTCAGCCTCACAAAGTGCTGGGATTACAGATGTGAGCCACTACACCTGGCCAGGAGTTTCTCAAAGTTTATTGAAACTGCCACCATTCATTTTTAATCGAACTTTTAATTTAAATCAATTTACTTTAGTTACACTTTTTGAAATTAAGAAATAATTGTCTTAAAAATGAGTATGCTACAACTATTTAATCAGATATCCAGTTAAGGCAGACACAAAGGGAGCTAAATGACATTCAGTGGAGAATATGAAACCTAATTAAAATATATTAAAATGGTTTTAAGCAGGGACTCAAAAAGACATCTGTATACCAGTGTTCGTACCAGCATTGTTCATAATAGTCAAAAAATAGTCACAATAGAGAAAGCCAATTACGTGGCTGAACAGCCTTTTGCTTATATCCATCAATGGATTAATGGATAAACAAATGTGCTGTATCCATAAAATTGAATATTTATCCAACCATACAAAAGAAGTTCTAACACACGCTACAATATGAATGAACCTAGAAGATATTATGCTAAGTGAAGCAAGCCAGACATAACAGGACAAATATTGTATCATTTTACTTATATGCAGTACCCAGAATAGTCAAATTAATAGAGAAATAGATAGAATAATGGTTATCAGGGGCTGAAGGTAGGGGATAAATAACAGAAGTCACTGTTTAATAGGTAGAGTTCCACTTCATGATGATGAAAAACTTCTGAAGAGGGATGGTGATCATGGTCATACAACAATGTGAATGTCCTTAAAGCCTCTAAACTGTACATTTGAAAATTGAGGCCCAGTGCCGTGGCTTCTGACTGTAATCCCAGCACTTTGGAAGGCCAAGGTAAGCAGATCATCCGAGGTCAGAAGTTTGAGACCAGCCTGGCCAACATGGTAAAATGCTGTCTCTACTAAAAATACAAAAAAATTAGCTGGGCATGGTGGCACACGCCTGATGGCACGCACCTAAGGTCCCAGTTACTTGGGAGGCTAAGACATGAGAATCATTTGAACCCAGGCGATGGAGGTTGCAGTGAGCCAAGATCACACCATGGCACTCCAGCCTGGGCAACAGAGCAAGACTCTGTCTCATTTAAAAAAAAAAAAAAAAAAAAGAAAGAAAATGGCTAAAATGGTAGATTGTATGTTATATATATTTTACCACAATGAAATTTTAAATTTTAAAGGAAAAAATGTAGATTAAAAAACAGTTTTGGCCAGGCACGGTGGTTCATGTCTGTAATCCCAGCACTTTGGGAGGCTAAGGTGGGTGGATTACCTGAGGTCAGGAGTTCAAGACCAGCCTGGCCAACATGGTGAAACCCTGTCTCTAATAAAAGTACAAAAATTAGCCAGGCATGGTAGTACATGCCTATAATCCCAGCTACTCGGGAGGCTGAGGCAGGAGAATTGCTTGAGCCTGGAAGACAGTAGTTGCAATGAGCCAAGATTATCCCACTGCACTCCAGCCTGGCTGACAGAGTGAGACTATCACAAAAAAAAAAAAAAAAAAAAAAAAAAAAAAAAAAAAAAAAAAAAAAAAAAAAAAAAAAAAAAAAAAAAAAAAAAAAAAAAAAAAAAAGAACAATAGCAAAGCTTGATGTTACCTTCAAAGATTTATAATATTTCAGAATTTTGTTCCTCAAAGATGCTTACTTTTGGATTTTTTTTCTTTTTTAAATTATAGCTTTAGGAGGGGCATGTCCAGGTGTGTTGCATGTGTGTATTTGCATGATGCTGGGGTTTGGGCTTTTCCCTGAGCAACACTTCCATATTGAGCAATTTGGAGCATAAAACCTAAATCCACCCAACTCTGTTATCAACCAAATCTTGAGCAAATCTGTTAAGTTCAGGGTTTCTGTTTCCTTGTGGATCAACAGAAAGGTTGATAAGATCTATGAGCTTCATTCTGGCTGAAATTCTTTGGATTTAATAACTCCATTAAGACCATCTGAAATCACTATGTGGAAATTTGTAGGCAGCCATTTATTTTTAAGAATGCAAGACCATCTCAGTGATAGACTTCTAACTTAGCTGCATAAATAAGGGGCCCCCTGAGAAAGCTTAGTTAAATTCCAGATATCACAAAAAGAGAAACAGTAATATATAAAAAGAAAATTGATTCTTACATAAAAGAATTGTTAAATAAGGTTGAATATTTCTGTTCCATTTGTATATATAGAGAGTCTTTGAGATGGAGGCTTTCTCTGTTGCCCTGGCTGGTGTGCAGTGGTGCATTCCCAGCTCACCGCAGCTTCTGCCTACCGGTTCAAATGATCCTCCACCCTCAGCCTCCCAAGCAGCTGAAATCACAAGTGGGTGCCACTATGTTCCGCTAATTTTTGTATTTTTTTAGAGACGAAGTCTCCCTATATTGACCAGGCTGGTCTCAAACTCCTGAGCTCAAATGATCCACCTGTCTCAGCCTCCTAAAGTGCTGGGATTACACCTCACCCATCCCTGTTCAATATATTTTTTAAGCCATGTTATAAAGTAGTATTGTTAAAATAATCCGTAATAATCAGCAGATGGTTGCTTGGATGCAGTAGAAGTCAAGTAAGAGGGGAAAAAAAAATGGGAGTATGGAATGTTGAGTCATGGTAATCAGAGCCTAAGAAGCTTTTTGGCACTTTATGCGCACGCGCGCACACACACACACACACACACACACACACACCCTTTTCATTTTTCCAATTGAATTCAATTTAAAAAAAATATTTTGCTAACCCTTTCTATGCAAAAGGCATTTGGCTCTTTGCTTGGAGTAGGAGAAATCAAGAAAAGTGAGAAAAGATACCTGGCATAACAGGACCTCTTCTGTGGTTTAGCATGGTGACATTATGACCATGACCTTGAAGAATCTGAGAAACCCGGTCCATCAGTAGATGATGGCTTCCACCTAGGAATAATTAACAGCTTTAGTTCTGTAATGATTGGAACACAGTGTCTGAAGTCAGTAGTGATAAATCCAGGAGAGGAAAGGCAGGGAAACAGGACGCAGAGAGTGAGTGGAGGAAAATGAGTTTTGCCAGTCTCATATCCCTCTGGGTAAAACTCAGCCCACTCACCCAGAGCACGGCTGCCCAAATCCTTACCTGTGGCTCGCCTCTGTGAGAGATTGCCTCTTGTGATTCACAGTATCCAAGTCAGTGTAATGAGCTACTATGTACTTAGGCTGTGGGAGTTCCTCATCCTAAGGTACACATACATTTTAACTAAGGCCTTATGGAGACACAGAGTCCAAAAGAAATAACTGTGTGGGTGGAAGTACAGGTGTGGTGTTGTACAAATGAATGTGAATGGTTCCTAAAATACAATCAATAAGAGCTGTTTCTGGGATCCTGCTCTTTGGACATTTATGCTGCTATAGGCGATAGAAATCTTAAAAGGAGATAGAAATCATCACTGGGACAGAGGGAATGTGGGGCCACTACTTAGAACCCAAATCCTTAAGATTCTAATGTATTTGAAAAGAATGTACTTAATTTAGGTAAACAGTGATCAAGTTCTAATTAAGACATTTGAGGGCAACTGGGGAGCCCTTGTGGTGGGACTGCTGGATCCTGGTTGCACAAGATACTAGGGAAACACTGATTCCACAAAAACCCTACCACCCTAAAAGAAACTTGATCCTCTAAGGAGGTACAAGGTTCATGAAATCAATGTCTTCTCTTAGTACATGTTCTGATAACACAGCCTTCGTTTGACTTTGAGGATCTCAGCAGTATAGAAAGGAAGATCAGAAGAGAAGGTAATGTAATGGTAAACACCAGATGTTTGGGGGTGGGGTGGAAGGGGAGTAGAGAAGTAGTGTGCAGATCTCTGAATGACTCAGTTTACTTATACCCAGACTTGAATAATCTAAAGCAACAAGTACAAATCTGCCACAGGTCTTGCTCACTTTAATCCATGTGAGAACAGGGAGCCAGGAAGAAGGGGTCCCCACAGAAACACCCATTCATGGTGGAACCTGGGGAGTCAGATGGCATTCTGGGGCAAAGACCAGGATTCCAGCACCTCAGAAACGACACCAGCTCCCTCTTGGAGTCGGAGGAAGGAGGGCCATGTACTTTCAAGAAGTTAAGAAGTTCTGTTGCTTTACTGCTACTAACACTCAGAAAGACAGGAAAAAGTCTTCAGAGGGACTGGCATGGTTTCTTAAACAGTGATTTTTGAAAATCCCAGTGAAAAGGGCTTCAGAGTGGAATTTGTGGAGAGTGTGGTCTTGCGGCAAGAAACCCTGAGTTAATTCCTCATGGGACATTAGGGAGGCCACATGTACTCTTAAGAAACGTATCTCACTCCCCGTCCCTCAGTTGCCCTCTCAGGAAATCAAAAGTGGCACTGAATTAGATGATCCGTTGTTCCTTCAGCTGTGTGAGCCCTGACTGATCGAAAAGGAATCCATTAAAACCCACTATAGATTGAAGTAAAGTCTTGGGGAAGCTCGTTCCTGGGATGATCCCTTTATGCTGATATATGTTTCTCTTTCATCTTCTATTCCCTTTGGGGTAAAAGTAAAAGAAATAAATCTGAGGCCCAAAATGCAGAATTAATAGTCCCATGAATCCCTCAAAAACTGTCAGCGGCACAGGTAAAAGGAAGAAAGATCTGAATGACCTGGGTCCTCTCCTCAGCCCTGGGCGGTTCTCCAGGTCTCCTCTGGAGGAAAACTCCACTGGCCTTGCAGCCCTGAAATACCTGCCTGCGCCACCCTGGCTCGGGATGAGC
Source organism: Cebus imitator (assembly GCF_001604975.1). NCBI lineage: Eukaryota > Metazoa > Chordata > Mammalia > Primates > Cebidae > Cebus > Cebus imitator. The sequence continues at coordinate 1,885,238 of NW_016107520.1, read as the reverse complement.
TTCACAGAATTTGCAGTGCTGCCCTCAGGAGCGCCTTTCCCTGGTCTCCAAGAGCTTGAAAACACCCGCCATCGTTTGCACTGGAAGCTACTGCGCATCCCCAAACACACACCCTGTGGAGCTTAGGGTGAGCCTCTGAAAGTCCCACTGCGCCCTGGAGAAGGCGGTCCAGGATCTCAAGCTCTGGGATGAATCTCAAATTTCCAGCCCCAGCCCTATCCGATGGGGAGCGCGTCCTGAACAGGAAGAGAGAGGAAAGGAGAGTCTCTTTTTTCCAAAACTATTTTCCCCCCTCAGCAACAGAAACCCCTCTGTGTCCCACAGCCGGATGGGCTTCCTTCTCCAGCCGGGCCGCAAGCCTAGCCTAGCCTGGAAAATCACTTGGATGACTCTGATCAAGCGCTGTTCGCTGAACCCCTTGTGGCGCGGGTATCCGGGACGTGCCTGTCTGGGAATTCTCTGGCCAAGCACTCACCTACTGTAGATATTGTCAGGATTTTGGCGGCCTCTGACAGCAGGACCCCAGGGAGAAGGAACCCCACTAGAAGCAGCACGCGCTGCCCAGCCATGCTCACTTCCACAGGAGCCGCGGGTCTCAGCCTGGGCTGCTCGCTCTGCGCCGGGCTAAGGGACCTGGTGCACCTCAGTGCGCCAAAGGCACTGGCTATGGGAAAAGGTAGGAGAGAGGATCCTGCCAGTCTTCTCTTCTGTCCATCCCCTCTTGCCCGCTGCCCCCTCCTCCCTCGTGCTCCATTGGATAATCTATTCTCACTCTACCAAACTACCAGCAGTCAGTAGGAGGGGTCGGTGAGCCCATCCTTAACCCTTCTCTGTCCGTGTGATCACAGCCCACTCGCCTGGAAAATTCTTACTGTGAGCCAGGAATGGCAGGAACCCCAGTAAATCGCGCTGATGAAAGCTCTATCTCCATGGGACCCACTTCTCTTTTGCCAACGCTATGTGAATTTACCTACTCTAATTCCCGTCTAACTGCCTCTATTAGCTCACACCGCCAGCCCCATGATATACTTCCTGAGACACTTGCTTAATCTTAATTCAAGAGAATCACTTGAAACCTGGAGGTGGGGGTTGCAGTGAGCCGACACTGCGCCACTGCACTCCAGCTAGGGCAACAGAATGAGACGTCCTCTCCAAAAAAAATCTTAATCTTGAGCTGATGTCCTAAGCCCAAGACTACCCAAGCAGGGAATCCCCAAGGGGAATCAGTCTACCATCCCTGGACTCTCTCTCTTAGTGCCTCTTTAGAAGGTAACATTCCGAAGGCTAGAGTCCTAACTCTGGAAGTCTAGGTCTGTACCTGGGGGGCTGAAATTCAAAAGCTGAGACTATCATTCTGAATGGTATCCTGAAATAGGACGGGTGAATCTTTCCATAATTTCTAAGAGCACATGCTCAAGACAGCTTGTAATTCTGCCTCCTTGCTATGTCAGCCCTAGGGAGGGCAGGGATCACTATGTCCGGTAGTCCCCTTTACACACTCTGTGCTCAAACTAAGACTTGCTTTAGGAAAGGCTTTCAGTGCAACTCTAAACAAGCAGAGAAATCCTTGATTGCAGTGGGTCCTTGAATTCTGCTTGTATTATCCCTGCCTTCTTCAGTCTACAGCTGTTATTTTTTCTCATTGGAATTTAAAGCATTACATTCTTATGCATTCGTGCATCCCTCACCTAACCACGCCTAAAGAGAGAGAGAAGTGTGAGAAGGGCAAGGTTTACCAGACATCACAGGGCTCTAGTTCGTCTATTATTCTTGTATTGTTCATAATACATTAGCAAAATAAAGGATTTGTTATCAAACTCCAAGATTTTTATTTATTCAAAAATTATATTGATAGCTTTTTTGGGGGGTGGGGGGGAGATGGAGTCTCGCTCTGTTACCCAGGCTGGAGAGCAGTGGCATGATTTCGGCTCGCTGCAACCTCTGCCTCCCAGGTGCAAGCAATTCTCTGGTCTTAGCTTCACAAGTAGCTGGGATTACAGGCACCCACCACCACACCTGATTTTTGTATTTTTTTGTAGAGACAGGTTTCACCATGTTGGCCAGGCAGGTCTTGAACTCCTGACCTCAAGTGATCCACCTGTCTTGGCCCCCCAGAGTGCTGGGATTATAGGTGTGAACTGCCATGCCCAGCTGATAGTTATTTATTATCCAAGGCATTGTTCTGTCAGGCAAACTGATACTAAACACACTAAGAAATAAAATATATAGTACATTAATGGCAAATGCTACTAAGAAAAATCAAATGGAAATGAGATATAAAGAGTTAGTTATCAGATTCGTTAATGTTTTAAATAGCATGATTCCAAAGAACTCTAAAATATTATAGGAGTATCAGAGATACTTGAACCCAAAATTTGATTATATTAAGTAGTTACTGTTGCTTTGAAGAAGAGTTCTAAGTAATTATGGTTGTAAATATAAAGAAATTCCAGCTGGGCCCGGTGGCTCACGCCTGTAATCTCAGTACCACTTTGGGAGGCTGAGGCAGGCGGATCATGAGGTCAGGAGTTCAAGAGCAGCCTGGCCAAAATAGTGAAAACCCGTCTCTACTAAAAATGCAAAAATTAGCCAGGCATGGTGGTGTGTGCCTGTGGTCCCACCTACTCGGGAGGCTGAGGCAAAAGAATCACTTGAAACCGGGAGGTGGAGGTTGCAGTAAGCCGATATGACACCACTGAACTCCAGCTTGGGCAACAGAAGGAGACTTCCTCCCCCCGCAAAAAAAAGAAAACAAAGAAAGAAAGAAATTTATTGGCCGTTAAGATACATTCTGAAACATTTACAGATTCACTCTTATGATTTCTGGGATTTGCTTCAAAATAATAGGTTGTGAGGGTAAGCAAGGTTAAATGTGGGTGGCAATACAAGAAAAGAGAATTTGCAAGGAGTTAGTAAACGTTGAAGCTGAATGTTTGGCATAAAGAAGCTTTACTTCTGTGAATGTTTGAAATTTTTCATTAAGATGTTTTTATAGCTCTTCCGCTATAATTCTTTTTTTTTTTTTTGGTATTATAGCAATTTTTCCTCTATACACATAGGCTACTCATTAAATGCATATATATGAACAATTATAGTTTTAGGTGTTATATCTTCCAGGGAAGTTAATCCTCATTATAAACGGACCTATTTTGCCTCTGGTAATACTTTTCACCCAAAGTCTATTTAGTTTGCCATTACTACTAACCATTCCAATTTTATTTTCCATTGTGTAAAAAGACCTATCTTTTCCTATCCTTTCATGTTCAACCTTCCTGTATCCTCATATTTTAGGTATGTCTCTTGAAAGAGCAATCAGCTTGAAATTTTTATTCAAGCCTGTCAATCTTGTATTTCAATCCGAGTGTATGTGCTTAAGTCTGCCAGGTTGCTATTTCTCCCACTTATTCTGTTACATTTCCTCTACTTTTTGGCTTCGTTTGAAGACTTTATTATTTTAGGCCACTAATTCCCTTCATACAACTTGGAGGGAAGGGTGGTGCTTCATCTCACTGGACTCAGACAAACTGGTAACCCATTCACAGTGAACCTGCTTCCTATGTACAGTATTTCCAGACTCATTAGGTCTCCATAAAGGCTTGCAGCAGGAGTTCAGGAGATCGCTCTGCTACAATCTGGTGTCTTCTTTTCTACTTATGGGAAGCTATGTGTTCTGTGGGTGTTATGTTCTCTTCTTCTTTATGTTTATCTTACACGCAGCATTTAATTACATGCAGATTGTGGAGGCCCCAGAAAGTGAAACTCCCTACAGAGTACTGTCTTTACTCCATCCCGATACCAACCTATGCACTTTCTAAACCTTAATGCCAGTCAAAAGGTAGGAGATTGCCAAAGAGTGGCATAGGCATCACAAAGGAACAGTACACATGAATGCTCAGATTAATTCAGCACCTCTTAGTAAGCCTAAAGTCTCCATTCTCCTGTACATGTGGGGACATTTTGATGTGGATACATACTTCCTACTCATTAGTACAAAATCCTTTGCACAGAGAACTTCAGAACCATACAGACTGAAGAGAGTCCACTTGCAAATTACATTTTTTACAGAACCCAAATAAAATGGGTTTCACCTTTTTTATAGGACTTGAGGTTTAGCACTCATTGGTTTGTGGCAATGGTCTCTCAAGGGATAACACACAGTTCTGTCTTGCTGTCCTTGGAACCAGAGCTACAACTTCCTTCCCCCTTCTCATGTACATGGATCTGGGGCTCCATGATTGAAATCGTCTGCTCTGGCTGCCTACCTCGCTGTCCCCATCACACTTAGAAAGTCATTTGAAGCCTGGGTGCAGTGGCTCACGCCTGTAATCTCAGTGCTTTGGGAGGCCAAGGCAGGCAGATAACCTGAGGTCAGGAGTGCGAGACCAGTCTAGCCAACATGATGAAACCCAATCTCTACTAAAAATACAAAAAATCTAGCCAGGCATGGTGGCGGGCACCTGTAATCCCAGCTACTCAGGTGACTGAGGCAGGCGAATCACTTGAACCCAGGAGGCAAAGGTTGCAGTGAGCTGAGAGTGTGCCACTTATACTCCAGCTTGGGCGACAGAGACTCTGTCTCAAAAAAAAAAAAAAAAGTCACTGAAGGAAACTCAGTGCTTCTTCAGGTCCAGCTGGAGACTGTAACCAGGAAACAGAAGTATTACTTTGTCAGCATGGCCATGATTACTTGCTGCTTAAGTGCATGAATATAGGCCGAGACTAAATAGAAAAACATTCTGGTTCGACAGGTCAAGGATTCCGGAGGATTTTTGGTCACTTTTTCATTCTTTAGACCCTGCAGGTTGGTTAACTCTCCACCCATGTCGAGCCGCCTTCTTCCTGGCCAGCTGCCAGTGCAGACTTTCCCCATTTCCCAATAGCCTTGAGCAGCCAGATGACAGAATTCTGAGCAACTAGGACAGAAATCTCTTGGCCAATCATTTAGTGAGGCTGTGGAGAGATAAGGTTGTAAAATTTTACTTTTCAGGAAATCTGGATCAGCAAAGAAGGAGTTCTCTGTGGGCACCAGAGACAGGGACCCAATGTGGAGGCCTGCAAAGGTGTCTGGCCCTGAACTCACAAGCATCGGTCAGGCTTCCTGAGCATTGAGGAGAATATGCGGGAGAAGCAAACACAAACTGAAAGAATATGCAGGGTGTCTTTCTCAGATGTTACTCTGTGACCGATGGTAGGGGCAGGAGTGATGGAAAGAGACTGAGAAGATCTGGACATGGAGGCTGGAACGGCCAGGGTGTGATTCAGAGAGGTAGAGACGCATGAGAAGGAAGGAAGATTTTAAGGCTGGAAATCTGAGGGTCAGTGGTCCAAGTCACTCAGAGACAGAATCACAGCACAGCCCTCGCTGATGGCAAATAAAGGAGGACAAGGGGACTAGAAAGAATTCTGCTAACAGGCAGGAACTACTGAGGAGGAATTTGCAGCAAAATTTGCAAGAGGAGATGATGTGGAGAACAGGGTTGCCAGAACTGGTGGGAAGCCCCCGAGAAACGGTGACAATACCCAAGAAACACACTCTGCCGAGGCTATACGTGGTCTCACATCTCCGTCACCTTTCTAGCCCCAGGCAGCCACCAGCTGCCAGGCCATGCCCAGCAGCTTCCCACAAAGCTGTATAGTGCCCAAAGTGAGCCCCAGGAGGAACACAAAGATGTCGAGCAGGTTTTGCTCACTCCAGGGCTGCAGGAAGGCATAAAACTTGAGGTGCACTGCTCATCCTCCATCCCCACCCCATCTAGAGGTTGTAGTCAATCCACCCCACCAGCCACTGATGGCCTCAGGGTTTGGGAACACCTGATGACGCTGGTGGTCAGGGCTGCAGACTTGTACCTGTTTGCAGAAACAGAATGGTGGAAGCAGCATTCAGTGACAGCTCTCAGCAGTTTAGACTTGACACAGAAGGCTGGTTTCCAGACAATTATAGTCGAAGTCACCCCGAAACTCACTAGCTGGGTGCCTACAAACCATTCAGTTTTCTAAAGATCCCTATGTTTATGAAATTGAACTTAATGCTGAAAGGTAAGGATATGCATGAGTCAGTTCCTGCTTTCATGGAGCTTATGATCTACTAGACCAAGAGACACCTATATGGCTCCTATGTGTGCTCTTGCTAAGGAAGCACTGCTGTTAGTAGTTCTCTCAGTGGATAGAGCCAGGACATATATACATGCAGATGTGCTTATAGATATTCCATATATAAATCTCTACATCTCTTTCTCCACGTCTTTACTATTGTGAATAGTCCTAAAATGAACATGCAAGCACTTGTGTCTTTTTGGTAGAATTATTCCTTTTATTTTGGATATATACCCAGTAACAGGATGGCTAGGTTGAACGGTAGTTCTGTTTTTAGTTTTTGAGAAATCTCCAAACTGCTTTACACAAAGGCTGAAGTAATTTACATTACCACCAACGGTATATAAGCATTCCAGTTTCTCCACAGCCTTGTCAGCATCTGTTATGTTTAGACCTTTTAAACATAGCCATTCTGATTGATGTGAGATGGTATTTCATTGTACTTTTGATTCACATTTCTCTAATGATTAGTGATGCTGAGCATTTTGTCATATGTTTGCTGGCTGCTCGTATGTCTTCTGAAAAGGGTCTGTTCATGTCCTTTCCCACTTTTTAATTAGTTGTTTGATCTTGTTGAGTTCCTTATAACTTGTGAATATTAGTCCTTTGTCAAAGGGATATTTTGCAAATATTTTCTCCCAATCCATAGCTTGCCTGTTTACTCTGTTGATAGTTTCTTTTGCTGTGCAGAAACTCTTTGGTTTAATTAGGTCCCACTTGTCAATTTTTGTTATTGTTACAATTGCTTTTGAGAACTTAGTCATAAATTATTTTGCTTTGTTCATTAGAAAAAAATTTTCTTTGTTTTTGTCTGACTGGGTTGATTTAAAGGATCCATCTTTGAGCTAGTAAATTATTTCCTCTGTTCATAATAGTCTGTTGTCAAGGCTTCCAAATATATTTTGAAATTCCTGCAGTGTTTTTCTCTATTACAGAAGTTCGGTTTTGTTTTAATCTTCTAGCTATGATGTCTTTCATATATTGGATTGGTTTTCTGGCTTCCTTGGATTGAATTTCAACCTTTTGGATTCATTGAGCTTTCTTTGAAAAAGAAATTTTTCACAGATTCTGAATTGGGCCTCTATCTTTTCAGACATTTCAAGCTGGTTAGGATTCATTGCTAGGGAGCTAGTGCAAGTCTTTGGAGGTAATGAAACACTCTGACTTTTTGAATTGTCAGAGTTCTTGCACTGGCTCCTTATCATCTGAGGGAGCTGGGATTTCATTTTCTTTTTGAATTTGGTTGGGCCTTTTTGTTTTTATATTCTTTTTTCCCTTGAATGTTTGAATGCGGTTCAATTTATTTGGTTGCTTCGTTGCCGGGTGCTTTCAGAGGGCCGAGGCTCTGAATGGATTCCTAGGTTGCAGATGGGTTCCTGCCTTGGGTTTCAGAGGCATTGCATTGTTTGGTGGTGTAATTCAAGCTGCAGTCCAGTAGATGGCACTTAATGTAAGGCCCACAGACAGGCTCTTCCTCAGCCAGGCGCCCCTTTTGTTTTACAGTACGTTGGCAACAGTGCTCTGGAGAAAGGAAGCAGGGGCGAGAAATGATTTCTTTTCTGAGCCTGCTCCCAGGCCTTGGTGATATATCCTTCAACTACCAGCACTGCATCCACATTTCCTTTGTGTCAAGGGGAACTTTCAAAGGCTGTGCTCCCTCATATCTTAGGGCCAGTCCCAGCTGAGGGTTAAGTCACTAGGAGACCCACAACACCCTGGTGACATACCAATTCCTGTGCTTGTAAGAGTCATAGTAGGCTGTGGAATGTGTCTGGCTGGTGATCTGGTGATGCAGTGAGTCAAGGGTGGAGTCTAGGTCCCTAGGCAGAGCAAACTGCTTTCCACAGGGGCTGAAGTAATTTACATCCCCACCAACAGTGTATAAGCCTTCCCATTTCTCCATAGCCTAATCAACATCTGTTATTTTTAGACCTTTTAGTAATGACCATTCTGACTGGTGTAAGATAGCATCTCATTGTAGTTTTCATTTGCATTTCTCTGATGATTATTGATAAGCAATTTTTTATATGTTTGTTAGCTGTTTGTATATTTTCCTTTGGGAAGGGTCTGTTCATGTCATTTGCCCAATTTTTAATGAGGTTATTTGTGTTTTTCTTGTTGGCTTAAGTTCCTTATAGACTGTGAACATTAACCCTTGGTCAGATGAATCATTTACAAATATTTTCTTCCTTATTTGTTGTTTGTTTACTCTGTTGATGGCTTTTTTGTTGTTGGTTTGGTTTGGTTTTTTTTTGCTACACAGAAGCTCTTTAGTTTCATTAGGTCCTATTTGTCAATTTCTGTTTTATTGCATGTGATTTTGAGGACATGGTGCCTAGGCCAATGTCCAGAAGTTTTATCTAGGTTTTTATCTAGGATTTTTATAGTCACAGATCTTACACTGAGCATTTTATTCATCTTTTGTTAATTTTCATACATGGTGAGATGTAGGGGTCCAGTTTCATTCTTCTGCATGTCACTAGCCAATTTTCCAGCACCATTTATTGAATAGAGTAACCTTTCTCCACTGTTCATTTTTGTCCACTTGCCAAAGAGCAGTTGGTTGTAGGTGTCTGGCTTTATTTCTAGATTCTCCATTCTGTTCCATTTATCTATGTGTCTATTTCTGTACCAGTCCCATGCTGTTTTGGTTACTATAGACTTGCAATATAGTTTGAAGTTGGGTAATGTGATGCCTGGCTTGGTTGTTGTTTCATTTAAGATTGCTTTGGCTGTTTGGATTCTTTTTTTGGTTCAATGTGAATCTTGGAAGAGTTTTTTTCTAATCCTGTGAGAAACGATGTTGGTAATTTGATAGGAATAGTGTTGAATCTGTAGATTGCTTTGGGCGGTGTGGACATTTTAACAACATTAATTCTTAATCTGTGAGCATGGCATGCTTTTCCATTTGTTTGTGTTGTCTATGAGTTTTTTTGCAGTGTTTTGTAGTTCTTTTTGTAGTGATCTTTCATCTCCTTGTTTAGATGTATTCTTGGGTATTTTGTGGAGTTCTATTGTTGATCATGAATAGGATCGCCTTCTTTTTTGAGACCCAGTCTGGAGACCCAGCATGATCTCAGCTCACTGCAACTTCCGCCTCCCAGGTTTAAGCGAGTCTCCTGTGTCAGCCTCCTGAGTAGCGGGGATTACAGGTGCCCACCATCACGCCCAGCTAATTTTTGATTTTAGTAGAGATAAGTTTTCACCATGTTGATCAGGCTGGTCTTGAACTCCTGACCTCAAGTGATCTGCCCCCATTGGCCTCCCAAAGTGCTGAGATTACAGATGTGAGCCACTGTGCCTGGCCTAGGGCATTTTTTTAATTTTAAAATTTTAACTTTTGTGGGTACATAGTAGGTATATTTATTTATGGGGTACATGACGTATTTTGGTATATGCATGCAATGCATAATAATCAGAATTGCATTTTTTATTTGGCTCTCAGCTTGAACATTGTTGATGTGTAAAAATGTTAATAATTTTGTACTTTGATTTTGTATCCTGAAACCTTACTGGTCATTTATCTAGTCTAGGAGCCTATTGGAATAAGCTTTAGGGTATTCTAGGCATAGAATCATATTGTCATTGAAAAGAGATAATTTTACTTCTTTTTTAAAATGTGGATGCCTTATTTTTTTCCCTTGCCTGATGGCTCTGACTGGGACTTCCAGGACTATGTTGAATAGAAATGGTAAGAGTGGATAGCCTTTCCTTTTTCCAGTTCTTAGGGGAAACACTTTCAACTTTTGTTTATTCAGTATGATGTTGGGTGTGGGTTTATCATAGATGGTTCTCATATATGCTTCTTTAATGCCTAATTGTTTAATATTTTTATCATGAAGGGATGTTGGATTGATCAAAAGCTTTCCTGTGTATATTGAAATAACCGAATGGTATTTGGTTTTAATTCTGTTTATGTGGTGAATCTCATTTACTGATTTGCACATCTTGAAACATCATTGCTTCTCAGGAATAAAGCCCACTTGATCATGGTGAATTATCTTTTTGATGTACTGCTGATTTGGTTTGCTAGTACTTTGTTTAGGATTTTTGCATCTATGTTCACCAGTGATATTGGCTTATAGTTTCCTTTTTTTGTTGTGTCCTTGCAAGATTTTGTATCAAGATGACACTGGCTTCTTAGAATCTGGTTATGGAGAAATCTATCCTCCTCTACTTTTTGGAATAATTTCAGTAAGACTGGTACCAGCTCTTCTTTGTATGTCTGCTAGAATTCGGCTGTAAATCCATCTACTCCAGGAGTTTTAAGAAAACAAAAACAAAAACGAACAAACAAAAAGGATCTCACTCTGTTACCCAGGCTGCAGTGAAGTGGAATGATCATAGCTCATTGCAGCCTTGACTTTCTGGGCTCAAGCAATCTTCCTACCTCAGCCTCCCAAGCAGCTGGGACTACTGGCACACACCACCACGATTGGCTAATTTTTGTATATTTTGTAGAAATGAGGTTTTGCCATGGTGCCCAGGCTGGTCTCAAACTCCAGGGTTCAAGCATTCCACCCACCTCAGCCTCCCAAAGTGTTGGGATTACAGACATGAGCCACTGCACCTGGCCCAATTTTTTATTGTGGGTTAATTTTTTATTATTTACACAGCTCCAACATTCATTATTGGTCTATTCATGGTTTCTATTTCTTCCTGGTTCAACTTTTGGAGGTTGGGTATTTCCAGGAATGTATTCATTTCCTCTAAATGTTCTAGTTTGTACACATAGAGATGTTCATAGTAGTCTCTGAGGATCTTTTGTATTTCTGTGGAATCAGTTGTAATGTCACCTTTACCATTTCTGATTGTAGTTATTTGGCTCTTCTCTCTTTTTTCCTGTATCTAGTTAGTGGTCTATCAATCTGGTTTATCTTTTCAAACAACTAACTTTTTATTTCATTGATCCTTTGTATGGCTTTGGGGTTCTCAATTTCATTTATTTCTGCTCTGATTTTAGTTATTTCTTCTGCTAGCTTTGAGTTTAGTTTGTTCTTGTATGTTTGTTCTAGTTCTTTTGTTTGTTCTTGTTCTTTCAGGTATAACATTAAATTGTTAATTGAGATTTCTCTGTCTTTTTGATGTAAGCATTTAGCACTATAAACTTTCCTCTTACCACTGCTTGTGCTATATTCCAGAGATTTTAGTATATTATGCCTCTATTTTCATTCATTTCAAATAATTTTTTATTTCTCCCTTAATTTCATTATGTACCCTTAAGTCTTTCAGGAACAAGTTGTTTAGTTTCCATGTAATTGTATGGTTTTCAGAGTTCCTCTTGGTATTGATTTCTAATTTTATTCCACTGCAGTCAGTTATGATATTTGGTATAATTTCAATTTTTAAAAATTTATTAGAATTTGCTTTATGACTGAGCATGTGGCCAATCTTTGAGAAGGTTCTGTGTACAGATGAGAATAATATATATTCTGTGGTTGTTAGGTAGAGTACTCACTAGATGTCTATTAGATGTGTTTGGTGAAGTATCAAATTTAAGTACAGAATTTGTTAGTTTTCTCTCTGTGTGTTCTGTCCAATGCTGTTATCATGTTCTTATATGGCTGTTTATCTCCTTTCTTAGTTCTGGAAGTAATTGTCTTATAAATCTGGGTGCTCCAATAATGAATGTCTATGTACTTAGGATAGTTAAATCATCTTGTTAAATTGAACCATTTATCTTTGTATAATGCCCTTCTTTGTTATCATTTACTATTGTTGATTTAAAGTCCATTTTATCTGATACATTTTACTTGCTCTTTTCTGTTTTCCATTTCAGTGATAGATCTTTCCCTATCCTTTTACTTTGAGCCTATGGGTGAAATTACACATGAAATGGATGTCTTAAAGATAGCAGAAGTTAGATCTGTTTTTTACCCATTTTGCCATTCTATCTCTTTTAAAGGGTGCATTTAGGCCATTTGCATTCAAGGTTAATATTGATATTTGAGGTTTTGTTTCCGTGTGGTATTGTTAACCAGCTGCTAGTTGTTAGCTAGTTGCTTTGTGGTTTCAATTATGTAGTTGCTTTAGGTAGAGTCAATGGGCTTTACGTATACGTACTTTTGTTGAGCAGGTACTGTTCCATGTTTAGAATTCCTTTCAGCCTGCTCCGAGGAGCAGGAGGCCTGGGTCTGCAGCTGCGGTTTGGGCAGCTACATTGGCACACGGGAGGGCAGGGTTCCTGGCCTGCTCCTGGTCCTCAAGAGCACAGTGAGCCTTAGATCTGCCTGTTCCATGGGGCTGCGGCTCTGGCAACTCTGGCCACACCTCTCTGCTGCAGCCTGCGTGATGGCAGTGGCAGGCCATCTGGAGCTGCCACAGCCATCTCTTCTGCTTGGTCTATTCTATTGTTCTGTCTTCGAACTGTATTTTGAAATTTCTGTAGTGAATTTTTCTATTCCAGAAATTCTGTTTGGTTCTTCCTTAATATGTCAGCTTTCATATTCTGGATCATTTTCCTGGTTTCTTTGTACTAAATTTCAACTTTCTCTTGGATCTCATTGTGTTTCCTTGCAATTCATATTTTAGGTTATCTTTCATTTCAGACATTTCCATCTAGTTAGGATCCATTACTAGGCAGCTGGTATGATCCTTTGGAGGTGTCAAAACACCGTTGCTTTTTGGAGTTCCTGTGCTGATTCCTTCTCATCTAAAGATACTGTAACTTCTTATTTTGAATTTGCTGTCATTTGGGTGAGGCTTTAATTTTTTCCCTTGGGGGTGTATGACTGTGGTGTATATTGTGTATGGTCATTTGGCTTAGCGTCTATGTACTTTCAGGAGGCAAGTATCCTGTACAGGGCAGTGTTCTGTATGGGTCGTGAATGGGTTCTAGGCGGTGGAACCTATCCAGAACCTACCTCAGACGCTGTTTGTTGTAGTGAAGTATTTTTGTTTAGTGGTGGAGTTCAGGTGCAGCCCAGTAGACGGCGCTAAAGAGTAAGAGCTACCAGGTAGGCTGATACCCAGTGTACACGCCCTCCCTTATGCGGGTAGCAAAAAAGATCCTGTTGGAGTATGCTGAAGTCTCAGGGGAAGGTGGAGCAGGAATTGCACCAGCTCCTTGTCTTGAGCTGGCAGGAACGCGATCTGCTTCCATATCATGCCCCTGTCAGAGCGCTCATGACCCATTTACAAAGGCTTTGTTCTTTGGTTCCCCAGCCACAGTGTGGCTATACACTATAGATTGACCTCTCTGATGGCTACCACTAGTATGGGGGTCAGGGGAGAACTTCCCCCAGTCCAGGGCAGGCAACTTCATGATGTGTCCTCAGTTGCCAGGACATGGCTGCTCTATGTAGGGAGGGGAAGTTGAACCCCACCCTTCATCCCACTCTATTGTTAATGAGAATCTCGTTGTTACCAATTCTTAGCATTAAAAATAAAGCTACAATGAATGTTCTTATGCATGCCTTTTGTTGGAAATCTGCATTCATTTATCTTGGTATAAATCTAGAAGTGGAATTCCTTGATCACTAGGTAGGATAGGTTAAGCTTTCTTAGATATTACTAGAGTTATTCTAAGGCTTGTACCAGTTTCCACAACCACCAGCAATATATGAGAGTTCAGCTTGCCCCACAACCTTGCCAACTCTGGAATTGTCAATCTTTTTAGTGTTAGTTATTAATATCTCCTTGTTTTAACTTGCTGATTACTAATGATGTTCCATACTTCTGAAATATATTATTTTTGAGTAGCCTTGTTCATGAAATGCCTAATCAAGCATTTAGTTCATTTTTCAAATTATGTGGGATTTTTTATCTTTTTTTTTTTTTTTTTTTTTTTT
>NW_016107520.1:1851737-1871335 GCF_001604975.1 Cebus imitator | reverse complement strand
TTTTGAGACAGAGTCTTGCTCTGTCACCCAGGCTGGAGTGCAGTGGTGTGATCTTGGCTCACTGCAACCTCCACTTCCTGGGTTCAAGCAATCCTCCTGCCTCAGCCTCTCAAGTAGCTGGGATTACAGGCACCCACCACCACGCCTGGCTAATTTTTGTATTTTTTTCTTTTAAGTAGAGACAGGTTTTTGCCATGTTGGGCAGGCTGGTCTCGAACTCCTGACCTCAGGTGATCCACCTGCCTCAGCCTCCCAAAGTGCTGAGATTACAGGCATGAGCCACCACACCGGCCTTATTTTTTTTTTTGTAGGAATTTATATATATTCTGGATCAGAGTCCTTTGTCCAATATACATTGGGCATTGTTTTCTCCCAATATATGGCTGGTCCTTTATTTGCTTAATGGTATCTTTTGATAAACAGAATTTCCTAATCATAATTCTAAGGTATTTATTATTTTTAGATTAGTGCTTTTTATACTGTCCAATACAAAATACCTTGCATATTCTGAGTTCAAAATATATCACTTGCCCCTTCAAGACTCTTTATTATCTATTATACTTAGTTCTATGATTCATTTCAAATTTTCTGTGTATAGTGCTGGGTATTCTTTCTACATGAATACATAATTGCTTCAGCAACATTTATCGGGAAAAACTTTTTATTTCCACATTGAATTGCATTGGGGTTATTAGCTGGGCATGGTGTATTCCCACCTACTTGGGAGGCTGAGGTAGAATTGCTTGAACTGGGACCCAAGAGGCAGAGGTTGCAGTGAGCCAAGATCACACTACTGCACTCCAGCCTGGGCTACAGAGCCAGATTCCATCTCAAAATAAATAAATAAATAAATAAATATCGTTTATTGTGGGGTTATTTCTGAATACTACTCTCCTGTTTCATTGATTGACCTTGATAGCTTATCCTAATATCTTACTGCCTTAATAACAGGTAGCTTGAAAGTAAATCTGGTCTCAAATTCCTCAGGCAATCCACCCACCTCAGCCTCTCAAAGTGCTGGTATTACAGGTGTGAGCCACTTCACTGGGCTCAAAGTTAAGAGATTTAAAAATTGTTATTCTCTTTAATTTTGAAAAACGGTCCTGCTCTGTCATCCAAGCTGAAGCGCAGAGGTGGGATCTTTGCTCATAGTAACTTCTGCCTCCAGGTTTCAAGCCATTCTCCCACCTCAGCCTCCCCCGTAGCTGGGACTACAGGTGGTCACCACCATGCCTGGCTAATTTTTGCTTTTTTTTGTTTTTTTGTTTGTTTGTTTGTTTTGTAGAAATGGGGGTCTTACTGTGTTGCCCAGACTTGTCTGGAATTCCTGAGCTCAAGTGATCCACCTGCCCCAGTCTCCCAAAGTGCTGAGATTACAAGCATGAGCTTGCAATCTCATGTAAGAACCTGGCTGAGACTATTTTTTAGAGCAGTTTTAGGTTTACAAAAAATGGAGCAGAAAGTGCGGCAAACCCCCACCTGTTTACCTGTTAATTAACATCTTGCCTTAGTATATTTGTTGCCGTTGATAAGCCAATATTGATATAACTAAAGCACACAATCTACATTAGGGTTCATGCTTTGTACAATTTTATGGGTTTTAACAAATGTGTAACATCACACATCTACCATTACAGTATCATAGAAAATAATTTCACTGCCCTAAATATCTCGAGCTCCACCTATTTATCCTTTCTCTTCCACCCTACCACTACTGGAACTCTGTTTTTACTGCTTCCGTTGTTTTGCGTTTTCCAGAATGTCATATAGTTGGAATCACACAGTGTATATACTTTTCAGACTGGCTTCTTTCACTTAGTAATATGCATTCAATATTCCTCCTTGTCTTTTTGTGGTTTGACAGTTCATTTTTTGGGTTAAATACTATTCCATTTTATGGATGTATGACAGTTTGCTTATTTATTCATCTCCTGAAGGACATCTTGGTTGTTTCCAGTCTGGGGCAATTATGAATTAACTGTCATAAACATTTGTGTGTAGGTTTGTGAGTGGACATGAGTTTTCCATTCATTTGGGTAAATATCTATGAACATGATTGCTGAATCACATGGAAAGAACACGTTAGCTTTGTAAGAATCTCTAACTGTCTTCCAAAGTGGCTTGCAATGAATGACAGTAGCTGTTGCTTCTCACCCTTGCCAGAATTTGATGTTATTTAGTGTTTTGGATTTCAGCCATTCTGGTAAGTGGTATTTTACTGTTGTTTTAATTCGCAATTACCTTATGATATATTCCCTTAAGCATCTTTTCATATGCTCATTAGCCATCCGTGTATCTTGCAAGTTGTCTGTTCAGATCCTTTGCCCACTTTTTAATTGAGTTTGAGTTGTAAGAGTTCTTTTGTATATCTTGGATATAAATTTTTTTTTTTTTTTTTTTTTTTTTTTTGAGACGGAGTTTCGCTCTTGTTACCCAGGCTGGAGTGCAATGGCGCGATCTCGGCTCACCGCAACCTCCGCCTCCTGGGTTCAGGCAATTCTCCTGCCTCAGCCTCCTGAGTAGCTGGGAT
Organism: Cebus imitator; assembly: GCF_001604975.1. Taxonomy (NCBI): domain Eukaryota; kingdom Metazoa; phylum Chordata; class Mammalia; order Primates; family Cebidae; genus Cebus; species Cebus imitator. The sequence continues at coordinate 1,868,805 of NW_016107520.1, read as the reverse complement.
TACAGGCACGCGCCGCCATGCCCAGCTAATTTTTTGTATTTTTAGTAGAGACGGGGTTTCCCCATGTTGCCCAGGATGGTCTCGATCTCTTGACCTCGTGATCCACCCGCCTCGGCCTCCCAAAGTGCTGGGATTACAGGCGTGAGCCACCGCGCCCGGCCCGATATAAATCTTTTATAAGATATATCTATTTTGCAAATATTTTTCTCAGTCTGTGGCTTGGCTTTTTAGCTTTTATTCCTTTAACAGTGCCTTTTGTGGAGCAGAAGTTTTACTTTTAATGAAGTCTAACTTGCAAGTTTTCTTCCATGGATTGATTTTGGTGCTGTATCTGGAAACTCACTGCCAAACCCAAGCTCACCTACATATTCTCTTATGTTATTTTCTAGAAGTTTTATAGTTTTGTGTTTTACTTTTATGTCTATGATCAGCTTTGAATTATTCAGTATCTACACTTATCTCTGAATGTGGATGTTCCAGGACCATTTGTTAAAAAGACTATCTCCATTAAATTGTCTTTGTTCCTTTGTCAAATATCAATGGACTGTATTTATATAGGTCTATTTCTGGGCTCTCTATTCTGGTCCATTGATCTTCACCAATACCACAATGCCTTAACTACTGGAGTGGAGATTTATAGAAAGACTTGAAATTGAGTAGTGTTAGTCCTGACTTTGTTCTTCAATGTTGTGTTGGCTCTCCTAGGTCTTTTGCCTGTCTATATAAACTTTAGAATCAGCCTGTCAATATCCACAAAATAACTTGCTAAGATTTTAAATGAAATTGCATTGAATCTATAGATCAATTTTGGAAGAACTGACATATTGATAATACTGCATCTTCCTGTCCATATACATAGACTATTTCTCCATTTATTTAGTTCTTTGGTTAGTTTCCATTATACAGATCCCATAGAAGTTTCATTAGATTTATATCTGAGTATTTTATTTTTGGGGATGCCAATATGGATGTTATTGTGATTTTAATTTCAAATTCCACTTGTCCATTGCTGCTATATAGGAAAGTGATTAACTTTTGTATATAAATCTTGTTTCTTGTAACCTTGCTATAATGGCTTAGGGTTCTAGAAGTTATTTTGTCTCTATTTTTGGACTTTCTACATAGACAATTATGTCATCTGTGAGTAAAAAAGCATCTGTACACTTTTTATTTCCCTTTCTTCTGTTATTGTATTAGCTAAGACTAATGCAAATGGTGCTATGTTTTTAATTTCAAATTCCGATGGTTCATTTTTGGTATACAGGAAAGTAGCCTACTCTGTCTTCTTGGTTAGCCTGGTTAAAATTTCATCAAATTTATTGATCTTTTTAAAATCTCAGGTTTTGGTTTTGTTTTCACCACTGTTCTCCCATTTTCAATTTCATTGGTTTCTGATCTAATTTTCTTTAAACATTTTGTAGTGAGGGGGTTCTCTTTTTAAAAATATTTAAAATATTTTGTTTCAAATTGATACATAAGTATCTATATTTATGGGGTACAGTATGTTTCAATACATAATTACTTTTAAATGTAAGAAAAATTAATGTGGAAACTAAAGTACACATATTTATTTTAAAACATTTATTTTGTGATACTTGCTAATAAATTTGTAAGGAACAAAGAATGATCCAACCTACTTAAAAGATCTTGCACACGAATGTTCGTTGCAGCACTGTTTACGATAGCAAAGACCTGGAACCAACCCAAATACCCATTGATGATAGATTGGACAGGGAAAATGTGGCACATATACACCATGGAATACTATGAAACCATAAAAAAGGATGAGTTCATGTCCTTTGTAGGGACATGGATGAACCTGGAAGCCATCATTCTCAGCAAACTCACACAAGAACAGAAAATCAAACACCGCATGTTCTCACTCATAGGTGGGTGCTGAACAGTGAGAACACATGGACACAGGGAGGGGAGCATCACACACTGGGGTCTGTTGAAGGGAAATAGGGGAGGGACAGTGGGGGGTGGGGAGTTGGAGAGAGATAGCATGGGGAGAAATGCCAGATATAGGTGATGGGGAGGAAGGCAGCAAATCACACTGCCATGTGTGTACCTATGCAACAATCTTGCATGTTCTTCACATGTACCCCAAAACCTAAAATGCAATTAAAAAAAGACCTTAATCAAAAAAAAGACCTTAATCTCAAATGAAGTAAAATATATAATCAGCAAGATTCTTATTAACTTGTAGAAATGTAGTTTATTTCATGCAAAGCCACATACTTTCTTATATTTTAACAGCTAATCAAACATTTCAAAAATTCATTACATCACAATAAATTAAAATACTACAAAGGAACTGCAAGTCAATGAATTTATCAAAACCAAACTGAGAGAACACTATGCATAAATAAGGCTAAAGTTACTAATTTTGCTTATAGGTAGCACTTTGCAGCTTTTTCCAAATACATATTTGAAAACGTAGTGAGAATCAACAGAGAAAAAAAATAGTTAAATCTACAACTCAATGATCAGATAACAAAACATTTGTCACACATATCAGGTAGCAATGGCTGATTAAAGATAAATTTGGCATCATGCACCAAGAATGACCACAGTAACACTTTGAAAAATTATGATCATATGCACATTTGAAAAGATTAATTTTCCACTTCACCTAATCAACTGAATTAGATAAAGGCAAAATAACAAGTATTTTATTAATGCAATGCAGAAATTAGGTTTTTGATATATTAATAATTTGCTTGAGTATTGTATACATAAAAATCAAGGGAAACAGGAGTATTTTAAGCTCATACTGGACTACTGAACTTTAGAATATTACCCTAAGGAAATAGGTCTGGGCAGAACTTATTTGAGAAAGATTTCAAAACTATTTAAAAGCAATACTACAATTAGTTACTTACAAAAACATTTATAAAAATTAAATATCAGAAAGTGAGAACATCAGTATTAGAACTCTGTTGTATTATTCAATGTTATAATTTATAAATACATATTAGATTATAGTAATTTAAAACACAGAACCACATATTTTCTACCTTCTAAAATAAGAAAAATCCTTCAAGTTGTTTTTAAAATATGAACAAAAAACAAATCCATTGGATTGCTTTTAAAAAATAAATACAGTCTCTCCCCTACAACTTGGTATACTAAATAGGGAAGATGCTTGCCAGCATTGTTGAGAAATACAGTTCCAAATGAGTAGGCTAATAACATTTATGTCAATATCAACTCTAAATGGTGTTGTACAGTCAGTTTAAATAAATTATGATTTTACCCTACATATGTCTGCCATAGTGAACCATTCTTTCTATTCTTCTGAACTAAGTACAGTAAAATTCTTTCACAAAATGATTTGAGATCAAGAAAACTACAGAAGGAAACATTTTCAGTGAAAAAAAGTTAATTTTTCCCAAGGAGTAGGTAAAAAACAAATGTCTTTTAGGATATCGATGAGAAGAGTAACATGCCAATATTCTTGCTTTATTAACAGATTTTTAAAATTACAATGAGTTCTCAATTGACCTAATGGACAAATGTTTTGAAAACAGAAATAAAATTTTAGTTAAATCAATCTGGGTATGGAAGGAATCAGAGGTGAAGACATGTTCCTGCTGCAGTGGGAAGGAAGAGAGAGCAGGACTACAGCCTGCCCTGCTGGGGGAAATAGCTCCTAGGCCCTGGCCTCCAGGAGTTGCGAAAGGGGAAAACATTGCCTGGTCTTCTGAGTCTCTGGGCAAAAAGTCACTGAGTTGGAAAGAAGTACCTCATATAGATGGGAATTCATATTTTAGAAGGCCTTCTGTAACTTTCTTATATTGTTTCAACTTTCCTAAGAAAAGTTTTGATGATGTATATATCATTTATTAATTCCTCTTCATAAAAAGATGTCTCAAGAATCTAAATAAATCTTAAATTTTTTTGAAATCTATTTTATGTAAAAATATTACACTGAAAATAATTTCGTTTAGGTCACTAAGGAGGACATTTCTTTTAGTGACCTAAAAGAAATTTTTCTGAGTATACCACTCATCAAAAACGACTATGTACACAAAACAGAAGGAAAATCTTTCAGCACAAGTCATGCTATAAACATAGGCCTCAGAAAGGAAAAAGGTATAAAAGAATGAGAGAGGACATAAGGAAAGATGAAAAAACCCTAAAACTTCTAAACATTCAGAATTTAACACCAATCCATTACATTTGGAGATTCAAGTATGCTAAGATTTTTCAGGGACATATTTTGTCACTTAGTGCAAAAACATTTGTAATTTTTAGGCATGGTCCACTCAAATCATAAGTACAAAACTCACCTTACTAAACAGTGTGAATTGCAATATGGAGAGTTTATTTTTTCTCTAATATGGTAATCAGTACATCATCAAGAATGTTCCCTAAACCTATTAATGCTATAAAAATGAGGTTACTGAACATAAACTAAATTTCTCCATTAATATGCTAAAATATACTTTTAAAAAAACACACACATTGATTTTCCTATGCTAATTTACTTTGGGCATACATCCAGCTTAAATTTCAGAACTGATCACCTAATCAAATAGTAATCCAAAAAAAATCAACTAGCAGAATTTTTTTGAATGTCTGGATTGTCAAATTTTCTGATCTATTCTTTATAAAGGGAAAACTCTTGAATCTTTTGATTTAGTTCTTACCATTTTTGTAAAATGAGGGCCTCTTATGCAATGAGATTATTCAAAAGCCCTTGTATTCATTTGGTAAGAGAGCAAATTTTAATAATTAAACTTATATTTTCTTTTGTTTTTTACAAAATTCTCTATTGATAACAAGTTATTTATGTTGTAAATGAAGTTAATTAGTAATTTAAAGATGATTCATGAAATTAATAGATTATTATTATTTTCTGCAATAGTTATTCTGAATTACTGGCTTACTGAAATTCTTACCTAATAACTATTTACAAAATAATTTGAAAATTTTTAAACAGATATTTATTATCGAGTATTAAAGTCATCAAAAATTACTGAAAATAAGAAATGTACTTTGCGGCTGGGTGCGGTTGCTCACACCTGTAATCCCAGTACGTTGGGAAACCAAGGCGGGCGGATTCCCTGAGGTCAAGAGATTTAGGCCGTCCTAGCCAACATGGTGAAACCCCATTTCTACTGAAAATACAAAAATTAGCTGGGCGTGGTGGTGTGCGCCAGTAGTCCCAACTACTTGGGAGGCTGAGGCAGGAGAATTACTTGAAACCGACAGGCAGAGATTGCAATGAGCTGAGATTGCACCACTGCACTCTAGCCTGGTGACAGAGGGAGACTCCATAAAAAAAAAAAAAAAAAAAAAAAAGAAAAAGAAAAGAAAGAGAAATTTACTTTGCATGTAAAGTACATGAATTTAGTAGTACTATTTTACAGTAGATGTCACTAAATTTTAATAAGCTTCTCAAAACAGAAAACTTGTACCCACTACAGTTTTTTACACAAGGTGGCTTAACAAATATTAACTTGGCTCCCCAGCAATAAACTCAGTCTTCAGGGGTCAAGTCATTGCCTTCTGAATTTGAATTTATCCAACAAAATAACACTTTCATATGATCATATATAACATTCTGTAAGATAAATTCTGCTTAAAAAGTTGAATAATCTGAATCACTGAAACAACAAAATGTTATTTTAAATATAATGTGAAAGTCATAGAGGAATCTATACTGTTTGTGAAGTATATGCATATATATACTTCAATTATTATAAACATAAAAAATTTAATACTAAAGGAAAGTGGTAACATTACCTTATACATTCCTACCAATTTATCTTAGGGCATTATAAAAGTTATAAAAGTAATTGGTTAATTTCTTTGCCTTTTCTGCTTCTATTTCAATAACAGCATCTGAATTTCATGACAAACCTGATGAGAAACCACATTATACTTAAGAAATGATTCCAAAGTAAACCCAAAGACTAAATAAAACAAAACTACTTTCACAGGACTTTTGATGAATTGGTCCAAAAAGCATTTTGGCTTTAGGGACTTGTAAGCTTTTCTGTAATAACAAGAAACTAGACCCCTTTCTGCGATGATCATTTCTCCCATCTAATATTTTCAAGTATCACTAGGAAAAACAGCACAATTCTAAACTGCAGTACATAAACACCAACTCGACTTCCTTGTGATAGCTTTGTAAGGTAGCAGGTAAATAGCAAGTATCATCTTCATTCTGCAAATGAAGGTGCAGAATGAAGCTCTTGAAGCACTGAAAAGCTACATGATTTGCCCAAGGTATTCAATGAGTCAATCATGAAATTACAAACCCAGCATCAAATTATCTCTGCTCCTGGCATATTGCTCTCTGACCACACTTCACATTAAAAGACTGTATGTATGTGTCCTCACGTGTAGTCTATATGGCCTTCAATTCAGAGTAAGTCTATCCACTGATAATTATTTTTAAAGGGATCTAATCTCAAAGATCACAAAAACTCAAAGATCAAAGTTTTCAGATAATGAGAATTATGCCGTATTCCTTTCAATATCTATATGGAGCTATGCTTTTTTAAAAAACTTACGTGATAATATATATTAAAGAGAAAAATAAAAAGTTTCTATGTATGTCTTGGAGAAAGATTAACTTCAAGTTAGGGGAACCATACAATTCATTTCCAAACTGGGATACTTGAGGGTGAAACTGAGCACTAGTAATAAACAGGATACTAGGTGTTACACTGAGATTGTATTAGGCAAGCTGACGTATGGTCACCTAATGTAGCATGGATTCAGTAAGAGTTGCAAATATTCTAGGAACATAAGAAACCCTCTGCAAGCATGCTATAATCAAACATGTTCACTTTGCAATAAAACATTAGTGCTTTAAAATATAATACATAAATTTAGCTTAAACACAAAGGTTAAAAAACAATCTATTTAATAAGAATGTTTAACCAACAAGTTATTATACATTTCCCTTCTAATATAGTTTTGTTTTATATAAACCACAAATTATCAGTAATAACAGTAAATGGATTCACTTTTTACCTTTGACTAGCCAAATTTTTTCTCAAAAAGTATAAACAGGTACCTTTAAATATTAAAGAATTTTGTTGGACTCTTTGACTGCTAAAAAAGAAAAACTATTTTCCACTAATGCCTAGAATTTATCCTTGAATGGCAAGATTTAAATCAATATGTTAAATGATAAATGTGAACATAGCTTTCTGAAATGAAAACTTTTTATAAAGCAATACCAGAAGCATAAAAAAACCCAGTTACGACAAAGATTGAAGGAATATTATATCACCTGATTACAGTATACATGCTAAATACACACTTATCAGTTGAAGTATAATCTTAATCTTATACATGCAAAAATCCCCCACTACTTTGCAAACAGATTTGAAAAAGTACTTTTTACATTCAGTTATGTCTAGTAAGTAAGCCTTGTTTTTAAGATACGAGTTTTACAAATACAGTTATTATTTAAGGTCTCCACTCACTTACATTTTTTTGGGAAATACAAGTTGAATATAGTTTTTAGAAATAACAAAAAGGTAACAATAAAACTGTATAATATTATTTAGTATGACTTATGGCTTCCTTGAATCTTTAACTCTCCCAAAAAAAAAAATTAAACTGAAACAAACTGAACTGTATGTTCTTAACATATGTTGAGCTTTTAAACAATTCTTCCACTGTAACTGTACTTCTAAGGCAGATGCTTAGGAAATGATATGTAATAAATCTTGTTGGAAAAGATGATATTGTATTCAATGAACATTAAACTATTATTTCTCTAAGATATAATTAATTCTCAGAGCTTTTTTTGTTATCTTGACACTTTTTACTGAGCGTATAGAGGAAATTCTAGGGTACACAGATGTTCAACAAGACCGATCTGATGTGTTGACCTTGGTTAGTGGTCCCACAAACTTTTTCAGACTTTAAACATCATTAAATATGTCACTGCGAGACATTGAGAGATATCGTCCACCAGGCTGATACCTAAAAGGTGAACATAAAGAAATAATCTGAAGGGTCAAAAATAATAAAGGAAGAGACAAAACCAAGAATACATTAAAAGGAAGTGGCCACATAATTTGTAAGCACTGTAAAATCTAGTCAGTAGCTGAAAGTAGAAACTTACCCTCCAATTACATTTTCCAAAAGGACTTAATTATAAATCAACCACCAATTGTTTTAGAGCCTAGAATATATGCATGACAGAGTGAGAGATGTAAAAAGAAGGGGTGGGGATGTAAGACACATCTGGGAGATTAATCAATTTAATAACCACTCTCAATTGTTGCATATAAATATAACCTAGGTTTTTACTGCATATAGGCAATACTATAGTAAACATTTTCATGCACATGATATTTTGCTTTTATTTAATTATATCCTCATAGCACAATGGCTGAAAGTACAGACTCTGTAGCCAGAGTACTGGGGTTTGAATGCCTGACTTGCCATTTACAAGTTGTGTGACTCTAGGCAGTTTACTGAGCCTCTCTGGACTTAAATCCAATTGAATTTGCAACCATGCAATTACAATATTTTTGTTAAAGAGCTTAGAATAGTTCTGGCATCTAGACACTGCGATGCAGCAGTTAATAAATATAATAAAATTTCACAAATGGCACAGTCAGAAATAGGCATATAAATATTGTCCCCATCCTTTGCTATATATTTCAATTATTTATACTTTTTTATTTATAATAACACTAGTATTGTGTGGAGATAACGATTTCATTTACTGCTACTGGATAATAATTTTTAAAATATAAAAGCATTAAAAAGTCTAAAAAGGTATCAAAGATTACTTAATATTTTTTATTATTAGAGAAAATGAACATTTTTCTTTACTTATAACTTGTTTACTTTTACCTTTACTCACTTGTTTTCAACCTTGTCAATAAGTTATCAAAATTGCAGAGGAATGCTAGAGCTAAAATGTCACAGCCAGAACTTACCTTCCTGATTCAGATTCAAGAGGATCATCAGTGAATGTTTCTGCATTAAAATCCAAAGGTTCTGCATCTTGGAGAAGTTCTATCCGGTCCCTTTCAGTCCTGTTATTAGCCCTGGTATATTTGAACGCAGCTGCAAAGGAAGGAGGAAAAATGTCTACTTCCCTACTGTCTTTTAATTTATGCGTCATAGTCTATGGAGCTACAGAGAGAAAAATCAAAATTCCAAGGAATCTGAATTTTCATTGTGAAGACAAAGAACATAAGATAACTACATGTTTACTTAAAATCAGATTAAAATTATAAGCAGTATGATAGAATATAGCAAGGAAAAGCAGATACAGTGCAAACATTTTAATAATATAACTCAGAATTAACATGTAACTATGGTATCACAATGGAGAAACTGTTCATTAACAACAGTAGTTTGAGTTGGTTTTATAGTTAACTTCATTTCTTGGCTAGGACTTTAAGGTGTAATCAGCTCAAACTCTTAAAAAAAGGTGTCAGTCTTTTTACCATAAGGCAAGAGTATGGGTAGCACTAGCCAACAGAAATAGAATGCATGCCGACATTTAATTAGAAATTTTCTAGTAGCTATGTTAAAAAGTAAAAAGAAACAAATGAAATTAATTTTAATATATTTAACACAATATATCAAAAATATTATCATTTCAATATGTTGCAACTGCTCAATAGTTACACGTGGCTAATGATTATCATACCAGACAGCAGATATAGAAAACTAACTCTCCTTTCTCTATGTGGATGTCAATTTCTTTATAAACAAACCAAATTTTCACAATGTTGTCCAGAAGAGTCCAAGTAGCTTTACAATAGCTTTATGATACAGTTCTTTCTGAAAACTTAAGGCAAGCCAATTCTATCACATTTTTATATTTCTGTAAGCTTGGACTTTGTCCTAAATGCAAGTCTCTTCATCTTTTCTCTCACTCATTCGGCAAATTGCAATTGCCCAATACATGCAAGATTCTCTCTAATTTATCATCCTATAGCTTTGTGACTCCTCTTCTCCTAAGCGTTGCCAGAGCTTTCCATTCTGTAAACTTCCTTCCACTCTATGGTAAGCAAGTGTCCAAATCCCTTTACGGAATCCTCACTATTTCCCAGGTTTAACTAAAGCTTTAGCTCCTTCCTATTTATTCTACCCTGAAGTCCTTCAAATAAATCCTTTTCTTGTCATCTCCAGGACCACTGCCTTATTTTAGACCCTAATCATTTCTTGACTGCATCACCAAAACAGTCTCTTAAATGGTTTCTACGTCTCACTTCCCTAAAAATTATGCTTTATACTGCCATCAAATTCATCTTTCGAAACAAAAAATCTTACCATACTTCTTCCCAGATTGAAATCTTACCATTAGGTCAAAATCCAAACTTTTTTTTGAGATGGAGTCTTGCTCTGTCACCCAGTCTGGAGTGCAGCAACGCAATCTTGGCTCACTGCAACCTCTGCCTCCTGGGTTAAAGAGATTCTCCTGTCTCAGCCTCCTGAGTAGCTGGGATTACAGGTGCCTGCTACCATGCCCGGCTACTTTTAGTATTTTTACTAGAGATGGGGTTTCACCATATTGCCCAGGCTATTCTCAAACTCCTGACCTCAGGTGATCCGCCCACCTCAGCCTCACAGGTGTGAGCCACCACGCCTGGCCCCAAATCCAAACTTTAGAGCATGACAATATCTGTTCCCCAAGCAGCTCTGGGGTCTCCTCTCTTGTTACCCTTCCTATGCTTAGGCTTTAGTTGCAGAGAAAAACATACATTTTCCCAAAGGTTCTCTTATGACACAGCATCCTGTACTTAGTCTCCCTTCTAATTAAAATACTCTTCACCTGGCTAAGTACTATTCATTTCTAAATACCCAGCTAAGCATGTCCTTATTACAGAAATATTTCTTCATTATAAAAACTTTTTCCTAAGATAAGCCCTCTTTTTCCATTCACCAAGCTGAATTCCTTCTGCATCAGGTGTGCATCTTTCCATCAGAGCTGTCAATGAGAAGTCTACAATATCATACATAGTCTGTAATTAAAATATTTTTAACATTTCCATTTAGCTCTTTTGTATAGTTTCCATCTCTCTGGTGAAATTCCCATCTGTTCATGCACATTGTCCAAGTTTTCTATCAGATTATTTAACATACTAATTGGTTATTTTAAAGTCACTGCACTGTCTGATAATTTTAACATGTGAGCCACCTCTAGGTCTGGTATGCTCAGTATTTTATATTTTGAAAATGGCTCATATTATCTTACTTTCTTGTATTTCTCATAATTTTGGGTTAAAAGCCATACATTATGTGTAAAGAAAGAAAAAAATGTAGAGAAATCAAAGTTTTATGCCCAAATTGGGCACACCTCTTCTATTAGATCATCACTGTTGAGAGCTGATGTAGTTGATCCGAGTTTGGACTTGGTTATTGCTTTAGTTTCTTTAAGTCCCCACAGACTTCACATTTCTCTAGTGATGAAATGCTATGACCTTGTACTTAGTAGGGCCTCAAGTGCCAGATGGTTCCTCTCAGTATTCTTTTTCCACTCTTAGATTTCAGTAGTCCTTCCATGGATATTCCACAGAGGGAGTCTTCTCCATGTTTCTATTCCTCATCCATTGGTACTCAGTGCGAAACTCATAGCTGAGTGGGAGAGGGTGCTCAGTTTTTCCTCCCCCATCCTCAGTCTTAAATCCTGTGCACTAAAGCCTCACTGGTGGGACTCTTTCAGCAATCTTACATCTCTCCCCAAAACAACCTCTTCCTTCTACTCAGCTCAAGGTCCTGGGCAAAAGCTGGTTTCTTGGTACCTCCTAAATAGCTTCTGCCTCATGTCAGTGTGGGATCAGTGATTCAGGAAGGCTTCCTAACCCACCTGATGGCAGATGACTTCTGTCTGTTATCAGTCCCTCACTCAGTTATAACATCCTGAGGACAAGAAATATATCTTCTTTGTATTGCTGTATACCTGGAAATATACCTAACTTATATGGGTCAGTCAATAAATTATTATAAAAATGATCGAATAACCTACACCTACTAATAGGAAAGAAAAACATCAAGGTAAATGGTAGAAATAAATACCTGCCTAGAAAATACCTGGGATGAGTGCTTACATTATGTAGGGTTAGTATACTTACAACTATTCATTTGATGCCACAGTTTCTCCTTTCCCCACCAGAGTATATATTTGAACTACCCTTCCTTCTATATATTGAGAAATGTTAAAAAAAAAAAAAAAAGTCACTGCAAACACACATTTATAATTCTACAAAGGCATTACTGGATGAGTATTCTAACACTCAATCTCTATGCAAGCAAGCATAAGAAAACACTTTCCAAGTGAACTAGAAGATAAACTACTTACACCGGTTGGTATTAACATCTGAAAAGTTTGACTCTTTTTGGTCAGTATGAATATTTCTGTTCCTAGTAGAATCTTCTCTAGTGTGTCCATAACGTTCTTTCCATTCCTAGAAAAGAAACACAAGTAAATATATAATAAGAGAACAGAAAATAATTCATTAATGTCAAGAGATGATGTATGCAATATAACTTAATTATTTTCATCAGAAATTCATTAGCAATCAATATAATTATCCTAGCATCTTTAAAAGTCATAGGTCAATGTTTTCATTTTTCCATGATTTATTGAAGTCAGTCTCTATAAACTTTTACAAATGACATAGAGACATTCTGCTAACTTTGATTTTTACTCATCTATCTAAAATGTAAAACAATATTACTATGACAAGTTTGCCTTGACCATACAAAAGTTATGAGAACCCATAATGACTAATAGATGTTAACAAAATTTTCTTTCACTCAAATAAACTACAAATATTAAAGAGCTAAAACATCAACAGAAAAGTTGTATACATAGTCTATGACTCACATGGCATTATGAGTTATCCTAAATGCAGTAAAACCATATTAACTAGATTCTACTCATTAAATTCTTAGAATTGAAAGGGACATCAGAAATCACATAAGGCAACTTTCCATGCAGTGCGGGGTCCCATTCTAAAACCTCCTTGCCAGATGCATTTTGGCTCTCTGACTAGACAGCATGTAATTTTCTATGTCTGAGAAGCCTATTGCAATTCTGGTAAATTGCATAAATTAGAACTTCTCATAGAGAGGAGAAATCTATCTCTAGTAACTTCTACTCTTTGGTTCTAGTTCTGCCTTCTAAAATAAAGAAGATACACATATTTGAAGATACACAAAGACAACTATAAAGTTTCCTGTTAGTCTTTGCCAGTATATATACCCATTTGTTAAAAATGTGTGGTAATTATAATTAGATTTTACTCATTTTTTGCCTTTTCACTTTCTAGGTTAGTTTATCTCAGAAAATGGAGGCTTAAAGAAAAAATAAGGAGGAATAAAATTAATGTCACATCATTAAAAAAGAGAAACAATTTTAAAGCAATCAAAGTCACTTTAACAGCAAGAATATATGTATTTATTTATTCATTCAACAAATATTCATTGAGCAGCTACTTTAGGCAAGAAGCGCTCGATACTAAATAGGAAGTAATTTATTACTAATGACTTTTAGAACAGGTCTGTCAGGATACTTAGTGTGCACACCTGAAAGTATTAAAATTCCCTTTCTTTAAAAATACATATTTTAACATTTTCCCACTTTTTTCTATCTTTAGCTAATTATTCCAAATTAATAATATTCTTAAGAAATTTTATTTCAAAATAATCTTCAGATTACAGAAAATTAATACTGTACTTACTCTTCTTCGATTCTCACCTTCTTCTTGCCTTTGTTTTTTTCTCTTCTCTAAACACAGAAAAATAGTGTCAAATATGGCATAACATGGTTTAATCAGACATAGTGTAACTGAACTAAAGATATCAAATTATGTGATATTTATTTTAAATTACCACAAAATCAGATGTTATAGATTATTGCTGGAAAGAATTTTGAGAAGTTACCTCACTCAATAAACAGTGAATGCCTTCTCTATTTTTGTTGGAGATGGCCCTGTAGTCTCTGTTTAAATAACTTTAGGGAAGAAAGAGTTCTTTTTCACAATGAAATTTGTTTCTTTGTAAATCATATTCTCTTTTATTGCTGTCTTCTAAGTTAAGTTCATACTTCTTTTCTTTCTGTATGAGTCTTTTTCTATGTTACTCTCTTTAGGTTACAAACATGGTGTTTTTCACTTTTTTCCCATAGGATACACTCTACAGACTCAAAATTCTAGCTGTCCTTCTCTAAATACTTTCTAATTTATCAGTCTTATTCTTTAAAATCTTACCTAGGACTGGAGGTGCTATGTCATATGAGGTCTAACAGGAGAACATGTGAAGGCTACACTAGATTATTTTGGAGCTGTAATACATTTTGGCTTACATTCAACTCATAATTACACAAAAGCCCCAGACTCAAGTAGGGAGAATGTCTAAGAACCAAAGTCCCAAAAGTCAAGACTTTTTTCCCTCCATGGTACTATCACTTTCAACATCAACAAATTTAATACACTTAGTTTTGTGATGTGATTCTACTAGCGTGCCATGTATTCTAACAGGCTGTTAATGATCATCACATTCTAAAAAAGTAGCTTTTGCCTGAATGATCTTCTATGCAGTATCAAACTGATCATTCTTTAAATTAATGAGCTTTATAGTTGTACAGAACTTGGCAAATATGTTTCAAGGTAAACATGAAAATGATTCCAAGACCATACAAGGGTGTTATCGAGCTGAAAACCTACTAATATTTAAGCTTCAGAATTTCTTTTTTTTTTTGAGATGGAGTTGCTTTTATCTCCCAGGCTGGAGTGCAATGGCACGATCCCGGCACACCTCAACCTCCACCTCTAGGTTCAAGTGATTCTCCTGCCTCAGCCTCCCGAGTAGCTGGGATTACAGGCATGTACCACCATACCTGGCTAATTTTGTATTTTTAGTAGAGACAGGGTGTCTCCATGTTGGTCAGGCTGGTCTCAAACTCTGACCTCAGGTGGTCCACCTACCTCAGCCTCCCAAAGTGCTGGGATTACAGGTGTGAGCCACCACGCCCAGCCTTAAGTTTCAGAATTTCTTAAAGACAGATAAAATAATTATTTATGTTTACAAATTATTTTTGCTAGGAAGGCTATATGTACATTTTTAGCTAAAAATTTGCATTAGTTTATAATTTTTTAGGATAGAGTACAAATTATTCACAAACTATACAAATATTAATTTTGTATTTTGAGCTTAGCTCTTAGTATTTTCCCTTCATTTATTTTAAAAGACAAATCTTACCTTTTCTGATTAATTCTTTTCCTTCATTAACTAAGTCTGATGTCATATCATCATCTCCCATAAACTGCTGGAAACCAAGCAGATTCAAACAACGGGTTCCCAAACTAATAAAAGCAGATTTTTTAAAAAGACAAGCATTATTTCACATTGTAAGTATTTAGATGAATTATTCTTTAGCATTCTCACTCCCAAAGAAGACTATGCTTCATTATCTGTTATCATATAGTTATCTATAGTCACATCTGACATGTTTCAGGAAGTACCACTTATCTCCCTTTCTAAGAAGCGTATGCCCTGTACTTCACTGATTAGGGTATGCACTATATTCAGGTTTCTTATAGATGTCACTTAAGTTATCGGCATACCTTCAGAAAACAATTATACCAAGACAATAAAATGATAACTATAATAATGTAAGAACAACTTTTTTCCTCTGATCTAGTTAACCATTTAAATAGCTTTTCTATACCATAAATTGATTACTATATCTTATCTGAAGACTATTACATTGCATCTTATTTGCTATTTACTTTAAATTTGATTGTTGTACAAGACAATCATACTGAAAATATGGAAAACAAGGAAGGAAATGATAGGTGAACAGGCAGGATTAATATTTGTTAAGATCCAACTATACATCAGACAATTTACAGATGCCTTCTTATTTAATTTTTACTATCATTCTAAGAGATAAATATCACTTTACAGATGAGAAAATAGGCCTAAGTGGTTAATACTTTGCTAAAGATCACTTAATAAATGACATATCTTATCCCAGCCAAAACACAAATCAAGCAGCTTTTTAAAATTATATTAGTTCTCAAATTTTTTCAATGATGTACTTCTACGCAGAGGGAGGCAAAGGGAGGAGGAGAAAGTGGTGAAGGAGAGAAAGAGAGACAAAGGAAAAACAGAAAAGCAATTTAGAAAAAGTGAAGCTCTCCATTCCATTTTGCAGTCAAAATGTATAAATATTTAGCTAATCCATAATATATCTACTTGTTTCATTCATATAAAAATGTTTTTTATGTATTACCATTGGGTAAAATTGGGGTTTTGTAGATGATCATGTTAATTCTCTGACTTCAAATATTTCCTTACCATCTTCATATCCTTACGGGAGTACTAAACTCCCAGATGAGAAGCCCAGAATTAGATCATCCTCTTTGTGAAGGTTTTATCTTTGTCTAAAGTGTCAGGAAACAATATTATACTCTCTAAGCAGGTAAGTCTGGATATTCACTTTGGGTGTGGCTGTATTGCTGATAGTGTGGAAATCAGTCTCATTATGGCAGCATTTCAAATGAAAATGAACTTATAAAATCAACCTATCATTGAGATGTCAGTAAGGCATTGTTTCATGTATTTCTATAACATAACATCTGTTTTCTGAGTTAATCTGAAAATTAAAAAATACAATCTTTTTTTTCTCCTAAAGATAAAATAGAACTGAAAGTTTATCCAATTAACTCTAGAAAGACTTTTAATGATATTTAAGTTTAACAATTTTCCTTTCAGACATAGTGATTCCTTATAGCTAAGATTTTATAGTTGACAGAGCACTATTCTACCCCATATCACTTGATCTATATAACCATCTAATAAGGTAAAAAGAAACGCTAATCTTGCCAACATAACTGCTAACATTAAAAAATCATTTTACATTACAAGTTCTTAATGTTCTATTTTATAAACTTTTCAAATGAGTAAGAACGTAATAAAAACTTAGTTTCAGAAACACAAAGTATGACTAATCTCTTCTTTTAATACATCATTTTCATACTGTAGATTTGTTACTATCTTCTCCACCTTAAAGAAAACATTTAAAATATTAGATTTGATATTATTGATCAGTTCATAT
>NW_016107520.1:1768114-1851547 GCF_001604975.1 Cebus imitator | reverse complement strand
GGCTAGAGTGCAGAGGTGTGATCTCAGCTCACTGCAACCTCTGCCTCCTGGGTTTTCAAGCAATTCTCCTGCCTCAGCCTCCTGAGTAGCTGGGACTGTAGGCACATGCCACCACACACAGCTAGCTTTTGTATTTTTAGTAGAGACAGAGTTTCACCACGTTGGTCAGGCTGGTCTCAAACCCCTGACCTCGTGATCCATCCGCATAGGCCTCCCAAAGTGCTGGGATTACAGGTGTGAGCCGCCGCACCCAGCCCCTATTGGAAGATTTAAATAAAGTAGGTAAATGAAATTTATTTTTCTCAGAAGAGTAAGCAATGAATACTTTTAAGTGTTTTTTGAAAAAGTGGCATTTTGGGTATGTTATGGAGCACTTAAGCAATAAAAGAGGGCAGATAGAGTTACAGGATGAGGAAACTTGACACGTAAACAGTAGGAAAGACAGATGCTAGAAGTCAAGTACACCTATCCTTTAACCCCATGTGAATCTCAACCCTGCCTAGATTCTACCATTCATTCTAATTCCATGAAAAGAGCATCCCATGTACTTTCCAACACAGGAGAAAATTTCTCCTCTAGTTTTAATGTACAACTTAATTACCATTGCTCCTCACCTGACCCTTTGTGCTGGCCACGGGCTGAAGCATCTAGACAGCCTGCAATAATTATGGGAAAGCTCTAAGGCTAATATATGTCATTAGAAAGAAGGTAGACATAAGGGTGCTTTGCAGGCTAGACTAGCTGTCAATGTCAAAAGCCAGGACTTAGAGTTAATGTTCTGAAATTAATCCTTTCATTTTGTAGCCTAAATAGAATAATGCTAAAATAAAATTATTTATTGTAATAGAATAATAACTCTACCTCTTTTTTCTTTCTTTAAAATTTTTAGAGGGAGAATCTGACCTGATCACTCAGTAGTCTCTTCAAACTATGCCCAGCTTCTCCAAAGCTACAATAAAACAAACTGAAACTCCATCAGTAAATACTTAAAAGAACTTTAAAGAGAAAGGATATCCAGATTTAAGAGCAAAAGAAAAAATAATATGTTTCTTACCTAAAATAAGTAGCAATGCAGAGAATTACCACCAACATAGGATAATATATATAGAATCCATCTGCAATAAAGGATAAAACTTTCATGGAACCCATAATCTAAAGAGCAAGAAAAAAGTAAGTTAAATTGGAATAGTTCTGTAATTTCCATTCCTTTCCATCATTAGACAATTTGCCCAAAACCAGTTATACCAACCCACTTGAACCTTTTAAAAAGTAGAAACAAAGCAGTAAATGAACTAATCTTTTTAAAATCTGCTTTTTATTGATGTTTTTCTCTTAAGGAAAATTAATGTAATTGTTATTCAAAATTATCACATACATTGACTATAAATATAAAGTTAATGTTAGTATAGGTAAGTTCTTTTGATACTGCTCAGCTAGACAACCTAAACGAACCAAAACACATTTATATAATAAAAGAAGCAAAATCATGTTCATCTAGTCAATAGTAACATATATATACATATATATATGTATATATATATACACACATATATATATGTATATATATATATATATATATATATATATATATACAATCTTTAAGAGAAAATTTTACCAGTAACACTAAAAAACCTTTCTGCTAGCATTAAAAGAAATTTCACAATAACGGCATCTCATATACATAGTGAACCTAAGGAATTAGTTTTGTGACCATACTTACAGATGTATAAGCAGTTGGCTGAGTATTCTTGTGAGAAATGGATGAATCCATATGGGTCAAACCCAAGAAGTTAAGACATAAAGGAGGTGTCAAACGGCAAAATAGCCTGCAATAAACATTTACAAATATGTATATAAAAAGTAAAGCAGCAAAATACATTTTATTTATATTGAGGTATATTAAACATTTCCAATAATTATATACAAAATTTTCATCTGTTATATATATATATATATATATATATATATATATATATATATGTAATTCTTAATGTGACCTGCCCTCACTTACTTGGGAGGATATTCTGAAAATTGTCACATTAATGCCTACATGACTACAGCCTCAAGCTCCTTGCTTTTATGATTTCTGGCATTGCTTTACCCCCACAAATTGTGGAATGCCTTTGCATGCATCTTCTACGACTAAACCATCCATAAAATGCATCTCCCAGCATGATAAGGACAGTAACATCTTCAAGGTGAATAGTATTCAGTACAAAAAAGAACTGAAGTTGTATCAACATATGTCATTCTGATAAGTATAGGTACAGAGTTGTTCAATTCTGTCCAAATAAAAAGAGTGCCTTACATACCCATAGACATGGAGAATTGGGGCTGAAGAGAATAAAGTGTGCATATGTATAGCGATTCACTCAGGGTGGTAGCAAAAATATTAAATGAAAATATTAGAGAAAGTTATAGAATATAGTCACAAACCTTCTTGGAAGGCCAAGAAGTTTGCATAGTTTCAGTAGAAGTTTCAGCTGAAGGCAGCCTAAATCCCCTTTACATTTAGTCAGTAAGAAAAGCAAATAGCTGGGGTATGTAGAGGAGTTTATCTGAATAACTTGTTTACTCGTGTGGTCTTAAAACTAACCTTTGAGCTGGATGGCCCTGTTGTGGGGAGGTCGACCAGGGATATTACCCACTAACAGTGTTTGCTTTGGGCATTGGAACCTGCCTTTTAATCTTCAACCTCTAGTGGTGTTGACTCAAGCCTTTGTCAATTAAACTTTACTGAATAAATGCAAGTCTCATGACTAAAACACCAAAAGCAATGGCAACAAAAGCCAAGATAGACAAATGGGATCTAATTAAACTTCAGAGCTTCTGTACAGCAAAAGAAACAATCATTAGAGTGAACCAGCAACCAACAGAATGGGAAAAAATTTTGCAATCTACCCATCTGACAAAGGGCTAATATCCGGAATCTACAAAGAACTAAAACAGAATTACAAGAAAAAAACAAACAAACCCATTCAAAAATGGGCAAAGGATATGAATAGACACTTCTCAAAAGAAGACATATATGAGGCCAACAAATATATGAAAAAATGCTCATCATCACTGGTCATTAGAGAAACGCAAATCAAAACAACGTTGAGGTATCATCTCATGCCAGTTAGAATAGCAATCATTAAAAAATCTGGAGACAACAGATGCTGGAGAGGGTGTGGAGAAATAGGAACACTCTTAACACTGTTGGTGGGAGTGTAAATTAGTTCAACCATTGTGGAAGACAGTGTGGCAAGTCCTCAAGGAGCTAGAAATAGAAATTCTATTTGACCCAGCAATCCCATTACTGGGTATATACCCAAAGGATTATAAAGCGTTCTATTATAAAGACACATGCACATGTACGTTCATTGCGGCACTGTGTACAATAGCAAAGACCTGGAACCAACCCAAATGCCCATCAATGATAGACTGGACAAAGAAAATGTGGCACATATACACCATGGAATACTATGCAGCCATAAAAAATGATGAGTTCGTGTCTTTGTAGGGACTTGGATGAATCTGGAAACCATCATTCTCAGCAACCTGACACAAGAACAGAAAACCAAACACCATATGTTCTCACTCATAGGCGGGTGTTGAACAATAACAGGTGGACTCAGGGAGAGAGGCATCACACACTGGGAGCAGTCAGGGGTGGGGAGGGATAACATGGGGAGAAATGCCAGATATAGATGAAGGGGGAATGGAAGCAGCAAACCACCTGGTTATGTATGTACCTATGCAACAACCTAGCATGACCTGCACATGTACCCCAGAGCCTAAAGTACAATAAAAAATAAATAAATAAAATAAAATAAAATAAAAAAATGCGAGTCTCACTGGTTGGTGCCAGCCAGTATTCAAAACTGTTTATAGTACTCTCTAGAGAGTCTGTAAGCCACCCAGACACACTCAGTCGAACTGGCAAAGCATAATATCTATGTGTCAGTGTACTTTATTTATCTGTCATTAAGTCAGGATCTGCAAGAGACACCCCCACAGGTGGTGACTCCAACAGTGGTGCCCAAATGTGGGATGCCCCACCAGTGGTACTTTACACATCTGTCACTGAGTCAGGGTCTGCAGGACAGATCCTGCAGGTGGTGACTTCAGGTATGAATAAAAAAGACATAGAGAAATATTTTGTGATGATAGAACTGTTCTAAATCTTGTGTTGGTGGCTATAGGAATCTATACACACACACACAGACACACACATGCAAATGAATAAAGGATTAAAAAATGGTGAGAATTATATAAAGTTTGTAGTAGAGTTAATAATAATGTTTTACTCTCATTTCCTGGTTTTGATATCGCTGGGGGTAGTGTGGCGAAGGTTACATAGGACTTTTTGTACTATTTTTGCAACCTCCTGTGAGTCCTTAATTATTTGGAAAACAATAAAAAAGATGCTTAAAAATACTTTAGATGTCAATTCCCCTATATTACCTAATTTCATCCTTTATAAATACCTAATAGGACTCATTTAACAATAAGAACAAGTAATGGATTGTACTCTCTTGCCCAAGTTGAAGATACCTCTTTAAATCCTCTCTAAATTCTGTAGGAAAAATTGTTCTTGTTAGTTTTCTCAGTCCTTCTCAACTCAGTGTGAGACCACTGAATCTTAGAACACCATCCAGGTCTGACTTAGTCTCTAAACTCTCCATTGTTCGTGCTCCTTGCTAATCTCTGGTTGGTAAATCCAGGCTCACTAAGTATTGTTTTTTCTGCCTTCTAGCCTAACTTAGTATACCTACTTTAACCTTAAACCTCAAGCAGAAGTTAGCTGGCAATCAACAAACATGAATTTAATATTTAAACCTAATCAATTAGCTCATAGAAATACAGATGTTAGTAGTTAACACCTGTAAACAACAAAAAAAAATAAAAGATTCATAAGAATACACTCAATGAAATAATTTCCCTTGTTTCTAAACACAATCCTACTTACATGCCACTGAAAAGAAGGCTATAAGCATCAGTCTGGTGATGTGAAGCCAAGTAATAATAGTTAAATACACGAATCCTGAACACAGTAGAATAAACACAGATACTTAGGAAGAAAATGGAAAGGAAGCAAGCAATCTGGAAAAAAAACAAAAATGAAGCAGTTTGTTTAGAACAAAGAGACTTTAGCACTTAACAATTACAAGTATTATCCTTCCTTTTTTTTTTTTTTTGAAATAGTGTCCCACCATCTCACCCTGTTGCCCAGGCTGGAGTGCAGTGGTATGATCTCGGCTCACTGCAACCTCCACGTCCTAGGTTCAAACGATTCTCCCGCCTCAGCCTCCTGAGTAGTTGGGATTACAGGCATGCACCACCATGACTGCCTAATTTTTTGTATCTTTAGTAGAGACGGGGTTTCAGCATGTTAGCCAGGCTGGTCTCAAACTCCTGACCTTGTGATCTGCCCACCTTGGCCTCCCAAAGTGATGGGATTACAGGTGTGAGCCACTGCGCCCAGCCCAGCCTTCATTTCTAGCTAACATTTATTGAAGTTGTAATTGAAATATGGGTAACAGAGAATTTTTTAATCACCTACTAAGATTATAGAAAAAAATCTACATTTCAAACTGTTTAATATCTTAGATCCATAAGTTTCTAATCTACCTCCTAAAGTGAGCCTATTTTCCCATTCCCTTGGCAACTCTTCACATGAGGCCTATAAGTTATGTAGCTTTACTGGCATAAATATAATCAAAGTATTCCCAGGGCCGAGTGTGATGGTTCAGGTCTGTAATCCTAGCAGTTTGGGAGGCTGAGGTAGGAGGATCACTTAAGCCCAAGAGTTCCAGATCAGCTTGGGCAAAATGGTGAAACCCTGATTCTACAAAATATACAAAATTTAGCAGGGGATGGTGATACATGGCTGTAGGCCCAGCTACTTGGGAGGCTAAGGTGAGAGGATCTCTTGTGATTGGGAAGTCAAAAGGATCTCTTGAGACCAGGAAGTGGCGTGAACATGGCTCATTATTCCCGCCATGTTCACGCCACTATACTCCAGCCTGGGTGACAGCAAGATTCTGCCTCCAAAAAAAAAGAAAGAAAAGAAAAAAATATTCTCAGATTTTTGCACTATCTTGCAACTTTTTACGTCTCCTCAAATACAGTTCTTAGTTTCTATAGTGTGGGTAAAATAATGAAGCACACTTTTGGAAGTTTGAATAACAACATTGCTGAAAACATCACTGATTTCATTTTCAGTAGAAGAAATACATGGAGAAAACAGTTAAGGGTTATGCTATAAAGTGACATCTATTTATGATAGGCATAAAATAAACTGACCTCAATATAAATATAATTATATGTTTTTTCTGCCAGCTGTATGAAGACTGCAAAGAGGGATAAGACAGGAGTAGTGCTAAAGAATGTGCACTCTGACCACACAACAATCACAGAGAAGATGGACAGAACCACAGCAAGTATCTTGTAAAACCATGGTCGCAAAAGACATTCCCAGTACCATTCTAGAAGATAAAAGAAAAAAATGATTAGGAAAACTATAAAAGAGTAACAGGGTATTTACATTGTCTTCAAAATATCTCCAAATAAGATATTTAATTACAAAGAAAAAAACAACAATTTTACAGTGGAGAAACCAGGCAAATACCACCCTAACCAAATGATCACCCATAATGGGACAAGCTGATATCATGTGCCTCATGCTATCATGTATTGAGAGGAACATGACATTGCTGCTGTGGTATTCCTACAAAAAAATGCAGAAACTGCATCTAATTTGAAAGAAACATCAAAGTCAAATTCAAGGACGTTCAACAAGAAACTGGCCTATACTCCCAAAAACATCTATATCATAAAACACAAAGACTGAGAAACTGTGTCAGATTAGAGGAAACTAAGGAAACATAACAACTGAATGTGATGCATGATCTGGAATTTTATACAAAGAATATTATTGAGATATTTATAGCAAAATCTGAATGAGGTCTGTAAATAGTATAGTATAATATTAATTTTTGATTCTGATAGCTGTATTCGGCTATGTAAGAAAATATTTTTATTTTAGAAAATATATACTGAAACATTTAGGAATAAGGAGGCACAGTGTCTGGATACAACTCTAAAATAGTAAGAAAAAATATATACAGATAAAGCAAATCAATATAGTAAAACGTTAACATTTGAAGAACCTGGTTGAAGGCTATGTGGGAATATTTTGTACTATTTTGGTTTTAAGTCTGAATTTAGGTAAAAATAAAAATTTTAAAAAGAAAGCTCAATAAATTGAAAAAGCTGTATTTTTACTTCATTTATTAAGCAGTTGAGCTTCTGGCTCACTTTAATTCTTTACAATCTTCCTCTCATCATAATTCCTAGTGATTTCAATATCCATATAAATGATTCCCCTTTCAGTACCTTTGTCTCTTATTTCCTTGACCTCCTCTCCTCTAATGAACTTTTCCTCCACCCTACCTCAATTACTTGTTGCCACAGTGATGCCTAAACCTTTTATTATAAGTATCTCCAACCCTTCCATATAATCTCATTTCAGCATCCTTGTCTCCAAACAATACATTCATCTAGTACAGCATTTCAACACCACTGACTGACCACACCTGGACCAAAGATCAATTTATTCTATCACCTTTTTACTGTTATTTAACACTTTGATGTCCTTCCTTCCTTCCTCATGTGGCCCAGATTCCAGTCTTTGAGGACAGTATCCCACTTCCTTTGCCCCACCTTGCTTCACTGTACCTGCTTAGCTAAACCACACCTGGTTAGATCCAACTCCCTGGCTAGTCTGTGCCTGCATCCATATAGCTGCACATTGCAGGACAAAGACACACAACTTTGTTGACTGGTCTCACTTTAAATTCTGAATCACTAGCTTCAAGTGGGTCCTCAGTACTGCCTAGTTAGCCTACTATAATTCCCCAATCTTCTCCCATGACCACTCTCCTAGGCAACTATTTTGCACCTTTGCTTCCTTCTTCAAATCTCTAAAATCTGCCCTCCTATACTTACTCTTCACACTTCACTGAGAAAATAGAAGTGATTAGAATTTTCTGAAGTTTCTACCACTACACCTTCTCATCTAGTTACATGTGTGCCATACCTCCACTATTCTCTTCATTGTTCACTATTTCCCATCTCATCTCTACTAATCATGAACATTGTCCTAGAAATTTTCTATTGTCTTATCAAATTCTATTATATCATTTACTAATTACATGTGATAATTTCTCTTGACTATGTCCCCAGTCCTCTGTCAGCTACTACACCTTATCTCTGTGTAGTAGTATCTCTTTTATAAGGAAAACATTTTTAGAGTTTTCTACTCTGTCTCCAATTGTTCCTCTTCTTATTTCTTTTAAACTTCAGTCAGGCTTTTTTATCCTCACTTCTCTAAAATCCAATGGTCAATTCTTAGTATTTATGATCCTTAATCTATGTGCAACATTTGAAAAGATACTTTACATACTCTTTTCCTCAAAACACTTCATTGTCCTGATTTTCCTATTTCATTCCCTCCTTTTCTAGTTTTTTCTGCTGGTTACTTTCTCACTGACCTAATCTCTAAATTGTGGAGTGCCTCAGGCTTGGTTCTCAAGACTTTTCTCTTTTCTCTATCTCAATTACTTCTTTATTGATTTTATCCTGACCCCATGTTTCGCTACACATTGATCGCACCCTAATTCATACCTGCAGTTCAGACTTCTCTGTTGAATTTCAATTTCTCTGATTAACTGACTATTCGGCATCTTTATGCCTTTATATGTTCATTGTCTGTTTTCCTCACTCCACAAAAGCAGGAATTTTTGTCTTTTTGAATCAATATATGCCAAGCTACCAAGCACCCAACAATATATAACACTAATGTGCCCAAATATTTGTTGAATGAATGAGAACAGATACTACATCATTCCTTCATTTAACTAGGAA
The DNA here is from genome assembly GCF_001604975.1 of Cebus imitator. Classification (NCBI taxonomy): domain Eukaryota; kingdom Metazoa; phylum Chordata; class Mammalia; order Primates; family Cebidae; genus Cebus; species Cebus imitator. Next base: position 1,842,634 of record NW_016107520.1, on the reverse strand, counting down.
GGATTTTTGTTAAAGAAGTTTTTTGAGATATTTATTACAGCCATTAGGTCTTCATACTCAAAACCAAACATGCAAAGGAGGAACAAGTGAATATAACCATTTATTTGAATAAATAAGGTTTAATAAGTTTAAATACTGTGACACTTTAATACTGTGACACTGAGGAACAAGTGGATATAACCATTCATTTGAATAAATAAGGTTTAATAAATTTTAATACTGTGACACTTTGGTACTTGCATTAAGTTTCTTCACACTAAATTTAACGACACTTGAAGGGAGTGTCATAAATTATCAAAAAGGAGAAAAATAAGGATGACTACAGAGTACAGGTTTTATAACAAGACTAATAAAGAGGACTACTTAGGGGACTATTTCAGTAGTATGTCAAGACTGAAAAAGAGACCCAAGCTTGTGATATAAAATTACTTAAAATTCTAACTATTTTAAGTACAGTCATGTGTCACATAACAACATTCCAGTCAATGATGGACTGCATATACAATGGTGATCCCATAAAATTACATCACTACATGTTTATGATTAACTTTTCTATGTTTAGATACACAAATACTTACCACTGTGTTACAACTGCCTACAATATTCAGTACAGTAACTTACTGTATAGGTTTGTAGCCTAGGAGTAATAAGCCATACCATATAACCTACATGTGTAGTGGGCTATAACATCTAGGTTTCATACATACTCTATGATGCTTATATAATGATGAAATTGACTAACTACACATTTCTCAGAATGAATCCCAGTCAATAAGTAATGCATAATTGTATATATTATGCATTATACAAAATATGCTTCATGTATACATGTTTTTTAATAGAATTTTTATTATTTGTGAAGTAACAGTGGAAACTGGTTTATGTTATACGGTAAGTAAAATAGTTATTTTGGGGAAATGTTATCAGATACTTAATATCACAAAGTATAAATCAAATAATACAAATAAAATTCAACTTTGCATTGGTGAAAATACATAATTTTTTTCTACAGAAAACTTTTCATCATTAAAGTTTGTAATTTATATCAAATTACATACCAAATGTAGGATTATAAAAATATTGGATAAATCGATTTTCTGGCTCTGGCGATTGAAAGGTGTGAACAAACTGACGAGTAGCACTAGTTTCATTTTTTGCTACATCTTCTAGATAAAATGCTTGTTCCAAAAGAATTTGCCATTGTACTTGAGTTCGACGGTGTCTCTGAACTGAATAAATCACCTAAAAAAGAGAATGGGGGTAGACCTGACAGTGTTCTGATCCAACAGTGGTTCACCTCCCCACTAGGGAGCATGTTTTGATTGTCACATCAGTGGGGAAGTGATAGTGCATTTACTGGGTCAGACTGAGAATATTAATGTTCTAAAATGATGTAACAGTTTCATATAATGCAACAGTTATGCTCAGTGAAGAATTCTCCCTCCCCAAATGCCAACAGTACTCCTGTTGGTATACACAAAGATAAACTATTTCAAGGAATAATGATAAGGACAGGAGCAAAATAAAGTTTTAAATATACAGTCACTAAAAATTCCTTTTTTGGCTGAGGCAGGAGAATTGCCTGAACGCGGGAGGTGGAGGTTGCAGTGAGCCGAGACTGCGCCACTGCACTCCAGCCTGGCGCCTGGCAACAGAACGAGACTCTGTCTCAAAAAAAAATTCCTTTTTTTTTTATGAGCAATGATTACAAGTTAAACTAAAATCATCAGTAAGTGAAATATTTATAATTAACAAAGTTACCTGTTTATGCAGTTTTACCAGACTTTTTTCACTTGGGTAGATATTATGCTTTTCATCAAAATCTTCATAATCATCCATGTTCCTACCCATTTTTTCCTGATACTCTGTAGGGCACTAAAAGGAACAAGTAGATTTTTAAAAATCTTAATTGTAAAAAGATAAAAAAATGTTTTTATTAAAAATCTTTCATTCTTGAGCATCATTTTGAGTTCTAATTTTCTCAAAAACCTCTTCCTACTTTATTGTCATCTCTAGTTAGACTTCTACTTGCTAATATTTTCTTGAAAATGTCTTAAAAGGTGGACTGAGTTTCTTCTCACCTGTATAATATTAATCTTTATGCTCATATATATTAGATATATATGTATGGCTATCAGTAGGGAGCTTACCTACAGAAAGCAACTTGTATTTGAGAGGATTATTCTAAGTAGGGTAAATTATTTTTCTAGCTGAAGAATGAAGAAGCATCATGACAAATTCAAGATGCTGAATTTTTGAAAGGCATAGCACAGAGAAATAAATACATGAATTTAAAGTCATATTCCACACCACTACTCATTTATTACCTATATGAACTTGGGCAAGTTAGTTAACCTCTCTTAGTAGTTCTCAAAAAGTAGCAAATGTGAGAGAAATAGTTAGAAAAGTGATTCCTATGAGTATTATCTCAACAAAACAGAACACTAGACAACAATTAGTATAACAGATTAAAATCCAGGAAAATAAATGTTTCCATGGTTCTGTCAGTTTAAGACAACTGGGGAACTGCAATACCCCTAATTCAGTACCAATGCATCAAAACCTTAACTGTACGATTTATTAAATACCTATGTTAATGTCACTCTTTTTATGATATATTTCATGAATATATTAATGAAATATATTTGGAAAATAACATGTTGGAAGCTGACTATAATGGAGGGCTTAATTTATTTTCTTATAGGACATATGCCTTTAGTGAACATATAAAATAACACTTTGAAGGTTTATTTCCATCATTGTCATGGCAATCCTTATGCATTAGTCAACCTCTATCTCCGTATTTCAACAAAAAATACTGCCAATAATTAGTGTTAAACTTGTAGTAATTTTAAAAAAACTTCAAAGTACAGATGGTTTATGGTTAATATTTACATGAAAATGAGTTTAGAAGAAAATGAGTTACTCAGCTATAGGCTGGTATTTATACTTTTCTCGTACTTTTATAATTTATAATATTATATAAATGCATATTTCAAAAGAAAACATATTTCATTACCTTTTTAAGTATTGTATCAACACATTTTCTCAATGGGTGGTTATACTTGATGCTTTCATTCACTTTACGAACCTCCTATTAAAAACAGTAAAATAAATAAAAATATTTCTATTTCTACAGATCACATATTCCAAATGAGAATGCATTACGTACTATATATTTTCTCACAAGTTCAACTTAGACCCAAATTACTTTGCATTACATGAATAAAAGTTCTTAAGAACACAAGTGAAAATACAAAGTCACTGAAAGGCTATTTCTGTACCCTAAACTTTTTCTTACTTTCTAAATTCACTCTCTCATCACTTCATTACTTGGTATACAAAAAAAGAATAAGCATTATTTAAAAGTTTGCAAAAGATCAGACAAACATTGTGGTCCTAAAAGAAAAGGGCTATCTTCCTCCACCTAACTCATCAGGATCAATTATCTCATTATCTGAAATACAGCAAAAACCAAAGGAAGTAGAAAAGGCTACAAATGTGACAAAGTGCCAGCTCCTTTCCAACAGAAGAGTACTCTAGAGCAGTCATGATTGATTAACTCCATACTTGCTTACTAGGAGCACACCATTAGCTGGCCGGGCGCAGTGGCTCAGGCCTGTGATCCTAGCACTTTGGGATGCGGAGGCAGACAGATTGCTTGAGCCCCCGAGTCTGAGACCAGCTTTGGCAACACGGTGAAACCCTGTCTCTACAAAAAATACAAACATTAGCCAGTCTCATAACTCGACCTCAAAATAAATAAATTAATTAAAATTTTAAAATAGAATAAAATAAAAACAACTCACTCCAGTTAGAATGGCAATCATTAAAAAATCTGGAGACAACAAATGCTGGAGAGGATGTGGAGAAAAAGGAACACTTTTACACTGTTGGTAGGAGTGTAAATTAGTTCAACCATTGTGGAAGACAGTGTGGCAAGTCCTCATGGAGCTAGAAGTAGAAATTCTATTTGACCCAGCAATCCTATTACTGGGTATATACCCAAAGGATTAAAAATCGTTCTATTATAAAGACACATGAACATGTATGTTCATTGTGGCGCCGTTTAGAATAGCAAAGACCTGGAACCAACCCAAATGCCCATCGATAATAGACTGGACAAAGAAAATGTGGCATATACACCATGGAATACTGTGCAACCATAAAAAACAATGAGTTCGTGTTCTTTGTAGAGACATGGATGAATCTAGAAACCATGATTCTCAGCAAACTGACACAAGAACAGAAAACCGAACACTGCATGTTTTCACTCATAGGCAGGTGATGAACAATGAGAACACATGGGCACAGGGAAAAGAACAAAGAGCAACACTCACTGGGCTAGGTTGGGGGAGGGATTGGAGGGAAAGAGAGGGACAGTGGTGGGGTTGGGGGACAGGGAGGATGGGAAAGGATAACACAGGAAGAAATACCTGATATAGGTGACGGGGCGGCAGGGGGGATGGAGACAGCAAACCACATTGCCATATATGTACCTATGCAACAATCCTGCAGAATGCAGGATGTGCACATGTACCCCAGAGCCCAAAAAAAAAAAAAAAAAAACCGTACTATTTGCCAGTACTATGCTAAGTGTAAGGCCCCCATAATCCATACTGGAGGGTAGAGAAAGAAGCTAGGGAATTGACAATCTTAAAATTTCAGTCCAGTAATGAGATAATCATATAAACAATTCTGAATATAAAAAGGCATAAAAGGGTTAAAGACTCTTTAGAACTAGTAGTTCCTAAAGAATCACAATATTCTATAATATTCATGAAATTTAAGAAAAGTTGAGACCACTGTTTTAGTCAGATGAAATAGCATATTTATTACCTAAAAGCATAAGAGAACTGACCAGGATATTTAAAAGAACATTCTGGGGCATAGAGTAGAGCAGGGTTTTAAGGGATACAAAACTGAAGGCAGAGAAGCCATCTAGCACATAAACAAAATTGTGAAAAAAAATTTGTAATTTATATGACAAAGACTTATTATCCTTAATATGGGATGAACTCTTACAAATCAACAGAAGAATGGAAATATAGAAAAAAATACCATTGGCCAATAAATGTCTAAAAAGATATTTGAGCTCACTAAAAACAGTTATAAATTTTTAAAATAAGAAGTTTTTTTTTTCAAAATCGATACCATATATAAAGGTGAGAAAACATGCCCTCTTATACACAGTAAAAAGTAATATATTCTATTTAATTTCACAACATCTATCAAAATTTAGAATACGTATACTCTATAAATAATCTGCACCAGTAGACACTATTCCTGTCAAGGAATTTAACTTAATGAGGAAAACAAATATAACAAACATAGAAAACTATTATCAGAGAAAAGTATGAGATGCTTTAATAAGGGATAACGCAGAGTGGGAGATTTTCTAATTAATTGATTATTTAAAATGAGATGAAACAAAATGTACTGGACTCAGTCAACCAAAGGGAGAGACAAGAATATTCCAGGCAGAGAGACAGAGACAGCATATACAAAGGCCTCCAGGCCTAAGTGAGCACATTACTTGAAGAGACTGAAAAAAGTCCAGTGTGATTACAGGGAAAGGAAGATCAAGGGTCTGCATAGCACTGGATCAGGCTGAAAGAGCAAGATCAAAGTGCTCCTAGAAGGCCTTAATCATGGTTTATTTTGAGGTTAATGTGTGAGGCCTACATATGACAGTGACAAGATAAGACTGGGGTTTTTAAAAGGTCACATGGGAGCATCATTACATCTATTTTCCATTATTAAGCTGCCTTAAAGTTTTTTGACTTGTTAGCACACATTTATCATACTTTGAATATGAACTATACAATTTGTTTATATATTATGTAAAATATGCTTTTATTCTTTAGATTATTTAGCTTATTAAAAAACAAGTACTGATACAGTTAATTAACATTTGCTATATCTGTTATAAATTTAGGGTTCCTTCAAAAGTTCACAATTTTAATTAAGCATGGCAAGTATTTGAAATATACTGCTTGCTTTCTTCATACAAAATAACAAACTTTGAGCTCTCTCATTACTGTGCCTTGTCAAATTCTTTTCTAAGCAGGTCAGACAACATTCATGAAGGGAGGCTAATAGGCAGCTTTCAGTGGAAATAAGTAGCTGTTTCTCCCTCCCTAAAATTATCTAGAAAAATAACAAAAGGTAGAGGTGACCTTTTAGGTCATCTAGCAAATAACTTTTGAATGATTTAACATAGCTTGTAAGTTTTATTAATGCTTCAAAGAGAGGTAATAGACATACAAATGCATCTATCAATTTTAGAGATAAATATATCATAAAAATACCAAACAGTTTTTATAAAACTACATTTGGGAGATTAAATGGATAACTGAAAAAATAATTACCAATGAAGTGATTGAACTTTGTTATCTGTCGAATGACTGGACTTTTCAGTATGAAATTTAAAGCCATGATATAGATTTATTTTTCCAATGTAAACTTTATGCTCAAATTGATTTGGTTTTAAGACTTCTGATATCTGCCTGGAGTGATATCAGCTATCAAAATTCTTTCAAGGCCCAGGTCATACTTCATGTCTTCTGACCACTATTCAGAAGTGATACCTCTCCATGCTAGAGCATTTTCTTGTTATCAGTCATGCCACATTGACCACATACTATAAGGGACTCTGTCCAATTTTCTACTCTAGAAAGTAAGAATAGAAATTTCTATTCTGACCAGTTCTGCATAGCACTTAACATGGAAGGAAGACAAAAAGTACTTTTTAAATGATAAATACATTTTTCCTCAAGTTTATAAGTTTCCAGATGTTCAGAAATGCAGAAAGAATCCCAAAAAAACCTTGAAGTACGTGGTCAAAGAAATTCATACAGAGGAAGTAGAGCAAGATGGCTGAACAGAAGTGTCTACTGATTGCCCTCCCCACAGGAACACTAAATTAAGCAACTATCCACACAAAAATTACCTTCATAAAAAACAAAAAACAAGGTACAACCTCAGCCACTGTTGGGTATATCACCAGGTGGGCTTTTGGGGTCCCAGGTTGCAGGCTGTAGCTCTTAGACAGCATTGTTGAACCTTCTCTGGGTCAGAGGGGAGCCTAGTGCCCTGAAGGGAAAACCCTAGGCATTACAGCATTCACCACAAGCTGACTAAAGAGATGTTGGGCTTTGAATGAACACTGGGGTAGTGAGGACGTATTCACCGTGGCCCTGGGGCAGTAGTGGCCATGGGTGGAGACTCCTGTGGTGTGGAAAGGGGAGGAAAGCATGGGAAGGACTTTGTCTTGTGGCTTGGGTTCCAGTTCAGCCACAAGTAAATTCCTATAGTTTCTAGCTTCAGGCCCTGGCTTCCAGATAGCATCTCTGTGGACACATCCCAACTCAGGGAGAGCTTGCCACTCTAAAGGGAAGAACATAAGCTGAGTTGGCTTCACCACCTGCTGACTGTAGAGAACCAGGGTCTTGAGCAAACATAGGCAGTAGCCAGGAAGCGGTTACCGTGGGCCCTGGACAAGACTCAGTGCCATGATAACTTCAGGTCTAACCCAGTACAGTCCCAGTGGTGGTGGCCACAGAGGTGATTGTGACACCCCTCCCCTACCTCCAGGCAGCTTAGGGCAGAGAGAGAGACTCCAGTTGTTCAGTAGAAAGTAATACAGAACCAGAGTCTCTGTCTGGTACTCCAGAGAATTCTTCCAGATCTTATCCAAGACCACCAAGGTGGCACATCCCTATAAGTCTATAAGAACCACAGCATTAAGGGGCTTAGGGTGTCCCCTAATATAGAGACAGTTGCAGTGACCAAAAACATAGATTACAATACCCAAGTTCCTTCAAATACCTCGAAAGCCTTCCAAAGAAGGATGGCTACAAATAAGCCCATACTGCAAAGACTAACTTCAATGTCCAGACACTGATGAACATCCACAAGAATCAAGACCATCCAGAAAAACATGACCTCACCAAACAAACTAAATAAGGCACCAGGGCTGAGCACAGTTGCTCACTCCTGTAATCCCAGCACACTGGGAGGCTGACGTTGGAGGTCACTTGAGCTCAGGAGTTGAGAACAGCCTGGGCAACATGGTGAAACCTCATCTCTTCAAAAACACAAAAACTAGCTGGGTGTGGTGGTGTGTGCCTGTAGTACCAGCTACCAGCTACTTGGGAGGCTGAGGTGAGAGGATAACTTGAGCCCTGGAGGTAGAAGCTGCAGTGAGCCAATATCATGCCCCTGAACTCCAGCCTGGGCAACACAGTGAGAACCTGCCTTAAAAAAATTAAATTAAATAAATAACAAGGCACCAGGGACCAATACTGAAGACACAGAGATATACGCCCTATAATTCAAAATAGCTGTTTTGAGGAAACTCAACAAAATTCAAGGTAACACAGAGAAGTAATTTAGAATCCTATTAGATACAGTGAACAAAGCTGTTGAGGGAATTTAAAATAATCAAGTAGAAATTCTGGAATTGAAAAATGGACTGACATATTGAAGAATGCATGAGAGTCTCTTAACAGCAGAACTGACCAAGCAAAAGAAAGAATTGGTGAGCTAGAAGACACTTGAAAATTTGTCTATTTAAAAATACAGTTAGAGGAGACAAAAAGTAATTAAAAAATAATAATAACAAATATATACAAATGCTAGAAGATAGCCTCGAAAGGGCAAATCTAAGTTATTGGCCTTAATGAGGAGACAGAGCAAGAGATAAGTGTAGAAAGTTTATTCAAAGTGCTAATAACAGAGAGCTTCCCAAACCTAGAGAAAGATATCAATATTCAAGTACAAGGAGGTTCTAGAACACCAAGCAGAGTTATCCCATATAAGGCTATCTCAAGGCATTTTATAATCAAACTCCCCAAGGTCATAAAAAAGAGTGAGATCCAGTCATTTGCAGTAATATGGGTAGAGCTAGAGGTCATTATGTTAAGTGAAATAGGCCAGACACAGAAAGACAAACTTCACATGTTCCTACTTATTTACAGGGCTGGGAAGGGATGTGGGTGGGGGGAGGGTGGGAAATGGGAATGGTTAATGGGTACAAAATTATAGTTAGAGTGAATAATATCAGTATTTGATAGAACAGGGTGACTACAGTCAATAACAATGTAATTGTACATTTAAAAATAACTAGCCGGGCGCGGTGGCTCAAGCCTGTAATCCCAGCACTGTGGGAGGCCGAGGCAGGTGGATCACAAGGTCAAGAGATCGAGACCATCCTGGTCAACATGGTGAAACCCCGTCTCTACTAAAAATACAAAAAATTAGCTGGGCATGGTGGCGCATGCCTGTAATCCCAGCGACTCAGGAGGCTGGGGCAGGAGAATTGCCTGAACCCAGGAGGCGGAGGTTGCGGTGAGCCGAGATTGCGCCATTGCACTCCAGCCTGGGTAACAAGAGCGAAACTCTGTCTCAAAAATAAATAAATAAATAAATAACTAAATGAGTATAACTGGATTATTTGTAACGTAAAGAAAAATAAATGTTTGAGGTGATGGATACATACAAAAAATTTTTTAAACCCCAGGAACGCAAACAAAAAAAAAAGAAATTCATACCTGAGAAATCATGCACTGTTTCTGATGGAAAGAGGTTCACAGTTTTCCTGCTCTGTATGTGTACCAAATGCTATTTACAAAACATCCATTTTTAAAGAGTGGCTTCTTATCTAATATTTTTTACACAGTTTAAAACCAAAGAATACTATACTAAAATAGAACAGAGGTAATCAATACTGGCTCTTAATTTTCCACATCTTATTTCTAAGTACAGGGGTCCTATTTAAAAATAACAAGAATAAAATCTATTTTATTCAGAGAGCAAAGCTTCCCAAGGGAAAATCCAGAACTCAAATAACTGGGTTTATTTTTTTTTTGCAGGAATGTTTAACAAATTAGTGAAATCCAAATTCCTCAAATCTGAAACAACTGAATTTAATACCAACTTTTGGATGGTATTAAATTTGGAACACTATCAAATTTAAAATATATTAATTTCTTTTATCAAATATAAGTATCTTATCAAAATATCAGTTTTCAACTACTTCAATTTTTTTAAAAATTCAAAATTTCAAATTTAATTATAAAATGTATCAAATATAAATTATCTTCTTTCAAAAGATGTAATAACATTCATCATAGGAATGTTGAATATAACAGGAAATGTAATAAATTTAAATAATACTATTTATAGACTTACTCCTACATTTAAATCAATATTTTCTGCTATAGTTCTTACATTTTGTAGTGAAGAAATGCTGCAAAGCCCACATGAAATTTTCTAATCACACTATACATTCATTTGTTCATTTATTCATTCACTTCAAAAATGGTTGCTGAGTGTTTAAGCGTCTGGAGGACCAGGGAAGATGTTATGGGTTCAACTGTGTCCCCTGAAGCCTAACCTCCAGTATCTTAACATGGGATCCTATTTGTAATAGGGCTGTTGCAGATTTAATTAGCTAAGTTATGATGAGCTTATACTAAAGCGGGATGAACTCTAATCCAATATGACTGGTGTCCTTACAAAACAATAAAGTTTGGACCGGGGAACACCAAGTGAAGGTGAAGGCAGAGGTCCAAAGGTCAAGGAATACCAAAGATCACAAACCAACAGAAGCTAGAAGACAAACATGGAGCAGATTTTCCCTGAGCCCTCAGAAGGAACCAACCCTGCAGACACTTTAATCTTGAACTTTTAGTCACCAAACTGTAAGCCAATAATTTTCTATTGCTTAAGTCACCCAGTCTGTGGTAGTTTTGTTATAGTAGCCCTAGGAAGCTAATAAAGAAAACTTCCCTGAAGAATTCTCATTTATGTTAAGACCTAAAAATGAAATAGGAATTAGCTGAAGAAAGTGCTGAAAAGAACATTCTAATAGTTTGGTAATAGCATGCTCAAAGATAGAAAAGAAAGGCAATGTGTGTAATGATTAAGCATAGGGTCAACAAGCCAGATCAATTCAGTCCACTATTTGTTCTCATACTGGAACACACCCACACTCATTCATTTATTTACTGGCTATGGCTGCTTTCATGCTGCAATGACAGAGTAGTTGCGATAGAAATGATATTGCACACAAATCCTAAAATATTTACTATCTGGCCCTTTATAGAAAAAGTTTGTCAGTCCCTGTTAAAGCAAAGATTGCCTGGCTTCTATCACTTCTTAGCCATGTAGACATAGGAAAGTTACTCAATCTCTCTGTGCCCCATATTCTTCACTTATGGAATGGGGATTTTAAAAAATCTCTATCATAAAGTCATGAGAATTAAATATATGTATAGTGCTTAGAAAGTCTCAGGCAACTAGTAAGTCTATATAATTATTTACTATAATTATCACCATTACTAAGTTTGAAGAACCAAAGTTGAGTGTTAGGCAAATATTAAGTCTATAAAATTGTTTATTATCTCATCACCATTAGCAAGTTTGAGAAACCAAAGATGACCAGTGTGAGGAAGACGGAGGTGTGGGACACAGCTGGAGAGCTAAACATAGGCCAAATTATTTTTCTACAGGCTGCATTAAAACATTTTGGAGTTTATTCTAACATGAATGAAAAGCATTCAACAGGAGTTTGTTTGGAGATTATCAACAGCTGAGTAGGATATTCTCCCAGGGGGGCAAAAATGTAAGGTGACTATAATAATCTCTTCAAATCCATCACAAAATTTTTACTTACAGAAAAATTTTATAATTTGTTGTATATTTTTATGTACAGTATTGAAAGATAAACTTTCAACAACTTTGTGAAACTGGTTCAAGTCATCAAGTAAAATGAAGTGTCTTATTAAGATTACAGATGGGAAACAAAACTTAGTACACAAACTCCCATGCAAATTGTACTTTAAAGAGGTTTCCAGACTTAGTAGGAGTACCTTAGGTTAAACTTTTAGAAATAAGCATCCTCTGGTCATTAGTCTCACTTCTACTATGTTAGGGTAACCATAGAATTTATCATTTAATCGGGAAGGCTTTTGAAAATAAAAGAGGGTACTATTAAAAGTTCCCTCAAAATAATAGGCATAGCCCTGCACTATTGAATTTTTTTCCATGAATCCTTGTCAGATAGAAGATGGACAAGACACATCATGAGGCTGAATGGCTAAAAAGTCATCCTGGATGAGACATCCTGAAGAATTGCACAACTCCTGTTTTGCAGTCTGAAGCACATCAGTGCGCTAACAACAGCAACAACAAACCAAAAGTGACTAAAAGAAGATACACATGACTTGGTGACTATTGTTTATAAGGTTCAAACTTGTTTACCTCCATGGCATCTTCTAAATTCTCTTCTGCATCTGCTTTCTCTGTCATCAGTTTGGCTGCCTTAAAATACGTTTTCATAAGTAGATAACCCCTTTTTGCTCCATTCCAGTACGACCGAGGAATTTCCACCAAGCCATACCCCAACAGCAGCACAAGAAGAAACAGACCCCATGTATTTGCAGCAGCTATCCCAATTGTCTGAAGCTGGTTCCTAAGAAAGAGAAACAGCAGATAATATGCATATTTTAATGGAAAGATAAAATGTGACTGCATAAACTGATGCTAACAAAGGAGACCCACTGCTTCTATTGCAGTTAAAATTAGCATCTAGAATAATTCATGGCAATAATATGTATATATTTTCCCAAAGGAAACATTTTTCATTAGGTGCTTTCCTAAGAAGGCTCAAAAGGTTTCAAATTAACTTTGTTGCTTACCTAGCAAATTTCATGAATGCAATAGTGAGACCTAGCACTGCTGATCTATTCCTAAATTTTCAGAGGTAGACCTTCACATATATTACAAGTCATAAGTATAAAACAGATTTCAATTTTATTGAAATATCTAAATCAAAGATAACAGTAAGAACAAATATGCCCTCAAATTACAATCAAAACGAGGAAAAAAAATCACAAGTTCCAATAAAAAATAAAACCAGTTATTTTATCATATAAAAATTTTGAAGGTCGGGTGCAGTGGCTCACCCCTGTAATCCCAGCATTTTGGGAGGCTGAGGTGGGCAGATCACCTGAGGTCGGGAGTTCAAGACCAGCCTGACCAACATGAAGAAAACCCATCTCTACTAAAAATGCAAAAGTTAGCCAGGCATAGTGGCACATGCCTGTAATCCCAGCTACCTGAAAGGCTGAAACAGGAGAATCGCTTGAACCTGGGAGGAGGAGGTTGCAGTAAGCTGAGATTGCACCATTGCACTCCAGCCTGGGCAACAAGAGTGAAACTCTGTCTCAGAAAAAAAAAAAAAAAAAAAATTGAAATTCTATCAAAAAATCATAAGGGTTATCACTTTTAATATATAGACATTAGACTAACCATTAATCTTTTGTCTAAAATCTGCATTTAAAAATGTCATTCCATAGTTTCTTTCTTAGTAATATGGATTATTCACATATTCTTTTGGAGAAAAATATATAACAAAGTTTCTCAATGAAATGTCTGTTTAAATCTGCACATATGAAGTTAAAAATGAATTTTTAAAAATGCAAACATACACAAAAGCAATGTTAAGAAGACCACTTTTCTTACCATTCTAAATGTAAATGTGGGTTTACAGCTACATAAATTAAAAATGCTCCAAAAATCAGCAAATAGGTGCCATAGTAGATTGCATTCTCAATTAGTGCAGTTTTGATCTTTCCAGTGATGGAAAACCCTCCTGATCTTGCATACGACTGCATAAAAGGTAAGAGAATCCTAGACGGATAGAAAACCAAAACAATTGATATGTTGTTTAATCTCAAAATACCAGAAATATGTGAATCTCAATTTTAATGTATAGATCTTCTCATTAATAAATGTTCATGAGTAATCATTAATATTTAATAAACTATAATAGATGGTTAAGTATTTTTGTAATATAAAATTTTAGGGAAAGCAAAGGCTCTAAGGCAGGAGAAAGCAAGGCACATTCCTGGAATCAAAGGAGGCCACAATGACCAGCAAGTGTGAATGACTAAAGATGAGTCTAAAATGGGCCTTTAAAGTGTTTTCATTATGAAGAGTTTGGACTGCATTCAAAGAAAACACTTTGAATCAAATTTTAGTTTCCTAAGGCTTCAGCATGGAGAATGGATAAAAGGGGAGCAAAGTTGGAACTAGTTGAGAGGGGGAAGCGTGGTGATGGTGGTACGAACAAGGGAGAAGATTGGTTGACAGCATACTGACTTAGAAGTAGTACCTACAGACATCCAAGAGAAGCTGCACACAAAATAGTTTGCTACCAGCTTCAGAGTTCAGGAGAGAGAACTAAAAATATAGATAGCTTCTAGAGTCATCACTGTATCAACAGCACTGAAATAACATCAATAGATACTCATCTGGAAGCATGAGTATGGAGAATGTGAAGGAAAGAACTGAGATAGATCTCTGAAAAATACCAACTTTTTAAGAAAGAGGTAGAGCAACAGAAGGAGGATGGATCAGCAAAAGAGACCAAGACAGAATAGTAGTGGGGCAAGGAAGAAAATCAAAGAGCATGTGGATTAGGAACTAGGAGAGGAAAGTGAAAGTGGAGAGAGAGAACAATAGAATCAAATGCTGCCAAGAGGTGAAGTAAATTAAGAGCCTGTATGTATGAGTGGTGGAGTGAGAATAGAAAGCAGAGCTTACTGTGGGTTGAGGAATAAGTAAACAATGAGCAAGTGGAGATATCAAATATAGAGAATTCATGTAAGAAGTTTGGCTGGGTAGGATAAACTATGGTATATACATATAATGGGGTATTTTACAGAAATGGAAGAGAACAGAATAATGATACATACAGCACAACACAGATGAATTTCCCAAATATGTGAGTAAAGAGAGATGCAAAAAAGTTCACAGTGTATAATTCTATGCTTATAAAGTTCATAAACAGGTAAAAACTAATCTATGGTGATGGAAGTCAGAATCATGGTTACCTTTGGAGAGTGTGGGATGACTACACAGGGAACTGTGAGCAAGGCTTCTGGGGCATTGCTAATGTTCTATATCATCATCTGAGCGCTGGTGTATGAGTGTATTCACTTTGTAAAAAGTCAAACTAAACATAATCCATGCACTTTTCGGTATGAATTTATGCTTCAATTTTAGGAAATTTCTAAAAAAATTTAGTTGTGATCAGATCAACAAGGCAGAGCTGGAAAGGGATCTGAATTGAGAGACTTATTTTTGTTCCTGTATTCTTTTCAAAGGATGAGAGAAATGTGCATGCTTTGTTGAACTTGAAAGCTACAAGTATGTAACAAGAGCTGAAGGGGATGGATCCATATTTTAGGAAGAAGTGATGGCAGCAGCAGCCTGTCTGGAGCGGCCCCCTGCAAAGATACTGGGACAACCTGTCTCAGATAAGAGCTATCTACTCCAGTCTCCTCTCTGCTGTGGGCTGCACAGACAACGGGATAACCGGCCTGCAGGTAGGAGCTACCCACTATGGATCTCCTCTCCACTGAGAGCTGCAATTGTCAGGACGGCCTGCCTGCAGAAAGGAGCTACCCACTTTGGGTCTCCTGAAAGCTGTACTATCATTGAAAAAAGCACCTTTTCACCTTGCTCGCCCTCCAGTTGTCTGCATACTTCATTCTTTCTGGATGCAGGACAAGAGCTCAGGACCTGCTGAATGGTGGAACTCACCCCTGCCACTCACCATGTTGCAGGAGAGGAGGAGAGAAGAGCTGCGGCCCTTCTGGGAGCCCAGACCTAGGGGCTCCCCAAGCCAGGGCTGTGACATCCTCTTTGGGGCTCTGAGGTTTCTGGCATCTCCAAGCTTCTGGATACTACCACATTCTCTTCATCCCGATGCGGGTGCCCACAGCAGAAGCTGCTTGCAGTGCATCTAACCCAGCTGCAGGCTTGCAGAGCCGGTGCCTGTGCTGGTGCCTGGAGCTGCCCACCCTGTCACAGCAGCCAGTGTGCCTGGCTGTGCTCAATGGCCGGACCCCATGCTTACTTGCTCACACACTCTCCTTGCCACTCCACGCCTGGCTCGCCCTTGGTAGGCGTGGGATCAGAGCCAGTAGCAGGAGCTGAGTGCAATCTGCCGGGGTGAGTAGGTGGAATGAGCCCAGCAAGCCTACCTAAAACTCAGGCAAAGGCACTGCAGGCTACAGAGGTTTCCAGCTGGCAAAACACCCCTAAGAATCCTGTGACAGAAGGACTGGCTCTAACAAGCATCTTCCGTCTTTGGAGGGGAAAGAAAAAAAGTTGAGTAGGTATGTAGATTTGTTGGTGAGAAGCTGCCTGTTTTCAGTGACTCCTGTTTTCACTGCTGGATGGAAGTAGTCATCTGCTAAAAGTAAAGACGATTATGTTGTTGTTCTTGTCGTTGTTGATAGGGAGTACAAGAAAGCAAGCCACAAAAGGGACAGAAGTTTGAAGTGACTAGAAATATTTCTTGTAAAAATGGAGAGAAAGCAAACTAAAAAAACAAAGTAGTAAAGTCTGGCAACGTTGAGGGCCCAGTTGACTTTAATAGACATGAATACACAAGAGCACTACTCTGCTATGTGATTTTTCTCTTGCAATGTTCAGTACCTCCAGTTTTAGAGTGCAGTTGTTTGCAGATCTAAGAGATGCTTAGTAGGCAGTGGATAAGTATGAGATTGGAGCATAGCAGAAAGATAAAGCTATAATGGGTAGAAAGATTCAGAATCCATTATTGGTCGATGAAACCATGGCTATAATTACAGCTATGCAGGGAGAGTCTGACAAGATGACCAAGATAGGACTCTAGGGAAGATCAACATTTAGAAAATGGGCAACAGAAATGGCATCCATAAAGGAAATTCAGAAGGCTGGGGAAAGCAAACAGAGAGAAAGCCAGAGTAACGTGACCTTAGCAAGGGCAATTTCATATAATAATGGGGCTGGAAGAAGGACTGGACTCAAGGGCAAAAGAGAAGGCAATAACAGGAAGGAAATAGTAATAAGAAAATCTTTGTTTCTGTTTTCTATTTTCTATTTGTGTGTTTCTATTCTTTTTCTTTTTCTTTTTTCCGTAAAATGGGTCAAAAGAGAGATTGAGAGAGCAGAAAGGGACAAAATAGAGATTTATGGAAAAAATTAAACATAAATAAATTCCAAAAGTTAAAGATTCACTGAAAAATAATGTTTTATTCCATTAGCCAAAATTTTAAAAATTTTATCCTTTACTGTAACTTACCAAGTTAAAAATTGTGATGTCCAATACACTACCCTCCAGAAAATTGGCATGATTCCATCAGGAATGTAACTCCATGGCTTGAAACATGGATGCTGGCTGTGGAATTAAAAATTTAAAGCCAATTAATCATAAACAACGACTACTTAAGTGAATTATACAATTAATTTGCATGTGGCCAAGTTAATTTACATTCAGATTTTAAATTACTGACTCTAATAATCAATAACCCATAAAATTCCACATAAATTTTAAAATTCAAAGCTGTCAAACTANAAAAAAAAAAAAAAAAAAAAACGACAGAAGTCAACAAAATAGTTTGTTCTGAATATACCATTTAAGTTTTCAACTTTCAGTGTATTTTTAGTCATTGGGTAAAAAGAAAATTTAATGTTCAACTAATAGACTAAAAGTGCAACAATCGTTAAAAGCAAATGTATTATAAAATAACATTTCTGATGATTACCTTTAAAATACACACTCCCCTTATTTATAAGGTTAGGTCCCCCCCCCAACCTCCCCCCACCCAACACCTTGCAGGGCATAGGGGTTGGGAGGGGAAAACAATAGGTGATTAATTCCTGAAAATTGGAATGCTAATTAAATCATTCACTATACCATAGCTTCTATGGAGATGCATGCTAGCACCCATACATAATTCTGTTTAACTTTCTGAAGACATGATGAGTCTCTGATCATAAATTCATTCATGTAGCCATATTCCTAAGCTATAAGGATATCCCAAGAACTTCCAACAGTCTGTAGTTGCTGCTGATCTTTATCCATTTTTTTAATAGTGCTTCAAATGAAAGTAACACCTGCATTTTAAATTTACCTTTTCTCAAGTTATATTTTTTTAAAAACATGCATAAAGAAACATGCAAATACTACTGAAAGCATTCTTAAAGGCTACAGTCAACATATATATGCTTTTTACTTAAAAGTTTGATATGAATTCAGTAAAATCTTTGGACAATTTGAACTTTATTCATTTTTTATGTAAACCTATAATGTTTTTGAAGGATGTGCAATATGAAAGGAATACCATAAGTACAGAAATACTTGTCCTTTATTATAACCTTGCAAATTAAGCAAAAGTGAAAATGCATGCCACATTTTTAAATCAGAGATAGGCTGAGAGGAAAAATAGGTTTTAGAAATTACATACTCAGTAAAGAACGAGAACTAAAAAATCAGGTCTTCTTCAAGTTTCTCAGTACCATCTACTGAAGGGCCTTGTGGACCAATAAATATTAAAAATTAGATTTAATTAGAATACGATGTAATAAAAAGTCTACTAGCAAAGAACAGAGGTGGCGGGAATCAGTAGAAAATGAGAATACTTACAAAACTATAAAATCTGGATGGTAAAAACTTTTAATTTTTAAATAATTTGTCCCTTATAATTTTCATATTTTTTTAAAAAAGGAAATACCTTGGAACAGGGTTAGCAGTTGCGTACAATCCTGTAATGTTGCTGTTCTCAGGAGGGCTTGAATTTGCAGCAGCATGCTTGCACCGGTTGTATATTGTCTAAAGTAACGAACGTATGGTTTCAAAATGAGAATCAAAAGGTTACCAAGTACTTAAAGGATATCAGAGTTTATAATTCTATCTATTTAAACTTACCTTCCCAGCTATGCTTTTTAATGATCAAATGCCCACATAATCTTTTAATTCAAAATATAAGTACAAATTGACATAACTTAGCTGTCTTAAGAAATAACATTATTTCCAACATGCTGTATGATTACAATTATCTTTTAAATTGTGAAAATCAGTTTTACTCCTTACCGTACTAACATCCAGAGGCAGTATGAAGACAATAAGAAAGCAGAGATACCAAGCAAGCAGCGTTCCAATAATTACAAGTCTATGCTGTTTCTTAAAGTCTCCATATCGATGAAGTAGAAATAATGCCAGAAAAAAGACAAAAACAATCTCAAGTCCCAAAGCTGCACCACTCATTATTGAATATTTCACTCTGACTAATCAAAGTTATTCATGTACAGATCTGGACCATATCTGTGAAGTGAAAAGAAAATTAAAATGCATTATTAACATAGGAAATGACACTTGGAAATTTCCTAAATATTAATACATTAATAAACTATTTGGAGAAATGTCATGCTTCATATAGGAAAGAGTAATTCCTATCCGCCAGCACTTATATTTTATTTTTTAATGCACACTTAAAAAATTTCATATGCCTTGTATTTTCAAAATCTTAACAAAAATTATACTAGTTCTTACAATATTACAAATTAAGAAGTTCTTAATTTAGATGTCAACAGTTTTAATATAATGTCATTTGGGGTTTGTTTCTTAATGCTATAAGTTCTAACAGAATAGCTTATACAAATAAGCTATTGACTAAATCCTAGAAAATTAGATACTTAGTAAAATACATTTTTCTAAGATTATTCATCCTCTATAAGATTTTCTAAAAGAGAGGGAGGAAAAAATGGAAAGACACCATTTAAAAGCAACTTTTCCTTTGAAACAGTATTTTTCTTTTGTGCTAATTTTGCCTAACAACTTTCATAACTCGAAATTATTACTCACTGCTTCACAAAATATATTTATTACTTCCCATTTATCTACATAAATCTTAAACTTACTTTAACAAATTCTCATTTTTAATTTTTTTACTATTTTATATACAGAAAATTTATCAATGATTATTGAATAAAGTCATAAATTTGAAAACATTCTTAATTTTATGATACAGTCATCAGCAAATAGTTTATCTAATATCTCTGTACTCACAAAAAACAGAGCATAAAGGTTCAAAGTCTCTATTTTAAAATTAAAAAATTTGAGACCAGGCTAAGTGGCTCAGGCCTATAATCCCAGCAATTTGGGAGACTGAGGTGGGTGGATCACCTAAGATCGGAAGATTGAGACCAGCCTGACCAACATAGAGAAATCTCATCTTTACTAAAAAAAAAAAAAAAAAACAAAATTAGCCAAGCATAGTGGCGCATGCCTGTAATCCCAGCTGCTCTGAAGGCTGAGGAGGGAGAATAGTTTTAACCCGGGAGACGGAGGTTGTAGTGAGCCGAAATCATGTCACTGCACTCCAGCCTGGGCAACAAGAGCAAAGCTCTGTCTAAAAAAAAAATTGATATCTCTCTATACTTAAAAAAATTTACTAATTGAAGGCAATATGAACTTTTCACCTTTGTTAGACTTTTGTTTACCTACATACTACAATATTACAAGGAATTGATTACTATCCTAACATAGAAAATCAAGACTGTGATACAACACAACAAAATAAAATAAGGGGCCAGGCATGGTGGCTCACACCTGTAATTCCAGCACTTTGTGAGGTCAAGGCAGTTGGATCACCTGAGGTCAGGAATTCAAGATCAACCAGGCCAACGTGGTGAAACCTTGTCTCTACTAAAAACACAAAAATTAGCCAGGCATGGTAGTGAGCGCCTGTAATCCCAGCTACCTGGGAGGCTGAGGTAGGAGACTCGCTTGAGCCTGGGAAGTGGAGGCTGCAGTGAGCTGAGATCGCACCATTGCACTCAAGCCTGGGCAACAAGAGCAAAACTCCGTCTCAAAAAATAAATAAAAAATAAAAAATAAAATAAGGGAGAATCAATAAAATACTTAAAATCAATAAACATCTCTGAAACTAGTTAGAATAATAAAAAGAAAGTTTGAGTACTTTAAAGGGTTAAATTTAAATTTATATACAAAATACTCCTACATGAAATATCGCAAACAAAAATCACATTTAATAAACAATTTTCTTCACTCTTTATATTGTTAAGCAGTTTCTACTTCAACTATCAATACTTTCATTTTTCTTATATATCTAAAATTGAACCTCTTTCATCACTCTCTACCCTCTTATCCTGCTATATTTTTCTTCAATGCACTTATCCATCTGATATGATACACATTCTTTATATTTATTAATTGTCTCTCTGAACCTCTCCCCTTACACCAGAGACTCTATGAGAGCACAGACTTGACTATTTTATTCCACACTATATTCCAGTCTAATGTAGTGCCTGGCATATAGTAATATCAATAAATATTTGTTGAAATAAAAAATACTGTTACTTTAATACATACACTATTTTTCTATTACTGCTAACTTCAAAGGCAATGTAAAACTCTTGTAATAGTAAACTGATTTTACAAATACTTATTACAACTCAAAAGGCTTAAAACTGTGAACATTACCAAATACTACTCAAATTTTCAAATTTCATATTCTATGAAACAACTTATACCACAACAAGAGTAAGTCAAATCTTATTTTTTAAAAAAATAGACAAGGTTTTATCATGTTGCCCATGCTGGTCTTGAACTCCTGAGCTCAAGTGATCCGCCTCAGCTCCCAAGGTGCTGCAATTATAGGCATGTGCCACAGCACCCAGCCAAATCTTATTTTTAAGCTAACCATGGATTAAGCACTTGGTTGAAAGCTCAATGCAGAATGTGCTGATGACAAAACCATCTTCAAGATCTAGGGTTTTTTTCCTTTAAAAAAACCCATTAGATGTGAGTTTAAATATAACATAATTGTTATCTGAAAATCCTTTTATGATGTGAACTAGACCTGAAATTGTCCAGTGTAAGGAATATGACAATCCTAAGGAAAAAAGACTAAATATTAGAGATTACCAAAGGAATGCTAAAGTATGACAGAGTGAAATGATGACATAATACTGTAGTATAAGAAATATTTGTTAAGATTGTTTAATAATATCAAAAAACTAGCCTAACAGTAATTGAAAATTTGACACATATTTTTACATAAGCATAAAAAAGAGTAAGGTAACAATGAAATATATTAAAATATCAATAATCTTTAGGTGGTAAGATATAGGCATAATAAGCAAACGATAGGCTGGGTATGGTGGCTCACACCTGTAATCCCAGCACTTTGGGAGGCTGAGGCAGGCGGATCACCTGAGATCAGGAGTTTGAGACCAGCCTGGACAACATGGTGAAACCCCATCTCTACTAAAAATAAAAAATTAGCCAGGTGTGATAGAACACACCTGTAGTCCCAGCTACTCGAGAGGCTAGGCTGGAGAATCGCTTGAACCTGGGAGGCAGAGGTTGCAGCAAGCCAAGATCACACCACTGCACTCCAGCCTGGGCAACAGAATGAGACTCTATTTCAAAAAAAAAGCAAACAACAAACTCAGTTATAAACCTGACACTAGCTATTAATTTTTTTACTATGGCACTCAATTTTTTAGTCTGATTCATAGTCAGCACTTTAAAGGGCTGTGGATGAATAAATAAAATTATGGATCCTTTATTCTAGTAATAAATGATTTGGTTACATCCCTTTCCACACTTAGCATGTTGGTCTCCTACCACAGATATAACAAATTGCTACAAACTTAGTGACTTTAAACAACACCTATTTATTATTAATATCTTATAGTTTCTGTATGTCAGAAATTCAAACACAACATAATTCAACTGAGTTCTCTGCTTAGGGTAACACAAGTTTAAAATCAAGGTCAGCAGGTTTGCATTTTTCTCTGAAGAAGAATCCATTTTGAAGCTCATTCAGGCTACTGGCAGGGTCTCACACTGTATCCCAGGCTGGAGTGCAGTGGAATGATCATGGCTCAGTATAAGCTTGAGCTCCCGGACTCAACTGATCCTCCCACTTCAGCTTCCAGAGTAGCTAGGATTATAGGTGTGCATCACCATGCCTGGCTAATTTAATTTTTTTTTTTCCTAGAGGCAGGGCCTTGCTATGTTGCCCACGCTGGACTCAAATGCCTGGCCTCAAGTGATCCTCTCACCTTGGCCTCCCAAAGCACTGAGATTAAAGGCATGACCCGCCTAGCCAAGACAAAACTCAGTTCTTTATGGTTATAGGACTGAGATTCCCTGTTCCCCTGCAAGCTGACAGTTGGCATTTGCCCTTAGCTCTAGAGGCCTCTCCCCAGTCTTTTCATGTGGCTCTGTATATCTTTTTCTAATTGTATACATTTAAAGTACACAACAGTAATGTTTTAATATACTGTACATATACAGTGAAATACAAACCATAGTCAAACAAATTAACATAACTATGTCCTCACATACTTTTCTCTCTGTGTATGTGTGTGTGGTCCTGTATATTTTAAAAGAGCAATGGTTTGTCAACTTCTCCTCATGCCTGAAATCTCTATTTTTTAAGGCTCATCTGATTACAATGGGCCTACCTGAATAATCTAGTCATTTTTACTGGTTCCAGAGATTAGGGGATAGACATTCTTAGGGTAAACATTATTCTGTTTATCATACCATCTATTTCTGTTGAGGCTGAAATATATTGCCTTCTTATGACATACAGCTAGGACCAGTGATCCCATGAAATTGGAGATAAAAATTGGTTTTTCTAACTTGAGATGAGAAAATAATAGTTTCAAAGTCCATATCTTTTAAATAATAATTTTAAAGTCCATATCTTTAACCTTGTACCAACATTCAAGTGATGAGTTGTAAGGTTTAGGAAAGAAGGAGAAGAAAGGAGATGATATGATGATGATGATGATGATGATGATACCAAAATGAGGAGGCAAATAAAAATTCAGTGCCATGTGATTATGCCCCTCAGTAGCAAAACTTGATTATACTCAAAATCAAAATGTCAATTCATTAAAACTACCAGATTTTAGTGCCTGATGCAAAATATCAGTTCTGAAAGTCTTAAATACTTAAAATCCAATTCAATCTTTTTCCAATCATCAAAATATTATTTAAGATTACTTTCAAATGCCTTCATAATGGTTTCATAATTAGCATGTTACTGTTACTGACTTGAAGTACTGTTTCCTTAGTACTTTATGGCTGATAATAGTTTTTCAGGTTAAACACCCTTTGATGGAATTTTAGAGGTTAAGATAATTTTGAAGAATTCCAAATGTTTTGAGAGACAGAGAGAGAATGGGTAGCAATTGATCAGAATACAAACAAAACACTGACAACAATTTTGTCAAAACCAAATATTCTGAAACCAAATGAAAAATTTATGACTGGAACCTAATGATTCATCAGACTCAAATACTGTTAACTTAAATATCTGAGTCTGATGATCATTAGGTACCAATCAGAAATTTTACCTAACTTAACGTATCTGTATTTTTACTCAGATATACGAAATAAAAACTAAGAGACAAAATCATAATGAAAAATCAAAAGAACCAGAACCAGAAGTGAATAAGTCAACAATTTTCTACCAAAAATCAAAATTTAAATCTTCCAAACATAATTGTTATTCTCAAAGATTTCAGGTACAGAGTTCAGTTTAAGACATAGACTACTGCAAGGAGACTATTACTCCCACTCTGAAAATGAAAAAAAAAAAAAACTCAAAATAATTTTTTAAAGGTATCTAAGAGCTAAGTTGGTGAATCAACCAGGTAACCTGAATTCGAAAATGTGACAAGCCCCTGAGGTAAAACATACATACAAACCGCTTTACCTTTTGCAAGGCATAAAGAGAAGAGGTAGCAATCATGTAAGCATAGAAGAAAAAAGAACTGAAATTTTACTGAATTCTTAAAGATTTCATATACAGAAATTGCAAGACATCTTGATAGAGAATAATCTGTAAAGTGTTTCCTAATAATAAATAATTTTAAAAAAAGAATATCTAACATTTAGTATGTGTTTACTAAATTTTAAGAATTGTATTAATACTAGTACCGACCATGCTTTATCAAATTAGACATTACAACCTAGTAAGAAAGGACTGTTTGTTTCCTTGCTTAACAGAAAAAAACAGTGCAGAGAGGGTGAGTAATTTGTCCAAGTTAACAGAGTTGGTGAATGGTAAAGCTAGGATTCAAAGAGAGGCATCTTCACTATAGAACCTGGATCATAATTACACATCTCTTCTCCAATCTAGACGTACTTTTTTAATGCAATTTAAATTCCTTAATGATCTATTTTGTTCAGTCTTCCAGAGAACAAATTAGAAACGTTCTCCTGTGATTCTTTTAGATATAGCAAGACAGAATGCTAAGTCATGTTTAATACAGAATTTAACACAAACTTTTTACCTTAAGATTATACTACCATTACTTGATTTAAGGGTAATATATGACTCTACTCTACATGGGAAAAGTGGAAAACACAGAGCAAATTAGAACCCTTTTGTTCTTGCCTCAATCTGCTTATCATAGAGCATTAAATTGCAATGAATTAAAGATCTACTTTAAAATTAATCAAGGAAAAAAGGTCCTCTTGAAATTTTATTGGCAGATAGAAGCTCCTTGATATGTAATGTTTCTCAGCCATTTGCTCCCCTAAGCTAAATAACAAAAGTAAAAAACTAAAGAAATTTTAGCATTTACTTCATGTTATGATGGAACTAAGAAAAAATATACAGCCCCTCTGTTTAAATAGAATCTCTTCTGTCATATTTCATCTCCAATAATGGCATACCTACTAAATATATATTTACAACTTGTAGTCAGTTATGACTGCCAGTCCTTTTTGGCCCCTCCTGTTCCCTGATATTGATCATCTTTTAATTACGCTGTGGTTTTGACTGCTTAACTGACATTGCTTTTGCCTCTCTCAGGCATCTCATGTTGTATGATAAACAGTCACTGTAGATTTGCCGATTTACAGTCACTTTGTATTCTATCTGAAGCTTCCAAAAGCGTACTAGTAATTACTCATCCTAATTTCATTTGCATTATTTTAAAAATGGCTTTTGTCTTGGATACTGATAGAGTAATTCCAATTCTAGAAAAATGGTATATCTCTCTTATTAAAATGGAACATGGAGTGCACTGAGTAAAATGAAACCAATGAAATTAATCAGAAAAAATCAGATGCATCAATAGCAATCACAATGCAGTTCTTTGTCACCAGAGAGCAACATCTGTGTACCTACTAATCTCGTCTTCAATGGACGCAATTCCTTATGTTAAAAAGAATCGATTATACCAATTTAAACTTGTATTTATTACACTAAGATAATAGCCATGATTAAAAGGAATGTCAAAAAAGTATTCCCATATTAGGAAGGTAAAGTATTTCTGTTACTGGGGCAAACTATTAGACTAATTTTCAAAGTTGACAGGCTTTCCCTGAAGTCCTACAGAGAAACTTGTGTTCACTAATTGAGATGTTGCAAGTATTCTAGTTCTCAGGTAACTTCCTAGTAAAACCAAGACTGAACAAAAAAAATATTTCTCATCTTTAAATTTAGAATCATCTCATCGATTAGACCTTCCTATTTATGAGATCTATATCTAAAGTGGGCTCTTGCAATTATTTTACATCTCAAAACTGTTTACTCTCATTATTTTGGCATATTATGGCATCTTACATATTTTTGTTTAGTCTTTCTCCTCCATTAGCTTACAGGTTCTGTTTTGTTCCCTTTCCTGAAGGAAATTATAATTTTTGTGTCAATATTTTCTCCTATGATTTGCAATCTTAAGGGAAAGGGTGTAGAGTCAAACTAAGGCAACTGCTTTCTCCTTAGCCAAAGTAACATAAAGGTCACTTTGTGTGAAAAATCAGGATATTGCATTTTTAAATGTTTTCCATACAGCATTAGTTTAATGAACTGCTCAGCCTAGTATTCTGCACCTAATTCCAATCAAAATCAAGTTGTGAACAGATTCATTATTTACACCAATCTCACCTTTCAAAAACAAGCTAAAGTTTCATGAATTCCTTCCTCCCTCAAGAGGCAGTTACTTTTCAAGCTAAGGACCAAGATTGAAATAAGCACATACCTGGGCAAGGGAGGTTTAATTTCACTACAGAGGGAATCATTTTTTCAAGGAAACCAGAGGGTGTGTCATACAGCATCAGTGAATAGTCTAATATGCGATGAAGATGTTATGCTTCCTTAGGAACTTTATAAATCTTCATTTTTATGAGGTTTAGAATTCATCCCCCTTCCCTCTTCCACTGTTTTCTCGAGGTCACAGTTGCAGTATGGTTTGCCCGATGGATTTCGCATGGTCATTGTGCCTAGAATATGCCACCCTCCCTACTTTAACCACCCCCAAAATCTTCTCAGCAGATAGGCTGAAAACAGCTCGCTTTTAGGCGGCGACGCAAACACACGTAGCCCGTCGAACGTCAGCAAGCAACCAAAAGTCTTTGCTGGAGGTCCCCTGCGTTGCATGGGTAAAGCCCGTTGCAAAACACAGTCCTTTCATTTATTCCCATGCTACTATTTACGAGACCTGTCAAGTCTGCAAGGGCATGCGCAGCCTTCCCACCACAAAGGACCCGCTGGGGTCTCCGGCTCCCCTAAAATTAAACCACTGTTTTTCGTTCCAACTGCGTTTTTAGCTATTGTGCGTATTTTACAGATAAAGGAAGGATCCTGTCCACAGACCCAATTCTAAGGGCCGCCTTCTCCCCGAAGGAGGAAGCAGCTTCCTGGCAAAGGGACGAACAGGTGTGACGCCCGCGGTTCGCAGCCTCTCACCTGGCGGGCGGGCTGGGCTACAGCCACCACTCAGCGGCCAGAGACGTGGGCCCCGCGGCGGCGGCGGCGGCCACTCGGGGTCTCCCAGGTCCCCTCTCTTGCCGCCTGCGCTCGGCCCGGGTCCCCAGACACCAAAGCGTCTCACGCGTTCCCACTCAGGCTCACCGTCCGATCTCGCCAGACAGCGTCTGGATGGGACCAGGAAACGGCGGCCGCCACAGCTGTCCAGGTTCTGGGATGCACACTCAGAGACGACAGCGCTGGCGATCACCAGAAGGCCTGCAGGCTCCCGGGAAAGGAATATCCGTCTACAGTCAAGTGGCTGACATTTCCCAGTCAGCCTTAGCGCCGCCCGCTTCCGCCTCCCCGCCTACCCCGTGGACCAGCCAGTCCCGCTCCCGCGGGGGGTTGTGGGTATCTCGAAGGCGGGCAAAACTGCCAGGGAAGGAAGTAAGGGCCAGGCAGTCGGACTACGAAACAGGACGAAAACTACAATTCCCAGCAGGCCATGGGGCCGCAGTGCCCCGCGAAGTAGAGCGGGCTTGTAGAGTCTTGCGCGCGCTGCTGGGATGGAACGTTGCTAGACTTAGCGGGGCTAGCTGCTGGGGGCCCGAGCAGCACGCTCGGAGCCGCCGCGCGCCAAAGCGGGAATCCGGGAGGCGGGCAGCTTTGCAATTAATGCACGTATTTTAAACTCCCGAACCTGAGGACGCTATGCACAGGTAAACAGATTGCAAAAAGTGGAAGAGCATGAATGGACCCTTTTAATAATTCTTTTAGGCCGCGAATATCGCTACTGGCTAATATTGTTGGTAACGCTGTTAAGTGAATGGTTGCTTAGCCCCTTCTTGGGAAAGTGTGAATGGCTGGATGCTTTAATGCGGGGATCAGCGTGCGGTTTTATTTGGCTTCCCTAATTGGGCTTTTCTGCCACCGTTTTCAATCAGTGTATGATTGCCCTCTCCCTCTCTCTCTCTCTCTCTCTCTCTCTCTCTCTCTCTCTCTCTCTCTCTCTCTCTCTCTCCCTCCTTGTCTGTTCCCTCCACTGGGAGAAATTCTTGAGGCCTTCTGCACTATCGTTAAGTCAAAAAGCCTTTTCGATTTGTTCTTTAAATTTCTTTTTTTTTTTTCTTGAAAACTCGCCGCGAGCATGTAAAAAGGGGGATTCTGTTAGCCGCTGTGAAGGGTCTCTACAATGCATAAATTCCAGGTTCTTTAATGCCTCCCTTGGAATTATTTATGGGTGTTTTCGAAAGGAACCGGGGGTATTGTGCACTTCTGCAGGAAGCACCTCCAGGAGATTCCAGACCTGAGTAGCAACGTTGCCACTAGCTTCACGTGGGGATGGGATTCCAGCAAGACTTCTGAACTGCTCTCAGGCATGGGGGTCTCCGCCCTGGAGAAAGAGGAGCCCGACAGTGAGAACATCCCCCAGGAACTACTCTCAAACCTGGGCCTCCCGCAGAGCCCCCCAAGGAAACGGCTGAAGAGTAAAGGGAGTGACAAAGACTTTGTGATTATCCGCAGACCTAAGCTAAATCGAGAGAACTTTCCAGGTAAGGCTATGAGGGTAAAAAATGTCAGTTATGCAAAGGGTGGATTTAGCTATGCTGTTGGGAAACCTTTGTTCAGGGATCTTTACCATGGGTTCCTTTTAAGATTGCCTAATTCTGAAGTTATTTTTTCAACAAAATGGGGGAAGTCGTCAAGTATGCAGGAGTCTTGGTGGGTATATATGTTTTGGTGCACAATCACCTTGAAAATTTTAACCCATGAGAAGACACTCCTGCCTTTTTCCTTAGAAGGGAATCTGCCTGCCCGAAGGCCAGCTCGGTACCACCGATGAATAGAAACAAACAGTGATCTTCTTGTAGGATTCCTTTTGCCTTGTACCCCTGAGTGAGCTTTTTGTCTTAATCACTTTAGGTATTTATCAGTGGACTGCTGAAGTGAATGTTTACCTAAGTGGAGATTTATCTCCCCAGGTTCAGTCCCACTCCCATATTGGCTTCTCCTGTGTATTCTGTCGCCATTACTGCTGATACTATCTTGTTTAATCACCCAACCCAAAAACCTGGAGTCAGTAAGGTTCCCACCTTCCCACAACATCCAGTCGTTCATCACATTTTATCCTCTTCTCTGGTAACTATTTCTTAAGTTCTCATCATCTCTTGCCTGAACTATTGGAGTAGATTTATAGTTCCAACCTTCTTCTCCCCAGATCTATCCCACGGAACTAGAATGGATTGACTGAAATGTAGAACTCACTATAACTTCCCTCCTTAATAGCTCCCCATCCCGTAGTTTCTCAGGCAGGTGAACGAGTGCCTCCCAGAGTGAACCAGAACCCTGGAATATGCAAAAGCCATAGGGTAAACATAGGGCATTGACCTGGGGTTATCAGTTTTTCTTACCAGTAAGACATTTAAAACAGTAATACAGCAAATATTTGCTGAGCACATACCATGTGCTAGGCAGTGTTCCAGGTGCTGGAGATAGAGGAGTAAATACAACACAAACATTTCTGCTCTCAGGAAGCATCCATTCTAGTGAGAGAATACAATAAACACAATAAATATGTTGAGGTAGTATATTAGAAGGTGATAAGTGCTATGGCTAAAAACACAAATAGAACAAGCCAAGAGGGAATGCAGGTCCTTGGGTGGGAAGATAGAGTACACTTTTAAACCAGGTATTGAGGGAAAGCCTCAATTGAACAGTGACCTTTAAGCAAAGACATGAAGGAGGACAGGAAGTGTGACATGCAAATATTTTTGGAGAAAAGAGCTCCATGCAGAAGGAACAGCCATTGCAAAGACCCTGGTGCATAAACGTGACATGTTTGTTCCAGGAACAGGGAGGCCATATTCTAAGAGTGAAATGAGCAAAGGGGAGAGTTAGGAGATCAGGCTGGAAGTAATGTTGGGCAGAGTTGTGATGGGACCCGATTTAACCTTTTGAAAAGGACACACTGATGTGTTGAGACTCAATTGCAGGTGTGCCAAGGGTAGAAACTTGGAGCTTTTTAAAATTTTATATTTTCAAGACGGAGTCTTGCTCTGTCGCCCAAGCTGGCGTGCAGTGGCATGATTTCGGCTTTTGGCTCACTGTCTTCACCTCCTGGATTCAAGTGATTCTCCTGCCTCAGCTCCCCATGTAACTAAGACTATAGGCATGCACCACCACACCCAGCTAATTTTTATTTTTTAATGGAGATGGGGCCTCACCATTTTGCCCAGGCTGGTCTCAAACTCCTGGATTCAGGCGATCCTTCAGCCTTGGCCTCCCAAAATGCTAGGATTACAGGCATGAGCCACCACACCTGGCCAAAGCTTGGAGTCTTGTTGGGGGTGAAGGTGGTCAGGTTCCAGATATATTCTGATGTTAAAGTCAGCAATTTAGGGGCTATTGAAATGATCTGTGGAAGACGTGATCAGAGTCTAAATTGAAATCAGCTGGGGGATGATGGCGACGCAGAAACAGATTAAAGATTTAAAGATGAAGTCTGGCAGACCCAAGATAGTTAAGTATGTTCATAAATCCTCCCATCTGGTTTCCTTTGCAGAAGGGTTGATAGATTGGTTGTTTTAGTTGGTTGGTTGCTCTCTCACTTCGGCAGCACATATACTAAAATTGGAAATACAGAGAAGATTAGCATGGTCCCTGCGCAAGGATGACATGCAGATTCGTGAAGTGTTCCTCTACTTTCTTAATTAAAAAAAAAAATACATTTGTTTTCAGCCTTTTCTTTAGGAAAGAGAACTTTGTCCAATTTATGGTCTGGGAATATATATCAGGAACTGGATTAATTAGAGAGGCAGTAGAGGGTTGTGGTGAAGTCAGATCTAAGTTTGAATCCTTATTCTGCTGTTTACCAGCCTTGGAACGTTGCTTTCTGTGCCTTAGTTCCTTCATCTGTGAAATGGAGTGCTGTAATAATACCCACTTCACAGGTCATTGTGAAGATTAAATGAGAGTGTTGTAAAGCTCTTAGCATGCCACTGACCTGTAACACTCAATAAATAAACCAACAAAATCCCTGACACCAATTTTGGAGGCTAATGGGCTTTTATTTTATTTTTTGTTTTTAATACTGTTAGTCTGACCCTGTTAGTGTAGAATTTTTTTCCTTCAAAATTTAATGCTCACCACTATTTTTCATGTCTGGAATGTAGCCCTAGCAATTTTGTGCTTGACCAACCAAATATGGTGAACGATACTTCCTGCTTAGATGAACAGATTTTTATTAACTTGTCCAGTGCCGATAGCTTTTGACAGAGTGTGATTGCCATATGCCCTTCCACAAGTGAAAAAGACTTTTTTTTTAAGCAAGGCACTGTGGGAACAAGACAGAAGTTTCTGGAGTCTTTGCTGTCTCCCAGGGATTTGCAAGTCAAGTTGAGTAGAAAATACGATAAAAAATAAGAGCAGTTCACACACAGCGATACATGGAGACTAACAGATTAGTAGCAGATGAGTAGCTTAGGCAATGAGTGCTGTAGGGGGCCAGAGAGAGGAAGCCTTCTGTGCACAAGTAGCCCAAAGCCTCCCAGAGGCAGTGGCCTCCTGCAGTGATTCCCATTCAGGTGGATGTGGAAGATCTTCCTCCTTCCACTCAACAAAAATGGAGGTTCTGCGGAAAGAGAAGGATCTGAAAATGGTGTCATCAGTGTCTTGACTGTTGTTAAAGTGGACTTGAAAAGTATATATCTAAAGTGAGAGAGAAAGAATAGTGACTTTTATCTTTATTGCCTAAGGAGAGGCACGGAGGGAAACCAATGTATGTGGACTTACAGCAGAGGTTGCTTAATTGGTATGGAGGGGGAAGGGTGAACCCAATGTTGCAGGATGAGGGACAGCTGGTATGGAGGATTCCCAGTGGGCCTTTGGAAGCCTGGGCCTCCAGTGGAGCCGGATTGCCATTCCAAGGAGTTTTGTCTGCAGTTGTCAGGACAGGTGGCTATTAGCTTTGCCAGGATTAGGGTAGAGCAGGCCACACCTGCTGTACATAGATATCTGATGACTGGTCTGGGTTGCAAGTTTTTGTTCTTTGCTAAGCAGTGTCTCCCTCAGGCCCCAGTCCAGCCTTACATCTGGCAACTAAATCCTCTTCATCTGTTTATCTTGGAAGATGAAAGCTCTGTGGCCAACCTGTAGCACAACAGGTCCAATTGGCCCTTGGAGTGAGTGAGTGGAAAGACTTGGGGAGGAAATGGTCCAGCAATGAGGTTAGTAACAGGCGGAAAGAGGACAATAGCATTTTATTTATGGTCATGAAATGCTTGTCCCCCACACTTTAAACAGGTGATAGCATGAAAATGCAGTTGAACTAATTTGTTGATCAGCTCTTCTATGACTGTTAAATGCTTGAAATTTCAGATCCTACAGTGGCTTTCAGACTGGAGATACTAAAATTTAGAGCATATCAGAATCCCCACGGGAACTTGTTCAAAGTGCAAAATTCCTGAGATTCTGACCTAGGAAGTCCTGGCCTGAGCCTGGGAATCTGTGTCTTAATACCCTTAGGCAAGCATTTTTCTCCAACTTTTTTTTAAACCGTAAGAAACATATTTTACATTGCAATCCTAGGTATGTGTCTGAAACAGCAGTTTTGCAAAACTATATTTCCCCTTACTAAGATATTTTCTATTCTGTTCTAGTTCCTTCCTTAAAAAAAAAAAAAAAAAAATATATATATATATATATATATATGGTAGTCAAACTCACTAAATTGATTTCATGACCTATGTGAGTCTCAGCCTACAGTTACTAAAATCAGCACTGGAAGAGCCTTTACGGGATCTTTCCCAGTCATTATTTGTTCCACAGTTTCCTTTCATTCATTCATTAAGCAAATACTTCTTGAGCACCATTCTAGGGATTGGGACTACAACACTGAACCCAACAGGCAAGAAACTCTGCCCTCCTAGTGCTTACATACTGTTCCATATTTCTCCAAACCCCAGTTTCTGTTGTTTCTTCATTACACCCCCTACACCTCAGGGTTAGGCAAGTCTTTCATAGAAGTAAAGGGTTGTGGGACTGAAGGGTATGTGGGGGAATCCTTGTTAAGTTTGGCTGTGTTTTGCTTTTTCCAGTTTTGCCCACCTAGCTAAAAAACCAAAAACACACAAAACTAGCATGGTCTTAAGTTTGTTCTTTATGGTTTGTGAAAAGAGGAAGGAGAACTCATCTGGGATGGCACAATCTGTTTGTAGTTCCCCAAAAAGAAAGCATGGGGTATTGCTACTTAAAACAAGCCACAAAAGCAATCATGAGGTGAGCACCCCCTAACTCCCTGAAAAAAATGTACACACACACAAACAAGTGTGAATACCAGGTCCTCAGTGCACATTTCTACTGCAAGTATAATTTGATTATCTATGCTTAAAGAGAAGAGCAATATTTGAAGTCAAAAGTTTGATTATGATTAGGATTACTTTGGATTTTCTTGAATCTGAGTGGAGTGTTCTGAAAAATAAATATATCAAGTAAGATGAATTACCTACACTGCAAAGATGGAATGCATAGAAAACGCTCCAAAAAGGCCCTCTTCCCAGAGAATATCAGGAAGCATGAGAGGTGATAAAGTTACAGAAGTGGGAAACCGGGTTTCCAACTGAGAAATAATTGGAAACAGTGGTAGGTGAGGGTGATTGTAGCAGGTTTGCTGGTTTGGCCCAGTTTTCACCCTTTCCTGGCCTTGAAGTACATCTAACTGCTATCCATGTCATTGAACACTGGAGACCTTGGGCTCAGTAATTATATCTTTTAATGTGGGGCTGGAATGCAGCTGCAGCCTTGCTGGATTTAGCAGAGGCAAGTGGAGAAAAGACCCCTGGATTTTTCCTTCCGCTCTCCGAAAACAGATCGGCAGCAGTGTCATCAAGAATTCAGGAAACAGATGGCTAATGTTTTGAGAATTAAATATGGCAAGGAAAATTAGATTAAGCATATCACAGCCTGGATGCCTGTTACTAGAGTAGCTGTTAAAGACAAACTTCTGCCCCGTTTGCTAGGACAGCAGCCCATATCAGGCCCTGGCACCCCCACCCAGGGCCCCTAGGATTAGTGTCATCCTGTGGTCAGTGGAGTAGAGCACTGGGTACTTGGCTGCTAGCTGAGGCTCTGCGTTTTCTAGGCCCTTGCTGCTTCCGTTTGGTGGCGAACCCGTTGATATCTTTCAGCATCTTTGTTTTATTTCCTCTCTCCTCTTCCACTCACTCTCTAGCCCTGATTGATTTCTTTTGCCATAGCAAGTTGGGTTTAATTCTCACCTTTTCAAAATTTGTACTCACAACAGAGGAGAGCACAGAATATTAGAACCTGCTAGGATGGAAAGGGCATGATTTGAAGTCAGATCTGAGTTTGAATTCCCTCTCTGTGACTTACTGATTGTGTGACCTTGTCTCTTTTGTCATAGTTTCATGTTCTCTTGAAGCCCAGCCCCCATCTCCCAGAGACTACTGGTATACTGATAGAGGACATTCCCTTCTGCTCTGGGTTTTTGTCTTCAGCCCCATCCCCTCCATATGCCAACAGTGCTGTGCACGTAGTTGTCAATTGGTTAACAGGGGTTGGCCAGTCACACTAATAGAGAATTAGCACATTCACCATTTGCATTAAAGGGGACAATAAATACATTTAGCAAATATTTATAGATTCCTGTTAATGTGCCAGGCATTGTGTTAGATAAGGGATGTGTAAATCTGGGCATGGGGTCTGTGGTGGTATCCTGGGTGGGAATGCTTCTTTGAGCAGATGCTATTTAAGCTGAAATCTGGAGGAGTTGGGAATGCAACGATGGAAGTTGCAACACAAAGTCCTCCAAACTCTGGAGTCCCACGTGCAGCTCTTCATTGGTTAGGTCTGCTGACCTCTGCATTCATTATTATGCCAAATTTTCCTCTAGCATTTAATTACCCAGCTGCTATTGCTCTTTTATTTGTTCCTGATTTCTCTTGTCTTCCTAATAAAATAGAAAGCACCAAGTTTTTAAATTAATTTCTCCTGTACTTCATAGCAAGCTTTTCTAATTTCCTTTCCCCAGCTCCCCAGCCAGAATTTCTGTTGGTGCCCTATCTATAACTACTTGAGGCCCACCATTCCCATACATGCCAAAGCTCTTGCCTACACATAGATGAGATTCCATGCCTTAGAGCTTTCTCTGGGCAGGAATGCTGGGGAGTACCCAAATAGCGAGTGACAGCACTTGAACCCCCAATCAGTGACTGACAGAAGCTTTGAACCCCAATTGCCTACAGTGATAACCTGCTTATTAGCCTACTCCAGGTTGGCTTTCTTCCCTTCCACCTTCTATCCTCTCCTCTTTCTAGTGCTTCCTGGCATCATTTCCTAAATAAACTGCTTGAAGTCATATCTTCAGAATCTGCTTCTGGGAGACCCAATCTTAAATAGAGGGCAGATATGGGGTTTGGTAAGTCATACCATGCAGACCTTGTCCAAACCCTATTCAGACCTTGAATGTCTGCCCATGAGTGAAAACTCAGAGCAGCATAGGAAAGAACATTGCATGAAGAAAATATGCAGACTTAAGTGGGAAAGGAGAGGAACATAGAAAAGAAAGTTTTATTCCCTACTGCGTTATTTAATCTTTTCTTGTACCTCATTTACTCTTCACTGAACAATTTTGTAAGATAAATCTGTCAATTTCCTTTCCTACAGGTAAAGAAACTGAGACCAGAAAGATTAAGTGACGTGCCCAAGTCACAGGCTTGGGGCAAGTCAAAGCTGTGCTGCTTTCTCAGTCCAGTAGTTCTCAAACATGTTGAGGAGGCCAAGCTCATGGTGTCAGTGTGATTTTTACAGATCATAGTAAAATCTCAACATATTAGATTCAAAATAGCTAAGTATGTTATTTAAGTATAGTTAAGCTCACTCCTCCATAGAGGCCACTTCCTCCAGGAAGGCTTCCTTAACCCCTACAGCATTCCCATATGCTGCACCACACCCTGAATCCTGCTGTAGCCCATCAGGATAGTTTATTGAAATTTCATGTTTAATTGTTTGTCTATATCTCTCAAACTCTGAGTAGAATAAGGGTCAGGATTGTACCTTTCTTACTGTTGTGTCCCAAAACCTAGAACAGACCTCAGTGTATAGTACATATTTAATAAATATGTGAGTGGATAACTATACTTACAGCTAAATATAGTTATGCTCAATTACTAGATTCCGATCTAGATATGTAAGAGGCAACAGAGATCTGAGAGAGTTGAATTAATGGGAGAAAAACTGAGAAAAGCCTGTCATTCAACTTTGTTTTCAATTTGGCGAGCAGGGCAAGAACCTGGTTTGAGAATCTTTGTCCCCTGCCCATGTTGACTTTGGAGGAACTTTGTGGCAGTCATGGAACAGCTGCCACATTGAGGAGCCTCCTCACAACCTCCAGCTGCCTCCCCAGGTCGGCAGGGGTTGTCTGCCTTCAGCTTTCTACACTTAGCTTTCAGGGTTTCAGTCAGTCCGTTGATTTTGATCCCTGAAGGGTAGGGAGTGGGGGGATGGGGTGCGCAAGGAGAACAGGCATTAATTGAGCAATTGTGTATCTCCTATTCATTCTTCAAGAGAGACCACTTCTTGCAGGAAAGCTTCCCTAACTCCTGCACCATTCCCATAAACTGCACAGCATCCTGAATCCTACTGTGGCCTATCAGGATAGTTTATTGAAATTTCCTGTTTATTCGTTTGACTATAACTCTCAAACTCTGAGCAGAATAAGGGTCAGCATTTGTACCTTATTTATCATTTTGTCCCTAAAACCTAGAATAGACCTCCATGTATAGTACGTATTTTATAAATATGGGAGTAGATGAATGCATCAACTTTATGCTAGTTCCTGGAAATAACAAATTGTGAAAAAAAAAAAAAAATGGGTTTTTGTTCTCAAGAGCCCTGGGAGTCTAGAGAGATGAGTAAGTAAATAATGAAATTGTGGTACATAAGTGACCTGTCCTTGCTGATGTCGTGGGAGGCCTTCTGTAGGAACTGGGGCTTCAATTTGATTTTAAATGAATAGCAGTTGGAGGAGAGAACAGCATGTGCAGAGGCATTGAGATATGACACAGAATGACTCATTCTAAGAATTACAGGTAGCTTCAAACAGCTGGAGCACATTTCTAGATAACAAACCTAGAAAAACAAGTTGGGACCTGGCTGAAAGCTTTTAACTTTGTACTAAGCATTGTGGACTTTAGCCTAAATATCTGAGGTGTACCACCGAAGGATTCTAATTCAAAGAAAGACATGGTGGTTTAGAAAGTCTGCCCAGGGCAGCAGGTATTTGTCATACTCCTTGGTGCTTTTCTGCCTTTTGTCCTCAAACCCGCCTACACAGGACCTGGTACAATTGACATGCTCAGTAAATACTGGCACCTTTAAATGGGAGTGGAAGGAGAGGATATCACCAGAATTGGTGTAGAAGATCCATCAGAGATGGAAAGAGTAGGAAGGTAGTCATTGAACTCATCTGACCATTTTTCAGGATCCTTCATTGTGCATTTATTTCCTTCTTGGCAGTTGTCATATTATCCTGACCTTGTGGGATTATTCTATATATTCACATGTAAGAGTTTCATACTTGTTTAATAGTTATTTAGAGATTGCTTTTATGAAAAATAAAACTGATCTTCCTACATCCACCTTTCTCCTGTTCTAAACACAGCAGCCAGAGTGATCCTTTTTGAACTTACATGAGAGCCTGTTGTCCCTGTGTTCAGAATCTTCTACTGTCTCCTCATCGAGTTCAGAGTCAAAGCCAAAGGCTTTTTCATGACATAGGAAGCCTGCATGACTTGGCTGCTCTCTGATTTCTTTTCTACCACTCTCCTTGCTCACTCTGATCCTCTACACTGGCCTCCTTGCTATTCCTCAAAACACATATGCTGTTCCTTGCATCCAGAACACACCCCAGATACACACAGGTCTCACTCCCTCACTTTGTTCAACCCTTTGCTTAGTGATTGTTATCTCAGTCCTTCCTTGACCATTGTGTTCAAACTTAATAACATCTGCCCTAACTCTCTGCTCTCTCCTTTGCCCTGTTTAATTTTTCTGCACAGCTCAAATCAATTTTACTATATCATATGATGTACTTACTTTTTGATGTGTGATTGTCTGTTCTCCATCACTGGAATGAAGCTCCATGAAGGTAGTGTTTTAGGTCTGATTCACTGCTTTTTCCCAACACCTAAAATGATACCTGGCACCATAGTAGGAGCTCAATAAATACTTGTTGAATTAAGAAATGAGAGCACCCTTTTGTATTGCTTTTTGAGGTAAACTGCTCTCTGTAAACCGGAAAGAAAGAGCATTAGTCTGTTCTCATGCTGCTAATAGAGACACACCCAAGACTGGGTAATTCATAAAGGAATGAGGTTTAATTGAATCCCAGTTCAGACTGACTGGGGAAGCCTCAGGAAACTTACAAGCATGGTGGAAGGGGAAGCAAACATGTCCTTCTTCACATAGTGGCATCAAGAAGCGCAGTGAAGTGGGTAAGGAAGCCCCTTATAAAACCATCTGGTCTTGTGAGAATTCACTCACTTACCACCAGAACAGCATCAAATCACAGGGGTGGTTATCACCAGATAACCATCCTATGATTTGATTACCCCCCATGGGTCCCTCCCACAACACATGGGGATTATGGGAGCTACAGTCCAAGATGAGATTTGGGTGGGGACACAGCCAAACCATATCAGAAAGGGAAGAAGATTTATTTGCCTTTTAAATAAGATCACTACTGAGTCTACATCAGAGGGAAACAAGGCCTTCCTTTGCACCCAGGAGCACCACAATATCTTAGACATCATTGAATGACACTTGAGAGGGTGGGTCTTGCTCTGCACCACTGTACATGTCCCAGCCTCTGATTGGCCGGCTAGAACTGAAGGGAAGAAGAATAGGAAAAGTCTTCTTGGTTTTCTCTTTTCATTTGCTGAGAGTGTTAAACAGAAAGATAATTGTGGTGATGAGTAATTTAATTTGTACTAAATTCCCCATTTAAGCTAAATGTTGTAGATTATGTGATTGAAAAGACTCAGTAGACTTGATAGTGTGAAAGAATGGTGATGGCAAACATGTTTTCCCTCGTCAAAGGTGTTTCATGGGACTCCCTTCCGGATGAGCTGCTTTTGGGGATCTTTTCCTGTCTGTGCCTCCCTGAGCTGCTAAAGGTCTCTGGTGTTTGTAAGAGGTGGTATCGCCTAGCGTAAGTATTTTTCACCCCTTTGGCATACGTAGGGGAGGAAGAGGAGAGGAAGGTTATTTATTCATTTTGGTCTCATGAAACTAAAAACCAAGAAAAATAGAGCAGCACAAAGCAAACTAGGGGACACCAGATGGAAGGGAATCT
Source organism: Cebus imitator (assembly GCF_001604975.1). Lineage (NCBI taxonomy): Eukaryota > Metazoa > Chordata > Mammalia > Primates > Cebidae > Cebus > Cebus imitator. The sequence continues at coordinate 1,802,677 of NW_016107520.1, read as the reverse complement.
AATAAAGATCCTACAAAGCCAATGGTAATTATTTAAAAGTTTAACAAGGCTCCTATCTTCATATTTTTATTAATATTTTTGTTAATATCTTCATATTTTTATTAATAAGTATCCCCATTTCACAGTGGAAGAGGAATTTCCTGGGAGGTGTGAACTTACCAATGCTTGGAAACCTCTTTGCCCTGTATTCAGTGCAGCAAGTGTTTATTGGATGCTGACCCTGGTGGGCCAGGCAGTGTGCTCTAAGGGCAGAGGGAGCTACAGAGGTGTATGCAGACAGCAGTTCCTCACGCCGGTGGGCTGAGCAGTGAGCACAACAAGGAGAGAGAACACAGGCTTGGTGTTAGATCCGAGTGCACACCTAGCTTTTGCTGCTTACCTTCTGTATGACCTAAGCGAGTTACTTGACACTGCTGAGGCTTAGTCTCCCCATGTGTAAATGGAGATAATGGTTATGAAGATGAAACCACTGGTTATGAGGATGAAATGTGAAGATGCTAGTGCAATACCTGACCCATAGACATGTTCAGCACAGAGTAGCCATTGGTGCAGTTTTGCTGGGTTTTTTGGCAACACCTTTCAGGTGTTGAAGGTGAGCTGCCCATGGAAAGACTTGGTGACCTGGAAGGCAATCACAGGCCTGGAGCAAGAAAAAGGCTTTGTTTTTCAACTGGAACTTTTTATTATCTTCATGCCTTCTCATCCCTATTCTACTCTCTGGTCATTCTTTGCTTTGTGTTTAAAGGCCATCGTCTGGCTTCTTTCTCCACATACCTAGAATTCCCTTTGTGAAATAGCAGGAGACTCTTGCCTTCAAGGGTGTGCTGGTATTTACAGGTGTGGGTTTTTGCTTGGAAGAGCTACAGAGAGGTTTGCACACCTGGAATACTAGTGCAAGTGGCAGGCAAGTTTCACTTACCCTCACTGCACTCAAGGAACCCCACTTTCTGTTTCTGCCAGCTGTGCATATGTCCTCTTCTTGCAGCATCTATTAATCCCATTTTAACATTTTATTGTGTGTGTGTGTGTGTGTGTATATATATATATATATATATATATGCGCAAGTGAAATGGCTACTGTAATCAAGTACATTAACGTATTCATGATCTCACATAGTTACCCCTTTTTTGTGGCAAAAGCACCTGAAATTTACTCTTTTAGCAAAAATTCTGACTATAATACAGTATTATTGACTGTAATCCTGTTGTACACTACATCTTGGGATGTGTTCATCCTGCATGTCTGTGGCTTTGTATTCTTTGACCTACATCTCCCCTAGAATCCGTTAAATTTCATCTCAGTTGCATAAAAGTAATAACTGACATTTATTAAGCACTTGCTATGTGACAGTTGCAGTGTTTGCAGTTTAATCCTTGTCACTTAAGTGACGGTGTTTGGTCATCTCCGTTTCAGAGATGAGGAAACTGCGGGGTCAGGAATAGTAGGTTGAGACATAAGTGGAAAGACAAGAATCTAAAGTCTGGCTAATTCCAGTCTTAACCATCACACCATAGCTAGTTTTGCTTGGCTTAGGGTTCAGGTAGCTCCCAAATTCATTTTTCTGTGAGGTGTTCATCTTCCTGAAAAATGTATGTTATTTAGGAAGAAAACGAATGTTCCAAAACTTTTCCTAGGTTGTTATTGAATGCTGGTTAAGCTATAGTTTGCCTGCTTGCAAGAGGAGACATCAAGCATGAGATTCAAGACAACCAGAGCAGTGCTGATCTGGTGCCGAGCAGTGCTGACCTTGGAGGCCAAAATGGATTTCTGTCTAGGCAAGAAAGATACAAAAGTGTGCTACTCTCTTAAGGATATCTTATCTACAGTCCACCTTTTTAATGATGGAGGTCAAATCACACACTGACAATTTCTCTATGATGAAATTATTTCATAACTCTGGCCAGCAGTCCCCTTATTTCAAGCACTATTAAAAAAGAAGATTCTGGAACACTTAAGCATTTAAAAAGTTCCTTCATGTGCTTGTATTTTACATTTTCTTTTTTAAAATTGAATTCAATATATTAAAACTCTCTTACTTTGCTATTCAGTACAGTTTTTGAATGTCCTTTTTGTTTTAGAAACACCATCTTTTATACAATCTTTTATAAAAATATAACAAAAAGTTATATTTTTCCTTTCTGTTTTCACATTAGTTCACACACACATACACTCGTGTGTGTTTTAAGCTTAAAAGATATTATAAGGCACAGCTGAACTATGGCTGTTCCTACTGGCTATCATGACCTTATTTCACAATAAAATAATGCTAACTTTCCTTCCTTTAGCAATATTTTTATGTTACTACAGTAATTGTGGTAATTGCTTAACAAAAGTGGCCAATAGGATCCTCTAAGAAGTTTTGAATCTACTTGCTTAGTAATATAATAATTAATTGATTTGAGCAATCATTTTTAAATTTGTCAGCTTGAATGCTGGAATATTATTCTCTGGTTCTAGATCACGGCAGTGCTAATGTTCACATTGAACCATCTAAATTGGAAGTATATAGAAAGAGAAAGATGGAAGCTTATCCTTGGTGAGATCGAGAAAAATTTTCTAGTGCCTTAAAAATATCATAACTAATTGTATAGTCAACTTAAAAACAAAGGTCCTTTCAGTATGTGCTTGAAGGGGATTTAACAGCAGTGCTCTCCTTGTTAGTAATGTTGTTGAGGGTCTCCAGCATTTAGTGTGACTGACTGGCCAAATTAAGCACCTCCTCTTTTCTAGGTTTGACGAGTCTCTATGGCAAACCTTAGACCTCACAGGTAAAAATCTGCACCCAGATGTTACTGGTCGGTTGCTGTCTCAAGGGGTGATTGCCTTCCGCTGCCCACGATCATTTATGGACCAACCATTAGCTGAACATTTCAGGTAAAGATGAAAAATCCCTGGAAAAGATGATTTCTAAATTTTGAGGTAGAAACAGATCAAAACTCTTTTTCTTTATTCAGCCTTATAGCCTATGATAGGTTATCTTTGCAGTGTGGGATATTAATTGCATATTTTGCTTCGGGGCCTTTGTGCTGAAACATAGCATAGATTTCAATGACACTGTTCCCATTTCACTCAAGGTTACTGTTAGTCTTTTCCTAGGGTGAAAGAAGCACAATTATCTTCTCAAGTCCTCAGCTGATGGGGGCTGTGAGTCCCACAAGGCAGGCACAAGTAAAACACTCACTGGCAGATGCAAGGCTGCCCAGTTATGTTCCCACCACCCATTTCTGATTTAAAAAAAAAAAAAAAGTGAGGAGTGTTTTCATATTTGTAGCTCGGGGTTTATGATTTTGTCAGGGAGAAACTTGGAACCTGAAAACAATTGCCCTCTTTTTGTTCATTTTGTAGAATATTTTGAAAAAATATTTTCTGTCACTGATAATGTTATAATACTAAGGTTACTGCTATCACATACTTGAGTAGAATAACTAGGTACTGAACAGAAGAACAAACTGAAGACCACAGAGCTAAAGATAAAACATGTCTCTTGACTTCAATAATTTTTCCTTTCTCTTCGTAGTCAGAATCACATCTCCCGCTGCTTTTTAATCCCGTTCTCCTGTGGCTGTTCCTTTTACTCCAGGGTTGGTTCCTGGCTGCTGCCTTTTTCAAATCCAAATGCTGTCCTTGGACAAGCTGTGTCCTATACACCCACATTTATGCCCAGGACTCTCAGTTCCTCATCTATAGCTTGGCCCTCTTTCAAACTCCCAAATTTCTAATTACCTAAAAACTTCTGTACCTGAATTTCTTACAAGTAGTTCAATATTAACATAGCTAAAATTAAATTTGGCCTCCCTTCCCTCCCCTTCTCCAAGACGGAGTCTCGCTCTGTCACCCAGGCTGGAGTGCAGTGGCGCAATCTTGACTCTCTGCAACCTTCGCCTACTGGGCTCAAGCAGTTCTCCTGTTTCAACCTCTCTGATAGCTGGGACTATGGGTGTCCTCCACCACGCCTGGCTACTTTTTTGTATCTTTAGTAGAGATGGGGTTTCACCATGCTGGCCAGGCTGGTCTCAAACTCCTGACCTCGTGATCGGCCCACCTCCGCCTCCCAAAGTACTGGTATTACAAGCATGAGCCACTGTGCCTGGCCTGGCCTCCCTTTAAAACTTGCCTTTCCTTGCCGGGCGCGGTGGCTCAAGCCTGTAATCCTAGCACTTTGGGAGGCCGAGGCGGGTGGATCACGAGGTCAAGAGATCGAGACCATCCTGGTCAACATGGTGAAACCCCGTCTCTACTAAAAATACAAAAAATTAGCTGGGCATGGTGGCGCATGCCTGTAGTCCCAGCTACTCAGGAGGCTGAGGCAGGAGAATTGCTTGAACCCAGGAGGCGGAGGTTGCGGTGAGCCGAGATCGCGCCATTGCACTCCAGCCTGGGTAACAAGAGCGAAACTCCGTCTCCCAAAAAAAAAAAAAAAAAAAAAAAAAACTTGCCCTTCCACTGTCTTCCCTGTTCCACTGCTGTTCACCCACTCACCCTTGCCAGAAACCAGGAGCCATTATAGTCTTAATCTCCTTGTCACCCACATCCAGCTCCTTGTTGTGATTCCCACTCATTGTTTTCTAAGTGGGACTATATTGGCAGCAACATCTGTACTTGGCAAAAATCCTCTGAATTTTAAGATGAACGAGGGTAGGAATACACTAGTAGCAATTTGTTTTATGACCAAAGCTATAGTTAACGCTTGAAGTGTGTATTTCGGGTCTTGTTGGTGATTGGCTGCTCATTTGGGGAGAAGGAGGGGTCTGATTCGATCTGAATGTACCTGGGAGAGCCACCTATGGAGCCCCTTTTTTCTCCCCGTGTTTAGCCCTTTTCGTGTGCAGCACATGGACCTGTCGAACTCGGTTATTGAAGTGTCCACCCTCCAGGGCATTCTGTCTCAGTGTTCCAAGTTGCAGAATCTAAGCCTGGAAGGCCTGCGGCTGTCGGATCCCATTGTCAAGTGAGTGGCAGCCAGAGTGTCACAAAGGCAGTTGTTTTTATGTGTATGAATTTTTTCCCTGTATCTAACTAGGGTGCCCTTCTAGCCATATCCAGGTGGATACATAAAGTATCTAGTGCAGTGCTCAAGCTTCTGCAGAACTTTTCAGGACTCGTTGAAGCAACAAAAGCTTGAATGCTAACTATATGCCAGACCCTGTGCTAGGTTCTAGAGATACAAGGGTGAACAATGCATGTGTATTATTTGGGAAGAAAATGAATGTTCCAAAACATTTTCCAGGTTGTCAGTGAATGCTGATTAAGCTATAGTTTACCTTCGTGCAAGAGGAAACATTGAGCAAGACATATCTGTTTCCTCTTGCACGAAGGTAAACTATTTATGAGCAAGACAGATAATTACCATGCAGTGTGTTTATTAAATGTTTCAGCGAATATGTGGCAACACACGGGTGGCATTCTTAGAGGAAGTGACTCTTAAGCTGAGTATTGAAGATATCTAGGTAGGAGATCTCCAGGTAATAAGACAAAGGAACCAGCCTAGGTAAAGCTTTCTGTGTGATTCTAAACTCTTAAGTAGTTGGAAGTTGCTGGTGCACAGGACTCAGGAAGGGGAGTGACAGGAGGTGAGGAGAGTCAGGGACCAGATTGTAATGGGCCTCTACATCTTACTGTAAGGAAGAATGGACTCTTCCATCAAGAGGGAGGCATGGGCCACTTGTGGTGGCTGACACCTGCCAGCACTTTGGGAGACTGAGGTGGGCGGATCACCTGAGATTGGGAGTTCGAGACCAGCCTGGCCCACGTGGTAAAACCCCATCTCTACTAAAAGTACAAAAATTAGCTGGGCGTACTGGCAGATGCCTGTAATCCCAGCTACTCAGGAGGCTGTGGCAGGAGAATCGCTTGAACCCAGGAGGCAGAGGTTACAGTGAGCTGAGACCATGCCATTGGATTCCAGCCTGGGTGACAAGAGCAAAATTCAGCTTCAAAAAAAAAAAAAAGAGGGAAGCGTGGTGGAGAGAGTGGTTCTGAGAATGAAAGGAACATGTCAAGAGTTGAAATTTAGGAAATTAACCTGCCAGGCACCATGAAGGGTCCATCGAGGATAAAAGAAACTAGAGTAGTTAAGGATACTACTGTGTTCATTCAGGTGGGAAAAGATGAAGTCTAATATAAAACAGATAGCAATAATGGCAGCTAATGTTTTGGGGCATGTATTATGTGCCAGACAGTGAATTTTGTAAATGTGTTCTCATTTAATTCTGACAGTAACCCCATAGAGTATAATTTTATTTGTTTCCTTTTTATAGATGTGGAAACTGAGACACAGGGAGACTGAATAACTTTTCCAGGGTCACACTGTTAGTAGGTGGCTGACCCAAGATATGAACATAGTGATATAATATTCCAGAATTCTTGTTCTTAATCACTAAGTTTTACAGGACATTTGGGGCTGTTGTAGAGAAGATAGCAAATTTGAGAGATGTGTAGTCAAAAGAACCTGGTGATTTTACAAGTAGAAGTTTGTCTGCAAGCTAATTCTGAATGAAATGGATATATGTTTATTCCATTGTCTTTTTAACTGAAAAAGTACACTGATTGATATACTTGTGTATTTGTTTTGTAGTAAGTCATTTATTACATTATCATTTAATCTTCTTAATAACTCTACCAAGAAGATTTGATGATATCATTTCACAGATGAGTAAACTGAGGTAAGTTATCCTGTTTGATGTCTCAGAAATAGTGAGATAATTTAAATAATAGATGTATATTTAAAATAATATACATTTTCAACTCACCCTAACTCAAAGAGCTGTGAGCTTAACTCTACTTGCCTGCTTTCATGTAAATGTTGATGAATAAATAGTATCTTATGGGTCTTTTTCTTCTGATGTTTTTCTTTTTTTCCAGTAATCTCGCGCAAAACTCAAATTTAGTTCGACTTAACCTTTGTGGGTGTTCTGGATTCTCTGAATTTGCCCTCCAGACTTTGCTAAGTGGCTGTTCCAGGTACGAAAGATATGAGACTTGATTATAGACTCTTATATCAAATTATCCCTCACACCTATATAAAATTGGATGAACTTTGTGAGCTTTTTGCAACTTTCCAGGCTCTTGATTTTGTGAATGCAAAATATTTTGCCCTCCAAACTTCCTGTTCAAACTCAGGAGCCAACTCAATTCAGTTTGCAAGTGATACTAGTATAGTGATCTCTTTTTTGTTTATTTGTAACTGTTAAAATAAGGGAAATACAGTAGTGTCTATCAACTGTATGGTTGTCAACTGCTCACATTTAACTATGCAGTCAGGTTTTTTCTCCTGTGGTATTTGTAGACCTAACTTAAAATTTTTGATGAAATTTGGTGTGTTATAAATATACACCATAAATAAATTTGGGCAGTTCTATTAGCAATATCTCTTATAATAATGTCAGCACATAAAGGATACAGAGTTATAAATATTGCTAAGTGAGGGGAATATATGGTTTTTGGAATACACAGTACTATGCATATGGGTGTTTTTAAAAGATATCCCTTAGTCTCCGTGGTACAGCATTTGTATCTGTGCCTTGTTAATGGTCCATTTAAAATAGATTACCTCCGGATATGAATGTTATCAGTGAGATGAAATGTATAGCCCTATATTTAGTCAGCAATGCCAGGAAATGGGGAGTGGGGATTAATGGTTGTATGTTGTCCCTGAAACACTCATTTTTGCTCAGTTAGCAGAGGCACAGTAAGATGAAGTGGCTTTTTGCAATGTCAGCATCTCTTTATTAAGAATCCTTGGTGCTTTCCATCAATTGTTTAAAACATCCTGAGTTATTGATCATCTGTGTTGTATAGTTGGTAGTTTGAGAAAGCAAACATAAAAGACTAGTATTCTACCTGCAGTACTGGAATAAGGTTTGAGCCATCAGGAAGAGAGTGCTTCCCTCCATTTCCAGAAGGAGGCAGCATTCACCAAGGCCTTTTGCTCTGACCCTCTGGCAACTTTCAAGGGTAAACAGGGTATACTCAGGTGACAAAAGGTAGCTGCGTTTAACGAAATGGGTGTTCTGTGTGTGAAATAAGGAATCAATGGCTTTGCATTTTCTTTCTTTGTGGCTTAAGACAAACTCATTCCCATGTGATGTTTTCATATTTTCTTTGTTACCCCGCTTTTGTGCAGACTGGATGAGCTGAACCTCTCCTGGTGCTTTGATTTCACTGAGAAGCATGTGCAGGTGGCAGTTGCGCATGTGTCAGAGACCATCACCCAGCTGAATCTTAGTGGCTACCGAAAGAATCTCCAGAAATCAGGTTAGAGCTTCCAAGCCTGGACCACTGAGGCCTTCACAGCATAATGGATTAGATTCATTGAGCTTCTCCTAATTGTTCCTCCACATATGTTTTCTGATTTAATCCAGTGCCTGTGTCATTCCCCTCTTTCGGATGGGGTAGCTGCAGATCTGACGATTAGGTAAAGGTAAACAGCTAGTGAACTAGAGCCAAGGTCTGAATTCAGGATCTAACAGTAGAAACCTTTATTTTTAAAAACAATGTATTTTTAAGCAGAAAAACTTTTAATCAACTAAATGATTAGGTAAATCCCAACATAAAAATGCATAAATGTAGCATTTGATTAGTATGAAGTAGTGTTTCTTCATTAGGGGCTATTTTGTTTGTACGGGGACATTTGTGAATGTCTGGAGACAGTTTTTATTGTCACAGCTGTGGGAGTGCTGCTGGTCTCTCATGGGTGGAAGCAGGAATGCTGCCAGATGGTGTATAGGATAGGAGAATAGTACGCACAATAATCTGGTCCAAACATCAGTGCCAAGGTTGAAAAACTCTGTTATAAACCCTGTTAATAAGTTCATATTTATGACTTTTATTTTGTATTCAGTCTAAGAGGGCAATGAAGCTTGTTAGATGAAGACAGGCATTAGAATTCGGGGTAGCAGGTAATAGCCTTTACAAACCTTAATATTCAGTTATGCTTTAGTTTATTTGTATGTTAATGAGAAAATCCTGATTTGTAAAGGCAAGTGCTTGCAAATGGCAAGTTTTTTAAATGGCTTCATCATCTCAGGCCAACATTCAGTCTGTGGGCTATACAAAACCTGGCTAAATCAGCCACCCACGTCGCCATATCTTGATGTTAGTACTAGCTTACTTGAGTGTGTTTTGTTTATTATAGTTTTTATTATTCTGAAAAAGATTTGAAGCAAACATCTGCAGAATATATCTTAAAATTTAAGTAGTGTAAAACTACTTCTCCAGGACAGACATCCTCTGGTAAGAGATGTAAAGCTATAAAAAATAATTGCTAGACTCTCATGAGTGGGTAGAGATTTGAGTCTTTCGCCTGTGCAAGGACTCAGATTTGGGCTACTGCCATTCCAACACTTGCATTTTCAGACAACGTGAACACTTTCTTTAGTTAGCCATAAAAGTAGGAATCATGTCTTTATTTTTTACCAATCTCCCCACCCAGTATTTATAAGTACTATTTTAAACCTGATCATAGTGTTATGTAGTCTTTTTCAAAAGTATGTAAAATATGGAAAAACACAAAGGGAAGCAAATCACCAATAATGAACATCTTGCTAGGCTTTTTGCTGTATAAAAAGGGTTTTATTTAAATGGAACATAATACATGAAATACTTTTTAATATGCTTTTCCCCGCCCCCCCATAACCCCATTTTCAGCGGTTACATTATGTCATCATCAGTGGCTATGTGATAGTCCATCAAATAGATATGGAATAATTTATATTAAATCAATATAACAATTTATGCAGTTGATCACCTTCTAATGAACATTCAGAATCTTCCCAGTTTTTCTCTCCTATAAACCATTTTATGAGTGACAGAGAAAAATCTTTGGATGCATTTCTAAGGATGGATTCTTAAAAGTGGAATTGCTGAGTCCAGCATTAGGTGCTAATCCTGGACTATCCTCAAGTTTTGGATAGCTTTTGTCAAATTTTCCTTCAAGAAGTTTAAACTCCCACCCACGAGCCATCCTCTTGGTGTGAAATCCCATCCTTCTTGGCTCTTCTCTGTTCATCTGCAGGTGAAGGGAAGGCAGTGCCTTGTTTATATTTCTTGCCCACATCTGGATCTTTCACTACTTTACTGAAAGATTTTCTGACATGAACTGAGGCTCTGGGTGCAAGGTTGAGAAACTGCTGTAGGCAAAGTGCTGTTGGTTTTGTCCAAGTTTGGCTTAAAACCTTTCCCTTTGTTTCTCCAAGAAAGAGAACAGAGAGCCTGTTTACCGAGTTTTTGGCAGAAATAGTAGGTATTAAAATTCTGGGGCCGGGCGCGGTGGCTCACGCCTGTAATCCCAGCACTTTGGGAGGCCGAGGCGGGTGGATCACGAGGTCAAGAGATCGAGACCATCCTGGTCAACATAGTGAAACCCCGTCTCTACTAAAAATACAAAAAATCAGCTGGGCATGGTGGCGCGTGCCTGTAATCCCAGCTACTCAGGAGGCTGGGGCAGGAGAATTGCCTGAACCGGGAGGCGGAGGTTGCAGTGAGCCGAGATCGCGCCATTGCACTCCAGCCTGGGTAACAAGAGCGAAACTCCGTCTCAAAAATAAATAAATAAATAAATAAATAAAATTCTGCTTGCTAGACACATTCAGGAAAGAGAGACAATATAAATTGAAGTGTTTGTTTTTTAATTATTCAATGGGGATAAAAAGATTTTTAATGTCTAACAATAGCACACACCATTTCATTATGTCGGAGATAATATGGATTTGGTTTTAGCTCATAGACTGGTACCAGATGGCCTGGGTTCAAATACTCACTCTGCCATTTACTGGGTAGACTTAGGCAAGTTGCCAAACTTACCTGTTCCTTAGTTCTCTCAACAGTGAAATGGAGATAAGTAGAACTCACCTCTTAGAGTTACAGGAAAGAATAAATGAGTTAAGATACGTACAACATGTGGAACATTTCTTGGCACATGGTAAGAGTTCAGTTACTGTTGGCTGTTATTACTGTTCCTTCCCTACTACCCACATCACTACCTTTCCATGGAGTAATGGATGACGCTCAGAAACCTTTGGTTTTGGATTTGACCTTGACTTATGTAGCTGAAATCACCTCTCCTTTGAAGTGGCAGATTAAATTACATGGTTTCTAAGATCCCTTCTAGCTCAGGTTGGGTCTACTGTTTGTGGTGAAATTAAGGGGACAGTGAAGAGGGAAGCTTGGCAGTGACTACTGTTTACTAACCCTTCCTGCCCAGGGAAGACAGAGCTTAAGTGTGGGGCAGAGAAGGAGACTAATCCACTTTATCCCCGAATGTTTAGTTCTTTCTCCAGTGGTGTCAAAGTATGATTGCATTTGATTTTGCTGATGGCTAGTTGGCTGGCTAGATGATTGGTCTCTCAAAACTTTATTGTGTAGTATTTTTATTTTTTGGTCATTCATTAAATGTTTATTAAGCATCTACAATGATTGAAGCCCTGTTCCAGACCCAGAAGAGGTAGCCTTGAACAAAACAGAGAAAGTCACCCTTACGAAGTTTACTTTCTAGTAGGGTAGCCAGAAAGTGAACATATTTCATGAATGTTATAAAAGGAGGTGAAATTGCAAAGAAGAAAAGCAAAGCAGAGTAACCAGGTAGAATGTGGAGAAAGGGGACGACTTTTAGATGGAATAGTTAAAGACAGGGCCTCTCTGAGGAGGCTACACTGGAGCCAGAGACCTGACTGAGTGAAAGAGGAATCCACATGCATATGTGAGAGAACATTTAAGGACAAAGGACCTGCGAGTGCTAAGACCTTGACATGGAACCAGTGTGTGAGAGGGAGCAGGGAGAACAGTGAGAGGAGAGAGATGTCCAAGGGCTAAGCCAAGACAAAAGCTTTGAATTTTCCCTGTGTGAGATGGGAAGCCATTGGCATATTTCGAGCAGAATGATGATATGACTGACTTAATTTTAAAAGACTCAAGCTGGTGCTGTGCTGAGAAAAGGCTGTAGGGGGAAGTATGAAGCAGGGAGACCAGTTAGGGGACTAGGGTGATGACACTTAAGGTGGTAAGAAATGATCAGATTTGGGCACATTTTTAAAACCAACATCATGAGATTTGGTCACAGAATGAATGTGGGATGTGAGAAAAACAGTCCACTATGATTTCAAGGGTTTTGGCTGAAGCCCCTGGATTCGTGAAATTATCACTTGCTGAGATGGGAAAGAGTTTACGGAAAGAGGAAATTTTGGGGAGAAATTTGAGTGTTTGGTTTTAGACATAAATGTGGAGTCCTATTACATATCCAAACAGTATGTTGAGGAGGCAGTTGGAAATGCAAGTCCAGAATTTAGGGGAGGGGATATACCTGTGAGACAAAAAAACCCTCAAATGTTTGCCTGTGGTTCTAAATAAGTAACATTTATTGATTTATTTCCTGATTGCCAAGTAGCTCACCTGACTTTCTTCCAAATTCTGAAAAGTTGTCTGTAATCCTGACACCCTTGAATACTGAAGTTAACATTTTGGATGTATTTCCTTCCAGCCTTTTTTTTTCTTTTCTCTTTCTTTCTGTATATGTGTTTGTGTGTAAATGTGAGTTGGAGTGTGTTTTGGCTAAGTTGAAATTATAATGCATTGTATATATTTTGTTTGCAATCTATCTTAGTATTTTTTTCGGTATAAAATGTTATCAGAAAACTTTTTAATAATGATTAGCATGTATTTCATGGAATGGATAAGGTTAACATATTAAACTGATTGGAGGAGGGGCTAATATAACTGTTGCCACATTGAATATATTCATACACATCTATACTTTTCTAAAAGTGGAATAACTGGACCAAAAGTAAAGTGTGTAATTCTCTGAATTCTTAAAAAAAAAAAAAAAAAAAAATTAGTTCACTATCCAAAAATAATCAGTTCAGGCTCCTGAAATCCCACAAATAAAATCAAGTATCTATACCTGTAGTGTACTTTATGATAGAATTGTTTTTCACTTGATGGCTGAGAAGCAATATTTCTAATTTTCGTTGGTATTTCTTGCTCCTTTTTATGATCTTGGTATTTTATAATGTAGATTTGTTCATGTTCATTGCCTATTTTTGATTTATCTTTTTTCTCTTTATATAAGATTAACTCCCTAGTATGATGGTTTCCAGCTTCATCTATGTCCCTGCAAAAGACATGAACTCATCTTTTTTTATGGCTGCATAGTATTCCATGGTGTATATATGCCACATTTTCTTTATCCAGCCTTTCATTGATGGGCATTTGGGTTGGTTCCAAGTCTTTGCTATTGTGAATAGTGCTGCAATAAACATATGTATGCATGTGTCTTTATAGTAGAATGATTTATAATCCTTTGGGTATATACCCAGTAATGGGATTGCTGGGTTATACAGTATTTCTGGTTCTAGATCTTTGAGGAATCGCCACACTGTCTTCCACAATGGTTGAACTAATTGACACTCCCACCGACAGTGTAAAAGCATTCCTATTTCTCCATATCCTCTCCAGCATCCGTTATTTCCTGACTTTTTAATGATTGCCACTCTAACTGGTGTAAGATGGTATCTCATTGTGGTTTTGATTTGCATTTCTCTCGTGACCAGTGATAATGAGCTTTTTTTTCTTACGGTTTTTTGGCCACATAAATGTCTTCTTTTGGAAGTGTCTGTTCATATCCTTCGCCCACTTTTTGATGGGGTTGTTTTTTTCTTGTAAATTTGTTTAAGTTCTTTATAGATTCTGGATATGAGCCCTTTGTCAGATGGGTAGATTGCAAAAATTTTCTCCCATTCTGTAGGTTGCCTGTTCACTCTGATGATAGTTTCTTTTGTTGTGCAGAAGCTTTTTAGCTTAATGAGATCCCATTTGTCAATTTGCCCTTCATTGCCATTCATTGCTTTTGGTGTTGTAGTCATAAAGTCTTTGCCCATGCCTATGTCCTGAATGGTATTGCCTTGGTTTTCTTCTACAGTTTTTGTGGTTTTTAGGTATTACATTTAAGTTTTTAATCTATCTTGAGTTAATTTTTGCATAAGGTGTAATTAAGGGGTCCAGTTTCAGTTTTCTGCATATAGCTAGCCAGTTTTCCCAGCACCATTTATTAAATAGGGAATTCTTTCCCCATTGCTTGTTTTTGTCAGGTTTGTCAAAGATCAGATGCGTGGTGTTATTTCTGAGCCGTCTGTTCTGTTCCATTGGTCTGTATATCTGTTTTGGTACCAGTATCATGATGTTTTTGTTACTGTTGCCTAGTAGTATAGTTTGAGGTCAGGTAGCATGATGCCTCCAGCTTTGTTCTTTTCACTTAGGATTGTCTTGGCTATGTGGGCTCTTTTTTTGTTCCATAAGAAATTTAAAGTAGTTTTTTCTAATTCTGTGAAGAAATGCAATGGTAGCTTGAAGGGGCTAGCATTCAATCTATAAATTACTTTGGGCAGTATGGCCATTTTCACGATACTGATTCTTCCTATCCATGAACGTGCAATGTTTTTCCATTTGTTTGGGTCTTATTTCCTTGAGCAGTGGTTTGTAGTTCTACTTGAAGAGATCCTTTACACCCCTTGTTAGTTGTATTCATAGGTATATTATTCTCTTTGTAGCAATGGGAATGGGTGTTCACTTATGATTTAGCTTTCTGTTTGTCTGTTACTGTTATGTAATGCCCTTCTTTGTTTTTTATCTTCATTGGTTTAAAGTCTATTTTATCAGCTACTAGGATTGCAATGCCTGCTTTTTATTTCCTTTCCATTTGCTTGGTAAATATTCCTCCACCCCTTTATTTTGAGCCTATGTGTGTCTTTGCACATGAGATAGGTCTCCTGAATACAGCATATGAATAGGTCTTGACTCTATCCAGTTTGCCAGTCTTTATCTTTTAATTGGGACATTTAGCCTATTTACATTTAAGGTGTGAATTGTTAGGTATGAATTTGATTCTGCCATTTTGATGCTAGCTGGTTATTTTGCCCATTAGTTAATGCAGTTTCTTCACATTGTCGATGGTCTTTACAATTTGGTATGTTTTTGCAGTGGCTGGTACCAGTTTTTCCTTTCCATATGTAGTGCCTCCTTCAGGAGCTCTTGTAAGGCAGGCCTGGTGGTGACAAAAACTCTCAGCATTTGCATATCTGTAAAAGATTTTCTTTCTCCTTTGCTTATGAAGCTTAGTTTGGCTGGATATGAAATTCTGGGTAGAAACTTTTTTAAGAATGTTGAATATTGGCCCCTCACTCCCTTCTGGCCTGTAGGGTTTCTGCAGAAAGATCTGCTGTGAGTCTGATAGGCTTCCCTTTTTGGGTAACGAGACATTTCTCTCTGGCTGCCCTTAACAGTTTTTCCTTCAGTTCAACCTTGGTGAATCTGATGATTAGCATCTTGGTGTGTTGTTCTTCTCAATGAATATCTTTGTGGTATTCTCTGTATTCCCTGAATTTGAATGTTGGCCTGTCTTGAATGTTGGGGAAGTTCTCCTGGATAATATCCTGAAGAGTGTTTTCCAACTTGGTTTTATTTCCCCATCACTTTCAGGTACACTGCCTTCTGTGTTGATCTCAATGGGACCTGCAGACGAGAGCTGTTCCTATTCAGCCATCTTGCCAGCCACTGCCTATTTCTTTTTACTGATCTGTTATTTCTCTTTTTGATCTGAGGTGTTACCTTTGTAGCATGTTATTTGCTTATATATACTGGTGTTTAATTTTGCTTTTTGCTATTGTGAATGGGATTTTTTTTTTTCATTATTTTTCCAGCCTGCTATTACTGATACATAGATAAGCTAAAAATTATTGTGAACCAGTCATTTTACACAGTTCTCTTTTTTAGGTGATTCTCTTGGGCTTTTGAGGTAGAAAATTTTATATTCCAAGATGATCATTTTTTCTTTCTAATAGTGTGTGCTTCTAACTGCATTGTTCTGAACTTCCAGCATGATGTTCAATGATAGAATGATAGCAAATATCCTTGTCTTGTTCCTCGCTTAATAGTGACCATCATGTTTGTTTGCTTTTCCTAGATCTCTCTACTTTAGTTAGAAGATGCCCCAATCTTGTCCACCTAGACTTAAGGTATTTTTTAATTTGTTTATTTTAGATCAAAAGTTGAAAATTTTTGATTTCTCATTTAATGGAGAAAGGATTATAATGTTGAATTGAAGGAGCTAAGAAGTGGGTTATTTCTGTCTTTAGGATCAATGTGTGATTTTCAATATTTTTTTTCTGCTCTCTTACAGTGATAGTATCATGCTAAAGAATGACTGCTTCCCGGAATTTTTCCATCTCAGCTACCTCCAACACCTGTCTCTCAGTCGGTGCTATGATATAATACCTGAAACTTTACTGTAAGTATGTTCTGTTTTTAATGCTTAATAGAAGGCAGGAAACAACAGAGCTGCCCCTTGGTGTGAAAATCCATTATTATTAATAGACACATGAAACTGAAACATTAGTGATTAGTATAGCACAGACTGGCTATGAAAGACTAGCAGAACGTTGCTAAACTGTCTGGAGAAATTGAGTTGATTCAGATGGTTCACCAAACATTTATTGTTTAGCTGTAAGCAGTTTTAATGAGTAGCCTGCTGTCTTAGTATCTGTGAGAGGACTTAGCAAAGAAGCAGCAGATAACCTTTTCCTCCAGGAAACTCAGAGTATAATTAGGAAGGCAGACCCAATGTAGGTGTCTTTTTTTCTTCCCAATTTTTTCGGATTAACTCCAGTTGATTCCAGAGGCTTTCATCTGGGCTAAAAATTCTGTATCTTCTCCTGATCTATGTCCTAGATAGTCAAGGAATAGGAAGGATATAAGCCTGTAGATGGTATGCATTGTAAGTCTGATGCTGTTTTTGAACAGGGTTGTGTTAAGGTCTAAAAAGTGAAGTGACTTATTCCAGCCTTATGGTGAATTGGTGGCTGACCTGGGTCTAAATCCTAGGTCTCCTAGACAGAAGCAAAATAGTCACTATCTAATCCAGTAGTTCACACAAGGGTTAGTTTTACCTGCTCAGCAACTTCCACAGAATCAAGGGAGTGCAAGAAAGAAGCAGCCTGGTCTATCTTTCCTTTGGGAAGCACCATACCCAACTCATCCTGGGAATCATATTTTTATTGTTTTAAAAGGTTTCCTGTATTTCATCCCAAAGGGCTGGAAAAGTCTCCCTAATGGCAAATGTAAATTTGTAGCAATTTTATTGAAAACCAGAAGAGGTCAGTAGAGTAGGTCAGGTGCCCAACATGCCCTCAGTGCGGCTGCTGGACTCATTTATGTAGCTCGCTATTTAAATGGTGGTTAATTCAGCTTCCAGCTCCTACCCAGGAACAGTGGTGAATTTGAACAAAGAATTTTAGTCCCCAGAATCAGCCTGGATCTTTTAAGTTAGTTTCAAGAATTAATGAATAAATCTGATACCTCAGCTATCAGAGTTAGCTAGTAGAATTAGGAAATCTGGCAATTATGCATTTTAATTAATTTTGGGGTTCAGGGTCTGAGCTGGTATCTCATTTGGAAAAGGACTGCCTAAAATAGGATGGTAGGATTTACTTTCCCAGCTCTCAAGTGTTGGGGTTTAAATTCATGTGCATAAAACTTATTGAAATCCCTGCCCTCTCTTATTTTCTAGCATCCAGAACTCCTAGGAGCTTCTAGCATGAATCCAAAAAGGCTTCCCTGTCATCCATTCTTTCCTGTCCTTGTCATCTGGGCTCCTGTTTCTTTGCATGTGCAGCCCCCTGGGGAGTGTGGTGATAATTCTTTTTGGGTTGCTTTTCTTAAGAGAATCTATCCATGTGTCTTGCTTTTGTTCCTTCTCTGCAGAAAAAAAGAAGCCAAGCAGGTAATAACCCAAATGCTTTTTCTCAAGCAGAGCCAAGGGGAAGGCTGTGAGCTCTTCATTTTAATATTTTTATCCAGTGGGATAATAGTAATAGTAATTGCAATACCTGCATAATAATCGCATGGTAATACCTGGAGGCAGTGTGAATTGATGTTTACAAACATGGGCCTGAAGTCACAGAACAAGTTGTGAACCTTCACTGCATTATTATTTCTTTTATGTACAAACCTTATGAAATAAGAGAAACAGGGACATTAGGAGTTTAGTTACAAGTCAGACCACTAGAATAGAGAAGAAGAAAGATCCTGTCCTTGAAATTTAAGGTTAAAGAGTATATTTCTTTAGGCATTGTGTAAATTATACACTGATTTGCATTGTGAATCCTTAAGATGAGTGTGTTGATACTTAAAAGTTTCTCAAGATAAAATGAGAATTAGAATGACTCTAATTTCAATCATTTTGGCAGCTGATATATTTGAGATTTATAATAAAAATTCCGGGATGCTTCCGTAAGAATTTCCAGAGAACCATCTATGCTAAAGAACTTAAGGCTATTTCTCAGAAAGTGGGAAAATATAATTTGAATGTCTTTCTTCTGTAGTAATGTTTTCAAATACTTGAGAAACCCTAAATTTTTCTTCCCCAGGACCTTTCCCATTGTATTTATTCCCTTCTTAATTGGTCTTCTCCTCTGTATCTAAGCTTCCTTCTAATTCTTCCCTATTTCTCATTTAAGTAAGAAACCCAAGCTGGAGGTAGTAAACTAATCTAAGATTACAGAAGACTAAAAAACTTCTGTGGTAGGAGCATTTGTAGTTGAGGCCTTTAAGATTTTATAAGAAAAACAAGATTATTATATAGATGAGGTAAGGAACAATCCTGTGAAAGAGTTCATAAATATCTTTTATTTTCTAAAATTCAAGATACAGAAGACACTGGCGTCATTTTATACTTCTTACATTAGAAATAATGGCTCTTGAACTACTTATTTCTATTTGCTATCCCTTAGTTTGCTCTTCAGTCTCTTCCATTGTAGTTTTTAAAAGATGCTTGCAAAGTTTTTATTCTGGGTTGTAGGTAATGCACATACCAGTAGGTATTTTTTGTTTTTTCTCTTCTTCTTAAAATTTTAGAGACTTTCTGGATTTTTTACTTGGGAACTGGTTCTTCATCCATCGTCTTATCTTATATAAGCCCCTTCTTATATATAACACTCTAGTGTGTTCTGAGAGTCTGCTCTTAATTTCTTTCCTCACCAAATCTCTTTCCCAACGCTATTGCAAGAACATTCCCTCCTCTGCCATCTGCCATTCCTCCTTTTCTTACTCCCTCCTACAGTTTCTTCCTTTAAATATTCTCCAGTGCAGAATGGCTCACAATTTGGCTAATTTGGATATCCCAGAACCAGAATTCTCATAACAACATTTCTCAAATTTCACATGAGGGATTCAAAGTTGGAGCTGGATTGCTGTCATTGTAAGTGATAAGTATAAACATCTGTGTATTGTGATCTTACTTTGATACCGTTTCTACATTCCAGAAAGCAGTTTACTTAAAGAATGACAGCAATTTGTTCTTTCTGATTTTCCTTGGTTGTACCTTTAGATCTTATTGTCCCCTTGTGAACAAGTATATTTATTTCATTTGGAGTGCTTTTATTTTATAAACTAGCCTTCATCTTGTACTCAGCTAATGTATAATAAACATTTATGGGGTTTAAGACACCTTGTGGAATGTAAAATAAATATATTTAGGGGGGTAGTGGGAAGACTGGAAGGGCAGGTTAAACACAGAAGGTCTTCAGGCTAGCTGAACAGCCTGGGTTCTGTAAACACAAGGGAAGCATCCAAGGTTTTGGAGCAGATGAATGACTAATCTGAGCTAGGCTTCAGGAGGATGCCTTGGAAATTGGTATATAGAATAGGCTAGAAAGAAGAAAGACTGAAGGTCAGGTGACAGTTACTGTAAGGAAAGTTTGGGGCTTTTTTTAAAGCAATTATTGACAATATGAAAATATAAAGGATGTTTCTGACTCTAGGTCATTGATGTGCTCATTGACCTGTGGTAGGATTTTGTTGAAATTCCAAAATAAATGTTCCCTTTCCCAAGACTTTGTACTGTGTGTCCCAACCTTCAGCAAATACAGATCAGAGAGATGGCTATTGCCTCCTATAAAGGATGTGATTTTTCACCCATGTTTTCCACTTGTACCCAACTACATAACCTTGTCTAAAGTATCTTAGGGAAGTCAGTGGTAGTTTTCATCACACAGAATGGACTTGTTGACTATGAACCATTATTAAGAAGTTCATGAATCCTGCCAACATCTCCTTTTGAAAGATGAGCCTAGTTCACATAAAGGTTAAGTTCATATCCTTAATTTGCATGTAACGCAACTGGCACCACAGTAAAACATCTGCTTTTTACCATCACTAGCTTGCTAGTTTCTTCTCACAACACAGTAACCCCATTCAGATCACTGTATAAATCACAGCTGGAGAAAGGAAGCAAATATGGTTGGATTTTAAATAAACCTGAGTTTCTAAGGTTATTAGGAACCTCATTCAATAAAATGCACCAGTGCATTTCCTAAAACCATGTTGCTCAAGCTATATGGTCTGTGCTTTCCAGTTTAATTTGCTATTTTCTCAAGTCATTTATTATAAATTATATTTTCAGACTGCATTTTGTAAATGATACAAATTGTAAAATTTGGGTGATATAACTCTAGCCAAACAGTTTCCATAGATACTGCTATTCTAAAAGTCTTTTCTTCCTTTCCAGTGAACTTGGAGAAATTCCCACACTAAAAACACTACAAGTTTTTGGAATTGTGCCAGATGGTACCCTTCAACTGTTAAAGGAAGCCCTTCCTCATCTACAGATTAATTGCTCCCATTTCACCACCATTGCCAGGCCAACTATTGACAACCAAAAGAGCCAGGAGATATGGGGCATCAAATGCCGACTGACCCTGCAAAAGCCCAGTTGTCTGTGAAGTATTTATTGCAGGATGGTGTCTTCTTTAGAACAGGGAAAGTAGGCAGGAAGCTCAATTAATGGAGTACTTAGCTAGTTTTATTCTTGGTTTTCCCTTTGCCTTCATTCTGCAAGTATATTAGGGAACCATTTGAGAGGGAAAACTATGAAATCTTGCTTGTTGAAATGATTCTAAAAGCTTCTATCACTGCTTTGCTCTTAAGAGCCAAAGTTGTAGGCCTTTTGAAATTTTGGGAGAGTGAGCCTCTAATTTCAAGATACCTTAAAGAGCAAAATTTGAGCCACCTTTTCCAAGTGCCCTTTTTATGAAGTCTATTCAGAATCAAGCTTAAAAATTACCGCCAGCAAACAATCTTCATAGCTTATATAACTTTTATCTATTTAATTTTATAGTATTGCTTTATAAGACAGCTTAGAAGAACAATAAGCTATTTGTATTATGAGCTGAACAAAAAGAGAATCATAGGATAGTAGCATATGAGGCCATCTTTTCTGGTAATGAGGAAGAGAAAAATGCATTTTAATTTTGCCTTTAGATTTGAAATTATGTTAATAGAAATTAGTAGCCACTTAATTCACCTTAAAACTTACAAAAGACCAAACATTACAAAAACCAGAGGTGTAGGATTTGAAGGCCCAGGCGACAGCTTTCTACAACAGGTTAATTTGAAGTATCTCAATGTTCATTAAGTTACTGTGTTTCCAGAATTCTAAATTAGATGAGAAATATAATTGTTTTCTAACTTGATAATCAAATTATGTGAACATGGGTCCTTAAGATTTTTAAATGACTTGCTTTGTTTTAGAAAGGTGCTATTATTAATCTAGTCTTTATTCTTGAACATTTGGATGGAAGAATTCTGAAGTTGCCTGCTGTTTTCTTTCCTTTAGTGCTGAGGTTCTTAAGGTTACTTTTATATTCTAAAATCAAGTATTTTAAATTGTCTTTTTTTTTTTAATGATCTCTCACCAATAATTGTTTGAAACTATCTATTTATAAGGGTATCGGACCTAAAGTCCGAGGAACTGCACTCCCTTCAATCAGAAATAGACAACAGAAGCAGGTATATGTTTCATGCAGTTTCAGTAGTATGCACTACTTATACCTACATAAGAGTTAAAATCCAGATGTGGGACCTTTTGATACCATCAGTGATGTTTTTTTAAAACTGGTACATAGAAGTGAAAAGATTAAATTCTACTTCTTAAAAATCACAAAAAAACTAGTTTAAATTGATTTCTTCGTATGTTCAAAATGTAACGCCAAGAAAAGCCAAAACCCGTCATTTGTATTAACTTTTTTTTTAATCAAAAATTGTTAACGTTAGAAACATAGTATGAAGTGCCTTTATCTGCTTAGACCTAAGGAATATTTTAAAGTTGGGTTACACAGGAAATGATTATGCTTCAATTTCTTAGTAAACAGTGCTAAATATTACTACTTGAAATTGTTGTTTACAGATTAGTGACAAGAGCTGGGGTTAGGATTCAGTTGGACTCTGACATCCAGGTGCCCTCAAACATACAGAACTTCCAAACTCAAGTCCAGCCATAAGCTATTTTGCCAACACGTCAGAGTAATCTGTATTTTTGTATGTTATTTCTACTTTTATAGACTTGTTTTAAAATAATAAAACACATTTTTATAAAAATGAGTACTTAAGCTAAGCTGTATTCCTTTTTTCTCTTATTTTAAGTACTGTGATTAAAATTTGAAAACATTTAGTGTGATGTGCTATAGAGGCCTCTAAATAATAACCTTCAAAACAGCCCTGGGATGGTCCTTTTTGACCCATCTACTTTATATGCTTGTCACATTCAAAAAAATAATAGTTTGTAATGCCTTTTGAAAAGGCGCTAATACAGGCTCATTATCTTTAAAGTGCATCCAGTAGTAATGTATCTACAAAACATTGGAATCCAAGTGACAAAGGTGATACTCAAGTACTATCAATAAAAGTCAGCTAGTAGCAGTTTTTAAACATATTTGATCAGGTTATGCTATGTTACTGTCTTTCAGAAACTATTTGAATGTTCACTGTGTGCCCAGAGGTCTTCCAAGAAATCTGTTCCTTTTGAACCTTTCCATTCGAATGGTAGAATGGTGATTCCTTTTACATTATCACTGTTATGCCTTTTTTGTTTTTAATGATGAAAAACATCAAATATGTTAAAATATATATATATATGATGAACCCCATCATCCAATTTCAACTATCATTGACTCCTGGCCAATCTCACTTTATCCATGATCTCAACCATTCCCCTCCAATACAGGTAATTTTGGAGCAAAACGCAGACCCATAATTTCCTATTTCAGTATAGACCTCTAAAACAAGGATTCTCCTGCATGAATCCTGAAGCATTATATATCGATGATATTGAAAAATCCTCAAATCTTCAATGGGTTTTTTTGCTCAAAACCTAAACATGATGTACACATTGCATTTGATTTAAATTCTCTAAATCTTAACCTTAGGATTTCTTCCTTTCCTTGTAATTTATTTATTAAAGAAACTATGTTATCTGTCCTGTGTTCCACATTCTGGATTTTGCATCTATCCCTGGAGTGATAGGTTAATCTGTCCCCTATTTCCATAAACTCAGTTAGATCTAGCAACAAAAGCTCTAGACCAGGGGTGACTTCCCCCGACCCAGGAGATACTTGGTAACATCTGAAGACATTTTTGGTGATCACAAGAGAAGTGCAATTGGCATATAGGCAATAGAGGCTAAGGATGCTGCTAACCTTCCTAAAACAGGACAGCCCCCCAACAACAAAGAATTGTTTGGACAAAACGTCAATAGTGTCAGTGTTGAGAAACTGCTCCAGAGGATGGTATCATTAAGTTCTTTTTTTTTAGCAAGGAGACACTTGGTAAGTAATCTGTTCTTCCATTCAGAGACATACTTGTGTTTCGTTTTCACTGCTGCCACTTTACCTCCTCTTGGGCTCTTGATTCCTCTCTAATAGACCCTATCCACAAGCTCCAGAGACATGAGAGACACTGGCCAAGTGCAAAACTTTGTCTGCATAAAGTGCTTTTTAAACCTGGTGAACCCAATTACACTTCAACATTTATTGACCATCTACAATGTGCAGGATACTGTCTATAAATAGCACAGGGGAAGATGCAGAGCCTATGAGGAAAGAAAGGCAAGTAGTCTAGAGACTGGACAAACTAGATAGAAACCTCTTGTCATTGCATACCCTAACCATGGATCAAGCAAAAAGGCAACTTCCTCTTTTTTTAGTATTCTTCCCCACCTAGCCAAATATTCCAGAAAGTCAAAGTTTTCTTCACTGAGAGACTATAACCCTTCAAGATACAGGTCAAAGCCCTAAAAGCCTGTACTACTTTTATGGATAACTCAAAACATAACTGCTTTATGTTTTAGCAGATCTAAATATTAAAATGCTGATATTTTTACATTTCTCTAAATACCAGAATATCTAAATTGTAAATTTGAGCATCAAAATCTCTGTATTTAAGGTATTCAGATTAAAACTTAAAATATGCTTTTCTACTTTTTAATGATTTTCTTTAAAAAAAAAAAAAAGTCTTAAATCCTGTAAGACTTAAAAACTTTTCATGCCTTTCTTAATGTAGAAACTTTAATAAGCCTTGTCACTGACTTATGCCCTAATCCACTGCATATTTTTCACAGTCAAGAATAAACTGCCTTTGACAAAACTGAACTATTCTTTAGCAATTAATTAGTACATTTACTCTTATTTTCCCCACCATTTTATTTAGGTGTTGCAATATCCCTAAATTTTTTGCACAATTGTCTTGCTAGATGCTGTTCTTAAGTATAAGGATGCATAAGTAATATTGGTACAATGGGGACAAAGAGATCCAAGATGGCCGACTAGCAGCAGCTCAGGATTGCAGCTCCCAGTGAAGGTGCAGGGAGTGAGTGGACGCCAGACTTATAGACAAATTTTTGTTACCCACGGACCAGGAGATTCCCCGTGGAGGAACCCGATGGGTCACCAATGCGACTCGGCCAGCGCGGCTGTTTTGCTGGCATCCCTGCGCAGCGGTTCTCAATGTGGAGTATGCCGAACTGGATGCCTTTTTGGTGGCGTTTGGAGCTCCGGGAAGGCAGAATCGCCCATTCAGCTGACTGAAAGGGGGACTGAAGCAAGGAGCCAGACCGGGAGATTCCTGGGCAGAAGAGCGCCACGAATCTCAGCGCCGCTTCAGCCGGCATGGTCGCAGCATGGGAAACTGCACAGATCCTGGCGCCTTTTCGGCGGGTGACTGGGGCACCTGGGAGAGAATCCACCATTGAATTAGGAAAAGAAAAAAAGGGGACTCCGAGACAGGGAGCCAGGTGAAGGCGCTCAGCTGGTACCACCCCCACAAAACAACAATTGGAAATGCTGACGGTTGAGTTTCACAGCAAGCACAGCTGAACCTGGGAAGGTCCACCTCTGTGGAGGAGGGACGTCCACTGAAGGAAAACAAAGAAACAGAAATAACATCATTACTAACAAGCTGGACATCTGGTCAGAGACCCAATCTGAAAGTCAGCAATTATAAAGATGACAGGTGGACAAATCCACAAAGATGGGAAGAAACCAGCACAAAAAGGCTGAAAACACCCGAAATCATAATGCCCCTCCTCCTTCATGGGATCGCAGTTCCTCATCAGCAAGGGAATAAGGCCTGATGGAGAATGAATGTGATGAATTGTCAGAATCAGGTTTCAGAAGGTGGATAATAAGAAACCTCTGTGAGCTAAAAGAACATGTTCTAACCCATTGCAAAGAAACTAAGAACCTTGAAAAAAGGTTTGACGAAATGCTAACAAGAATAAACAGCTTAGAGAGGAATGTAAGTGAATTAATGGAGCTGAAAAACACAATACGAGAACTTCGTGAAGTATGCGCAAGTTTTAACAGTCGAATTGACCAAGTAGAAGAAAGGATATCAAAGGTCAAAGACCAACTCAATGAAATAAAACAAGAAGACAAGATTAGAGAAAAAAAGGTAAAAAGGAATGAGCAAAGTCTCCAAGAAATATGGGACTATGTGAAAAGACCTAATTTACGTTTGATAGGTGTACCTGAATGTGACGAAGAGAATGAATCCAAGCTGGAAAATATTCTTCAGGATATTATTCAGGAAAACTTGTCCCAACCTAGCAAGGCAGGATAATATTCAATTCCAGGTAATACAGAGAACACCACAAAGATATTCCTCAACGAGAGCAACCCCAAGGCACATAATTGTCAGATTCACCAGGGTTGAAATGGAGAAAATGCTAAGGGCAGCCAGAGAGAAAGGTCAGGTTACCCACAAAGGGAAGCCCATCAGACTTACAGCAGATAGCAGAAACCCTACAAGCCAGAAGAGAGTGGGGGCCAATATTAAACATCCTTAAAGAAAAGAACTTTCAACCCAGAATTTCATATCCACCCAAACTAAGCTTCATAAGTGAAGGAAAAATAAAATCTTTTGTGAACAAGCAAGTACTCAGAGATTTCATCACCACCAGGCCTGCTTTATAAGAGCTTCTGAAAGAAGCACTACACATAGAAAGGAACAACCAGTGTCAGCCATTCCAAAAATATACCAAAAGGTAAAGAGCATCAACATAATGAAGACTCTACATCAACTAATGGGCAAAACAGCCAGCTAGCATAAAATGGCAGTATTAAACTCATATATATTAATATTAATCCTAAATCTAAATCGACTAAATGTCCCAAACAAAAGGCACAGACAGGCAAATTGGATAAAAAGCCAAAACCCATAAGTATGCAGCATCCAGACCCATCTCACATGCAAGGATACACAAAGACTCAAAGGGATGGAGGAAGATTTACCCACCAAATGGAGAGCAAAAAATAAAAAGCAGGAGTTGCAATTCTCGCCTCTGATAAAATAGACTTTAAAGCAACACAGATCAAAAGAGGCAAAGAAGGACATTACATAATGGTAAAAGGATCAATGCAACAAGAAAAGCTAATGATCCTAAATATATATGCACCCAATACAGGAGCACCCAGATACATAAGGCAAGTTCTTAATGACTTACAAAGAGACTTAGACTCCCACACAATAATAGTGGGAGACTTTAACATCACAGAGTCAATATTAGATCAATGAGACAGAAAATTAACAAAGATATCCAGGACTTGAACTCAGACCTGGAACAAGTAAACTTAATAAACATTTACAGAACTCTCCACCCGAAATCTACAAAACATACATTCTTCTCAGTACCACATCACACCGACTCTAAAAGTGACTACATAATTGGAAGTAAATCATTCCTCAGTAATTGCATAGCATTTCACAGGTTTAAATGAAATATTGGTTGGCTGCTTGTTTGTTATTTTCCTCCCTTATTCCTTCCTGTCTCCATTGTTAGGCACAATTATTGGCATAAAAGACGTTTTTTAATACCCATTTTTAGACTGCATTCTAGCCTGGGCAATAAAGCAAGAGTCCTGTTCTCTCTCCCTCTTTCTCTCTCTCTTTCATTCCTTTTTTCCTTTCTTTCTTCTCTTTCTTTCTAAAAATAAATATTGGTACAATGGAATGAATTTAACTGATTTAAATTCTAAATGTACATTATTTTTACAACTGAGCAATATATAATGTATCAAACTTGTACTTGACAACTTTTTCAACTCAAGTAAACATTTTACAATAAAAATGGGTTAGCTGGCTCTTTCTGCTTATTAAAAAGTGAAATCAATGTAGTAAAACATGTAATATGACTTAATGTGTAGGAGCCATGAATGTAAATACGCAATGAGCATCAAAAATATTAAGTCAAAATTATCTGAAGAGCCTACATTGACAGGTAAGCACTTCATCCTCTGATTTAATAACTAATTATTCTATGTCAAATGTTAACAGTGAATGAAGTCAACAGGGCACAGAATGATGCACAGCAGTGGGGAAACATTTCTGAAACATAACACTTTGTATAAACTAGTTTTCAAATAATGACCCCTTGAGAGTTAAGGAAATAAGAAATGTTAAAAAGAAGAGCTAACAGTGGTGTAATTTTATTCACATAGGGTTACCATTAAAAGTTAACTTTTTGCTATGCTAACATCCTTTGCCTCTCATTCTTACAAATAAATCTCCATCACAAGCAGAAATGTTAGTAATTATATCACAAATGAAGCACATTATTTTTAAAACCTTTTAAAATATGGCTTATACTTTTACACATCAAGTTATCTATTAATATGTTACATATTAACAGATCTGTTTGGACAATCAGATTTCCTTGAGATTAAGGATGGAGTTGGCATTTTTTCTTTAAGAAGGTATTTTAAGCCTGTTAGGGGAGCTTCTATAGTGTGGAGCTTTTTTATAAAGTGGTATTCTTATGCATATCATTAAAAAAAAAAATCAAGCCAGAAACTAGATCTAGCTCTGGGAAAACAATAAATTTGAATTTATTTCTATCTGATATGTCATAAATTCTTTGCTATGAATGTCTATGCAGATACTTTAAGAAAAATTGATTCTTCTGGATACACATCAAAACCTGATTAACTTTGTAATTAACATTTATTTTTAAAAATTGATAACAACATGTTAAATACTGGCAAAACTAAAAGCACTCACTTTGACTATCCATCTAGCTTTCACATTATTTACTTCTGAGCCCACGAGACTCAAATTGCATAAGGATAGAGTCTTTCATTTATCAACATATCCAGCACATGGCACAGAGTGGGTAATCAATAAATAGTTGTCAATGATTGAACAGCAATTTTCAGCAGCAAATGAAAGAAACACATGACTGAACAATGGCACAAGAATACCAACTGTTTCATTATGCAATGACAGGCTCTTTTGGCAAAAATTCTAGGATTACTTATAAGTAGATCAAGAATTAGATAATAATTTCCTCCAAAAATAAATTCTCATAATGAGAAAAAAATAAAAGCCCTAACATTTTATCCTAAAAGCTATTCTGTAAAACTTGGAATATAAGCTAGGTGAAAACCACAATACTAAGAAGGCAATTCCAAAATTATTGTGTTTTACATATTTATTAAAGAATCCATTCTTATAACACTCCTAACAGGTGAAAATATTTTTACAATATTTTACCAAACTCCTAATAGAAAATGTCTAATCAGTTTATCCTTTTAGTCCCTGAATCCATGTTTGAGCATTTTAAAGATGGAAGAAACCTGTAAGAATCATATTATTTTTTTAAAATTGACTTAAAACACTTACTGGATAAATAATACATTTGTAACAGCATCATGATTTGTTCTGATATATGTATTTCACCCAGCACTGCTGAAATTAAACAGAATGAAAGTCAAAAGCATTCATCTAAAATTTCAAAAATGATTGTTTGAAATTTTTAAATCAGTAAAGTCCTAACGTCATTGTGTTCTGCAATTAGAAAATTCTTAGCACCTATACAAACACATTTACCTATTTCAATTAGGTCAATGTCAGGACTTATCAAAATTCTCCATCAAAATTTTTTCAAAATCTTTATTTTCAGGTACTATAAAAAATATGCACTAATCAAATGATATGTGTTCAGTTCTGACAATTCCACAATTAGGAGGAAAGGAAGGAAAAAACACTTATACAGGTAAATTTCAAATCCTAAATATTTAGTCCTTTATTTAAGCCTGGCCCTCTAAATTTAAAAAGGTATCAGTACTCTTGGTTACCAACTATAAGCAATATAAAAATTTCACTGGTATCAATTCTAATTAGTTCAGTCCA
The DNA here is from genome assembly GCF_001604975.1 of Cebus imitator. Lineage (NCBI taxonomy): Eukaryota > Metazoa > Chordata > Mammalia > Primates > Cebidae > Cebus > Cebus imitator. The sequence goes on along the minus strand of NW_016107520.1, from coordinate 1,773,177 downwards.
TCCATTTTCTTATACCGTGAATGTCTTTTTTCTATCAGAATTCAACAGAATAATGCAAATCTCACTTCTGAGCCCACAGGCAAGCAGTCTCAACAATAACCAAAAAAAGTCACTTTATGATTGGCAGTCTGTTTCTGAAGTAAAAATATTTTCTCCAGTAATCATCTGTCATGAGGAAATCCTTCACTGTTCTAGAAGCACAGTTCGAAGCTCATCTTCTTTATTGATCATCATTGAAGCAATTGCACCATCATTAAACTCAAAAGAAGTTCCTCCATCCACAACCATACAGGCGTCCCAACAACGAGAACGGACACAAACCCTAGGTAGAAGGAAATATCTCATTAAAAAGTAATCGTTTTCTTAATCTTAAGTAATAGATTATTTTAATCCTGAATTTTAACCTAACCTAGTAGATCATTTGGCTTCCATTTTAAAAAGTTGTTCTCTGGTATGAGAAAATTAGTGACTGTGTAAATACAGGTATATTATGAAGATCTCGAAATGTAAATGTTCATATGATTGAATGTTGAATTACTAACATTACAAATATTTTAAGTATTGAACAAGAGTGTTAACTATTTTCATGTAAAATTTTTACTTAAGTATACACATATACAGAAGAGTTGGGTATATGTAATTATGTGTACAGGTATAAACTCAAATTATTAATGTACAGTTCAATGAACACACTTATGTAATGATCACCCAACTCAGGAATCAACTGTTACCCAGCTTGCTGGAAGTTCCCTCACTGCCCTCTCCCAGTCTCTATCCCTGCTCCCTCCTCCAGCATACTCTTCTAATTTCTATCACTTTGTAGTAATAGCTTCCTAATTTCTATCACTGTTATAGTAATAGCTTTGTCTGTTCTTGGCCTTTATATAAATGGAAGAATATAATATGCACAGTGGTGTCTGTCTTATTTTGCTCAATAGTACTTTGTGAAATTCATCCATGTTATTACATGTAGTAGTAGTAGTGTAGTGTGTTCATTTTTAATGCTGTATGTAAACACTTCTATTGTATGAAAACACCAAAATTTATGTCTCTCCTACTATTCATGGACATTTGGATTTTTTGGCTATTGGCAGTAGAGCTGCTATGAATATTCTTGAATGTCTTTGTGCACATCTTTCTGTTGGTGCATACATTTCTGTTGGATATATATCTCAAAGGGGAATTAGCAGGTCACCGTGTATGCTATGTTGAGGTTTGCTAGGTAATTGCCAAACAATTTTCCAAGCTATATATTCCTAAGGAAAATTATATGAAAGTTGTATTCACTCCTCCTTGCCAACAATTGGTACCCTAGCCATTCTTGTGGGTGTATATGGCATGGTATTATGTAGTTTTAATTAGCATTTCTCAGATGAAGCATAAGGTCAATCATCTTTTTCATATGTTTATTAGCCATCTGAATATCACCTTTTGTGAAATACCTGACATTGGCCATTTTTCTAACATGTTGCCTGCCTTTTTCTTATTGTCAGTAGGAATTTTCATATGCTAAATATTCTGGCTATGAGCCCACTGCTAGATATAGGTCCTGAAAATATCTTTCTCACTCTGCCTTTTTTTTTTTTTTTCTCCTTAATGGTATCTTTTGATTACTGGCAGTTCTTAATTCTAGTGTAGTTCAATATGTCAATCTTTTGTTGTTATAGTGCTTTTTATTTGCCCAGGCTGTAGTGCAGTGGTGCTATCTCGGCTCACTGCAATCTTCACCTCCTGAGTTCAAGCAATTCTCCTGCCTCAGCCTCCTGAGTAGGCGGGATACAGGTGTGCACCACCATGCCGAGCTAATTTTTTTTTTTTATTTTTAGTAGAGACAGGGTTTTGCCATGTTGGCCAGGACAGTCTCGATTTCCTGACCTCGTGATCCACCTGCCTTGGCCTCCCAAAGTGTTGGGATTACAGGTGTAAGCCACTGTGCCCAGCCGCAAAAATTTAACTATAAATAGTATATATCTTTGGAGGAGTCTTTGTAGTCTCACTTAAACTGAATATACATCTATGGATTAATCAAAATTAACTCTCAAATGATAACATGAATTTTAAGATAAAGTTCCTCATTTGTGACAAACCTGGGGAAAAATGTATGTTTATAAAAAGAAAACAAGTACACTAAGGTCAGCAATTTCTAATTGCTCAAACTGTTTTCTCCTTGCCATGAGAGAGATGGCATTTTCTCGGAATTACAGATTTTCTTGTTAATTTGGAAAATTGGGGAACCTTTACAAAATAAGAATTATATCCATTTTTTTATATCCTGTCTCCTCAAAAGTAAAATGAAACAAATTCAATTCAATAGGTGGGAGGTCACTTTTAGGGAAAACCTAAAAGAAATAAATATTATTCTAAACGTGTATTGCTATGCAATCTAAGTTTTCTATCTGTGTTTATCCTGTTTTTACATACAGCTTATGAAAAAGAAATGGCTCTTTTACAGCCCCTTCAGCTTCTTTCACAATTATTGTATCTTGGTTCATTTTTTAAAAAAACAACAAATCACTGAAATAACTGTACCCTTTTATAGTCACTTAAGTTTTAGCTTCTCTAAATTGGCACAATAAGTGTAAAAGAAAATATGATTTTAGCCAGGTTAGCATGATACCTTGTTACTTTCACAGGTTCTACTTTTCCTGCTAGATTAAGTTTGAACGAGAAAATTTAATGAAATTAAATATTTTTCAAGCCAAGTGTGCTTAGTAGCAATGAAAGGGATGAAAACAGTCACAAGTCAGACCGAGGATGCTTACTTTGAGGAGAAACAACGCTGACGACTGCTTGAGAAAACTCTATTTGCTATTGGTTCTCGAATACTGAAAAGTATTTTTGGTTCTTCCGGACTGTAGAGCAGTGATTCATTATATTCATTCGTTACTTCAAACAACAACAAAAAAATATATTAGCACATTCAATAAAAGATGGTCACTTCTGAGAAGTGCAAAACAAAAAATAATAGATGCCATGCCCCATTTAAAATTAATTATGTTCCAAAAGTCTATTTGGGAACAAGCTTCTTGAAACTTGTGACACATATTCCATTAAAACCAGTAACAAAAAAACCTTATAAATAAGAATTATGTATCATGATTTCCCCAGAGAAACATACATCACGCACAATACAGTAGAAATAGGTACAATTGGGGAAAAAGGAAAAAAAAAAAAAAAAAAACACTAGCTACAAAGCTTGTAATTAAACAATAGAGGAACTAGATAGATGAGCTCAAAAAAGGAACCTGAGGTGCCATATTGTCCTGCCAAGTACTTTCCAAAATACCATGTCAAAGAGCTCATAACTATGATAATAAGCAAACAGGCTTGATATAAAATGCAGTCTCAAACAATGACAGGCAATATCCTTTCTCTAATACACCTGCCATTACTCAAGATATTTTTAGAAATCTTTGGGACCTGCTTTCTCTCTAACCAAGAGGCATATGAGGGCTGAAATACAAAGCACAAATTGGTTGAGAAGACTACAAAGATACCAGGCTTGAAAAAAACTTTAGTTGAGTACTACATTAAAAAAATTAAGACTGTCAGATAATCTACCTTATTTATGAAAGTTTCACTTGGGTTACCAGCTTTAAAAAAAAAATCAATCTAATTCACTCACAAATATAAAAATTTGGCTCCATGAGAACACATCACAAAAAAGCATGCTAGTTTTGAAGAAAATTTCAAAAGAGTACTTTCAGAAGTGTCTGTAGCTGTGATTGCACCACTGGCATTCACTACTGCTTCTGAAGATAGTCAAATCTTGAAAGGAGTAACATTCATTAAAATAAAGCTTTGGTATGTTTATTAAAAGAAGAAACTCACATACATATTTTATATTTATATAGATACCTGACATAAATTTCAGTTATTTTATATATATGTTTTAAGTTGAATTACATAATTAAGAAGCAATCACTATATGTGCTTAACTTCACTTTGATACAGATTTAATGCTGGTGCTAACTCATGAACCATGATTAACATAATCTTGTAGGCCTCAAACTGAGTGAAGGAGACCAGAATCCATTTTAGAAGGCTGAACGGGGCTTGAGAGATTTGTTCCTGTTTTCAAACTGCTTTAGAGGCAAACTGTCCTCCCAACAAAGGAAGTCTTATGTGGAAACCTAACAATAAAGATAAACTGACACTGTTAAAATATTGTATCGGGTTAAAAGGTATTGCTAACTCATTTTAAGGTAACCTATGAGAATAAGGCTATTCTGATAAATCCAAGCATTTGTGTTTATGCATGACAGTTGCAGTCTTACATGTGTTAATATTCACTTTGTGTCTATATGTTGTTTGTCATATATGTTGAGAAAATCCTTACATAGGTAGGTAGATGTAACTATAAACACATTTGCTTTTGGGGTTTTTAAAAAAACAATTTACCCTGACATTTTAGGATATTCTTCAATGGAGATAGCAAAAAAAGCTTTAATTTGAAGTATGTACAAAAATGATCTTGGTAGATAAGTAGACTTCAGTGTGTTACAATCTGCTGTGCAAATCAAATGAATGTGTTTTTCAGTTTAAAAATTTAATTTTTTAAAAATAAAATTTAAAGAATACATTTGAAGAACTCCTAGTAATACCAGCTAGATGATCTACTTCAGCCCCCTCTTTTAACAGCTGTGGAGGAATGCAGCCTTGCCGAAGTTTCACAGCTGAAGTAGATCTGGGACTGGAACCTACGATTTCATATTTCTTGGTAAGTATTCTTTCTCTAACAGCACGAATTCTCTTAAAGGAATTGTGAGGTAATCAAGCAAAACTAGGGAGGAGAATGTTAAAAGAATATTTGCGTGAATAAGAAAATAAGCACTATAGCTCATTGAATTCTCATTCAGAGGATATTAATGACATACTGAATTTAGGTATGCATTGCCTATTTGTGAGATAAAGATTTTTCTGTAATTTCCTACCCCCTAGGATATTTTTTCCAGTTATACTGCTTTGACTTAAGAGTTATATTTCAGGGTTAACTAAAAATCACAACAAAAATCCAACTTTTTTTTTTTTTTTTTTTTTTTTTTGAGACGGAGTTTCGCTCT
>NW_016107520.1:1734957-1768019 GCF_001604975.1 Cebus imitator | reverse complement strand
AGAGACGGGGTTTCACCATGTTGACCAGGATGGTCTTGATCTCTTGACCTTGTGATCCACCCGCCTTGGCCTCCCAAAGTGCTGGGATTACAGGCGTGAGCCACCGCGCCCGGCCCAAAAATCCAACTTTAATCCTTATATTGCTTAAAAACACTTAAGGGGATACTGTATTAAAAGCATGTTTGAGTCCAAAAAAAGTACTTTGCTAATTAAACAACACTTTACACTATCATCCTCAAAACTGAAACAGAACTAAACTGTAACGGATTATTATCATTTGTCACTGACCTTTCTCTACCAATTCTCTGTTCAATGGAAGACTCAAATTACCTTGTCGATTTGCTATTGAAAAAGGAGTAAAGTATCATGATTAAAATTTATATATGTTATAAATATATATGCTATATAACAATAGCTAATATAAAATAACATGTAGACATTATTAATAAACAGTACCCCCCCCATTAGCACTTTTGCTTTCCATGCTTTCACTTTCTTCCAGTTTCAGTTACCAGCAGACAACCATCATACAAAAGATATTACATGGAAAATTATAGAAATCAATAATTTATGTTTTAAATTGCACATCATTCTGAATAGCATGGTGAAATCTCACACAGTCCTGCTTTAACCCACCTGGGATGTGAGTCATCCTTCTGCCCAGCTTACCATTATGTATATGCTACTGGTCCATTAGTCACTTAGTAGCTGACTTGGTTATTAGATCGACTATCATGGTATCATAGTGCTTGTGTTTAAGTAACCCTTATTTAACTTAATAATGGCTCCAAGGCACAAGTAGTGATGCTGGCAAATCAGATATACCAAACAGAAGCCATAAAATGCTTCCTTACATGAAAAGGTGAAAGTTCTCAAAGAAAAAGGTCATATGCTGGGGTTGCTAAGTGATATTGTGATATTGTGAAGCAGGAAAAACAAATTAATGGTTTAAGGGTTTGGTACTATCCAAGGTTTTAGTATTCACTGGGGGTCCTGGAACATGTCCCCTGCAGATAAGAGGGGACTACTGTAATAGCTGTTTTGGTACTCACCAATATTTAAAACATCCTCTACAGCCTGAGTTGCAACCCTGTTAATATTGAATGACCTAGAAACAAAAATCACATAATTCTTAGTTTGAATTCTAAAAATATGCTAAAAATCAAAAAGGAACAACCTACCTAAAATATAAAGAATTCTTAAAAAGTAATTGGAAAAAGTTCTAAATGAACAAAGTTAAAAACTGGTAAATAATGTACTAGTATGGATATGATGAGACAAATATTTTCATACACTGATGGGAACAGAGATATTGCAGTTGGAGAGCAATTACGCACTAACAAAATTAAAATGAACATATTCTTCAATCTAGTAACTTAACCTGAAAAACACTTCCAACTACAATACAAAAGATAGGTAAAAAATATTAGCTGAAAAGCTGTTTATAACAGCAGAACAACTCAAATATGTATCCATAGAAAGCTGATTAAATATATTATAATTAGTCATTATATTTAAAATAATACAAATATATGTGCTAAGTAGGGATGACCAAAATATTAAGTTAAAAAACAACAGGCATTGTACAGTGTATATATTTGTTTCACTTTAAAAACAAATAGATATACAATATGACTGTAGAGATGAATGTAGAAGTACTAGGAAGTACTAGAATCTACTAGAAGTACTATGAATGTAGAATATGAATGTATAAGTACTAGAGATATGAAACGAAAGGGAGACTAGCTTTTTGCTGTATACATTTTTGTACTTTCTAACATAGACAAGTATTCTTTAAATTATAGTTTGCTTGAAGGTAAGAAATATTTTACATGTGCAATGCCTTGCTTAACCACTAAAAAACAAGCATTAATACAAACATGGATAACTGTTCAAAACAGTTCTGTCCTGGGGTCTATAAAGATCACTTAAAAAAGGTCGTTTTTAAAAAACATATATAAATAAAATATATAAATAAAAATATATATATTCCCATTAATTTTGAATTCTTCTACTGCCTCATAACTCTTCATACATGATCTCAATAGATAATCCCAAGGAACAGGAATAACCTATGAGTTAACACAACTCTAAACCTAAATCACTGGTTCTTAACTTTTTGGGGAAGGGAGAGTAGGAGATATTCTTATACCTGCTAACCTATACTCTTCGCGTTTGGAGAAATGCAAAAGCACGACAGGTCTACAACCTTCACCATTCTAAGAATTTTCATTTAAAATCAGACATATCCTCTACTAACAAACTGGAAGCAAACTGTGTTATTACATCTTCATCAACTACTAAAACTCTGTCTCCTAAAAACATATCTTCATTCTTAATTAAGTCTGGTAGTACAGCATGTAAGAAGAAAAAGGACTGAGAACAATCTTAAGAAGAAACTAACTGAAACACACAATGATCTGGCTCTGCAGTACTTCTCCCAGTGTATGCAGTAAATCTTATTCCCCACTGAACAAAGAACTGACATGATAACGGGACAATTCAGAGACATTTGCTATGTAATACCACCCTTATATCCCACGTCACGTGGAAGAATTTTTGAAGATGCAGAGATGAAATAGCTATTCCCCAAACCTGTTTTTCTTCCTGAATGCATAGGTTGTATTTTCTAGCCCTTCATGCCATATAGTCACGTGACTGAGTTGTAGCTAATGGAATCAGAGTGGACATGATGAACAGTACTTCAAAGCCTGGCTCACAGCCTCCCATGGGCACCCTCCATGCTCTTCCACCTTCTGTAGCAAAGCAACTGGAGGAGCTATGTTTAGAAGGTGGCAGAGCCACGTGATGGAAGGACCCTGGCTCCTTGAATAACCACTTACAAGAGAGCCACTTGCTAATTACACTGCAGACTTTGCAAGAACAAGAAATAGACTCATACTGTGTGAAGCCACTGAGATTGGTGGTTTATCTTTTATAACAAATAGCTAACCCTGACTCACACATTTCCACATTTCATATTGAAAACAAAGACAAATTAAAGAATTTAATACAAGAAAACAAGCCCCTCTCTATCAAGAATTAAAAGAGAAAAACAGACTATTCTAATATTTTCTTTGTAATGATTCCTCAGGGGTCTACGGTTTACAGTTAAGTTTAAAATTTAAATCACAACTTCACCATTTATTAGCCTCATAGCTTTAGGAAAGTCAGTTAACCTATGAGACTTTCTGGATTCTACTAATGAAAATAAAATCGCCTACTTCTGAGTATTTGTGAGAATTTAAACAAGATCAACTAATTAGCTTGGAACAAAATATGTACTCAGAGATGTAGTATGATAAAAACAAAAATTATTAATTTATAGAAATATATAGCTTTCCCCCAGCCCCTCAGGCTCCTAGGCTTCCCTTCTCTTCCTACATTTTTTAAAAGAGAAAAGGACAAAAGATGAATGTGAATTGCAATCACAGCAAAAGAATCATCAGTAATGGGAGAAGAGAGAACATGTTAGATGCAAGCAAGCTGCATGGGGCCTGGTAGAGAAGAGACTGAGTAACCAAGGTGGCAGGGATAAGGTACAGCTTGTGAAAAAGACTTTTATGCTAGAGAACAGGAAATAATAGAAGAATTTAATGAGCAACATAGAGAAGGCTGAGATTTTAATCTAAGCCATACTTACTGAAACGCAACATCAACACAGGAATCAACTGCTGGGTGCATCTGGGAGGCAAGGAATGCTTTAAAAGCATGGTAGTGGCTGTCATTGCTTATGCTCTGAAAGGTTGAAAACTTGAACTATCAAAATTACACTCCTCCCCAGACAGAAGCCCCACTGCCTCTAGCATAAGTACTACTTCACTGAGATTAATTAGCAAATTTATCTTGATAAATCTTCAATACAACCTAGTGATTCTTCCTTCAACTATGTGGCCTCTATTAACAGCTCAGAACCCCTCTCCTTCTCCATTTAAAAGCTGACCTTCCCTTGTGAAGCAGCACAAGTAGTAATGACAGTGAAAAGGGCACTGATTTTGCAGTCCAGCATACCTGTGCTTATATCCAGGTTCTGACTCTCACTTACTGTATAATTATGGCCTAAATATTTATCCTTGCTAATCCTTAACTTACTCCTTTATAAAATGGGGATGCTACTACTTTCTTCCAGGATTTCTAAAAGGATTAGTTAATGTATAGAAGTACCTAGCACAGTACAAAGTTGCAGGGGCAATATAACTGATAGCTTGTATTACAATGCACAAAACATAAACACACAGAATCACAGAAGTTCAGAAGGCAAAGTAATCTTACTATTTTATCAGTTCCAATTCCTGCATTTTGCAGACAAGGAAATTTGTACATAGTTGTAAAGCTAGTCCATGGTTTAATCAGGTCTCTTAACTCCCGGGCCAGTACTCTTCTCAGTGATACCACTTTGCCCATTTTTTATGGTAAGAATACTGGATAAAGAAAATCTCTATTTCTAATAGAAATTTCCATTTCTATTTCTAATTTTACTCCAGTTTTCAACAAGTAGCATAGCATGTTCAATAGGAAAGACGCTATCATGATAAATGAAAGCTGTTAACTGTAATGTTTTCAGTTTAATCTATGAGATGGTTACAAAATAATTTTACAACATATTAAAAGGATTAAATTTTTTCAAACAATTATTGGAAAATTCATTTTAGAAATGTTCCTGTCATCAGCTTTCAGGAAAATAAGTTATTAACCTATCTTTTTAAATGATACTTATTTTTTCCAAAAGACTATTTATTTGGCTAAGACTAAGATTTTTTTATTGAATACTTATGAATTAAATAATATCTGAAAATTACTTCAAAATAAATAGAACAAAAGTAGATAGGTAGGGGTACAGAGGTACCAAGATTGGCCATGTGTTGATAATTACTGAAACTAGCTACTGGTATGTGCAGATTCATTACACTATTTTCTCATTCTCATACATATTAAAAAATGTTTATAGCAAAATCGTTTAAGAAGTCATGCTAAACAAGTAAGAAACAAAATTCTAAATTAAAATATCCAAATTTAAACATTTGATAAGCATTGTTTTAGCTACATACAATTGTGAGCACATAGTCATTTACTCAAAAATATTTGAGTGAATATATATAAGGTACTGTGCACATAAAAGATTAGGCAGGAAAAAAAAATCTTCTATCACCATCCCAAATCTATAAAGTTGCTTTAACTAGCTTGGTAGTAGCACATTAGATAACTAATAATATAATAAGGGCTATAATAGTTCTATGAGAAAAAGTATTAGAGAAGGATAAAAAAGGATTAATTCATTGTCTTTAAGAAAGCAGTGAGTGTTAAAAATTTGCGAAAGAGAATGACATTTGAAGACCGGTTTTTTAGCCAGTGGATAGAAAGTAGAGTGTTTAGGCATTCAAAGCAGGAAGAAGTTGCATTGAGCAAAAATAAAAAGCCAAGCGAGAAGAAGTGTGCTGAGAATTGCAAGTAGATGCGATGTTTCTAGTGTGCCATAGGTGGGGGTAAGGGTAGTAAGGAATAAGGCCAGTAAGGTAACTAAGGTCATATGTTAAAGGGCCTCAAATGATAGACTAAGCAATCTGAACAGAGGTCAATGAAAGTCGTAAAGCAGAGAAGAGAGATAGTCAGATTCATCTACATTTTAGAACTATTACTCTGTTGTAGTGTAGATGACAGCCTGAAGAATAAAAGGTCAGGCACAAAGAATATTCACTAAAAAGGTGCAGCCTTGGACCAAAGCAGCAGCAGCATAAACTCAAAAAAGTAGACTAAGACTTCAGAAGTACAATTAACAGGATTTAGAGACTGGGATGTATAGAGGGGAGTATGAAGAATGGAAAACTCCAAAGGTAAGAACAAGGTTTTGAGAAATCATCTTTTGCTTTTTTTCTCTAGAGTGTGGAGTCAGGGTAAATGCTGCTGGTATTAAGCAATATAAAGAAAAACTGAAGACAATAGATTCAGTTTTGGATGTGTTGAATCTGAAGTGCTACTAACATCCTACCTGCCATGTAATTTTAGAATATGAGTTTGTACTCAGGAGAGAGTATGTTTGGGAGGCATCTGTGTGGAATGTACCAAGAAGTAGAAGAGATTACCCAGAGGGAGGTTATAGAGTAAACAGGACATAGGATGCTAAACCTCCAGCCTATTTTTTTAATTGCACTTTGTATTCATTTCCTATTATTTAAAATATTTTTCATTTTTAAGTAAAGATAGTCCCCAAACCACTTCTCATTTCCTTAGCTTTACAAACCTAGTGCTCAATAATGACCAAATCCAGGTTGTAACTATAATCCAAGAAGTCAAGGCAAGACTACTAGACCCAAATGATGAATTGAAACTTGGTCTGCCTACATACCACCACCAGGCCACCTCTTCTACATTAGAGGTCTTAGATGTGCCGATACATTACATTACTAAAAATATTTTACAAAACTTGATAAGCAACAACCCAAGTTACTCACCAGGCCTTTGATCCTGTTCCAGTACACAAATTGAGCCCTGAACTCTTCTGTTTTTCCCATGGACCATCATCAACCGAAATCTCATAGTAGGAAGCCCTGTGAATTGAGAATATAAAACTGTTCGCTGAGCTTATGGTTCACAGTAAATAAGATAGTCTTCTTCAGAACTAAGGAAATCTAAGTAAGTCAGCTTACCCAAGAAATACTTGACTTAGTAGGCACACATATCATGATGCTAATTCCAATTTGATTAAGTGAAAATGTTAGAAGAAATTAAAAAAACTACATGTATGCCTGCCTGTCTGATCTATATATTCCTTTCTATCAATACTTTAATATTTCAAATAGGAGCTTCTTGCAAATTTTTAGCCAGCTTTGCTGCTATTGCTCTTATGGAATCTAACATACACAGAGCCTCATTGCAGAATTCAAAAAAGAAAATACTATTTTTAAGTGAGTTTCATTCTTTGTGCCTAGTCCTTGATATATTTTAAAGTTGATCCTAATTCTTCAAATTATTAACAGTTTCTACTAAACTCTAATTTCTCAAATTACACACCAATGTATCTTTTGAATTGGTAGTAAGCTAATAGAGATTGGAGTATAAAGCTATTAAAAAAAATTCTCAACTAATATTGGATTAGTGGACAAAACTAGAAATAAAACCAGAACTATAAATTTCTTGAGATTTACATTTCTTAAAATATTTCATAAATATTAAATCAAATGGGTTTTCTGGCAAAAGCAAAAATGGCACTATTCTTTAACTCCATGAATGCATAAATGATTTGTAACTATGCAAAGAACTTTAGAAATGTCTAAAAGCCTATTTTGTAAACTCTTTCTTAAAATAACGGTGTCACTGATCAACACCAAATTTTTCTCTCCAGCAAATAAAAAGTTAAAACAAAGCCATAATAAAATACAACTTTTCAAAATAATAATTACTGGACATGCTAGTAAACACTAACACTATGGATAATTTATCTCTTATCCTAACCTTTTCAATTTCTCCTGTAAGCTCTTAATTTGTGAGGGTTTTGCATAATACAACTCCTTTACATTTTTTCTCTAAAGTCAGAATTTCTTATTAAAAATAAAAGATAGCAGGCCTAATAATCACATTTCATCTACGTCATAGCTTTGTTGTATCTTCCTAGAAAACACACATGAGGAGCCTATTATGTACAGACAAGCCAGCCAAATCCATAGAAATGGCTACTACTAGGCCAGAATCAAGTAGAAACAAGAGATTAGAGGATAGCGGGTGTGGGTAGAAAAGAAGCAGAGCCAGGGGGAAAGACAAGTATAGTCAGGTGAGAGATGCTGAGCCCAAAATAATGAGCAAATTTAGTGCCATTCTCACATGCAAGTTTATCTAGATTAGTCAATTCACAGAATTTTTGTTTCAGGAAAATTATTTTTTTAAGGCAGCAATAAAACTCACAGTCCCTTTAGAGTGGGTATACTTCTTCTTAAACTGTCCACTGCTACAGCCCAAGAATAAGACATTCTAGGTTAGAACAAATAGGAGAAAAGAAAACAAAATTGGGCCTTTAAAATGTTCTTAAATCTAAGAACATTATAAATGAGGCAGGAATAATATTGCTGCACTTCATATTTTTCAAGCAAGGCACTTAAGTTTTCAGAGCATAGTAAAGCCTTAATACAGGATCTAGAATCAGAAATACCAGGTTTATATTACAGTTCTGATGCTAGCTAATTATATGACCTTGGGCTAGTTATCTGAACTCTCCAAGTCTGAATTTTTTCACTAATAAATACAACTACCCTTCTCACAGGGTTGCTATGAGCATTAAATGGGATAGCATACACAATAAACGCAGTGCCTGACACTTAGCAGACATCCGATACATATTCATTTCCTTTCTGTGTAAGGGTCTATGTCATAAAATCTTTAAAAGTAAGTTCTAATACCTGTAGTAAACTGTTTTCAATAGCGTCAGAAGTCAATCTATTGCTGTCTTTACTTAGTAAAAACATAAGGTGAGACGTCAAAGAACACAAAAAGCAGCAGCATCAGACGTTATTTATGAGATAAATGAACCAGATCACTACTGCCACAGAAAATAAAAGCATTCGATTGAAAATGCCCTCATGAAACTTCACTGACTCCCTCGTAATCTATCAACTGATCCCAGTTTTCCTCCTTTTATAAGTTATTTAATTTTTTAGTAAGTACAAAATTACAAAGCAAAGCTAGAAGCTCTCAGCAGTTACCTTTAAAATATACAAACAGAATAAAATAATTCATTCAATGGCTTCTCTGGAGTAAGGATAAACTCACAAAACATTCTTATCATTGCATCTATTTAAGGTAGACTTTCTCCAATCTCTTTTAAAGTTCTTCCTCTCTTCTCTATCTTACGTCTTTAGCAATAAGACTAGATTGTAACAGTAGAGTTACATTTTCTTTCTTCTCTCATCTACCATATAGTATCTATAATTCATGTCTGTATTGCTTCTTTTTATGTAGTGAAAAAAAAAACTTTATATTATAGCATAAGTCTTGCTGTGTTAAAATTTATTTTTACACTTTACTGTTTTTTGTTTCCTAAATATTTTCTTTGAGTAATAAATTTTAATTCTTTTCAAAATTATGTATTACTCTCCAAAAAAATTAAGATACCACTACCTTTCTTATTCATCTTTACATGCCTGGTGACTCACATATTACATACAACACGTGCATGATGTAGTTTTGTTAAGCAAATATTATGTAAAAAAAAAAAACTGCAAATCAAAAAAACTATTCAAACCATTCTGCTGAATCAAACTTCAATTCTTTTTCAACACAACCAGAGTTGAATCATTGGTACAATGAGGATATCTTTTTTAGTTAAGACAAGTTTTTCTCACTATAATTAAAGCTCTTATGAAAAGGTATGACTGCCAGCAAACAAAATTTCAGAATTTATGGAACTCGTAGTAAACAAGGGATCCAATAACATAACCTTTAAAAGGGTCACTCACATGGTTCTGGCAGCAGTAAAGTAGGAAATAAAACTCATCTCTAATTTTCTACCCTTAATTTACTTACATCTACAAGGATGAGAAACCAAGTTCTAAAGTACTACCGAGAGTTAACTTTACATCACTGTAGTCATTTTATAGCTTGTCATTATGTTCCACAACTATGTTTTGCAAAAAAATTCTGTTGATAATGTAAGCCTAAGTTATATTCAAGTCCGACAAAACAGATTCCACCAGTAATGTAACACACACATTTTTATACTCCTAATAAGGAACTACATTAACCTTAATTGTTGCAATAATGGTTACAATCTTGAATGGTCCAGGCATTTGCCTTATGATGTATTACACTAAAAGGGATACAATATCACCTATGGAACATTTCTGTCAAAAATGCCTAGTCTGAATCTTAACATGAAAAAAAAATCATACAAATTTAAAATAAGGAATATTCTGCAATCCAACTGGCTTAGACCATTCAAAAATACTGATATCATGAAAAACAAAAAAGGATGGAGTTAAGAAAGTGTTCTGAATTTTAAAAGGCCACGATGGCCAAATGCAATGTGTGATCCTTAATTGGATCCTGCATAAAAATAAGCAAACAAATTATAAAGACAAGCAGGCAAACAAATCAATTAATAGGAAATTTTAATACCAACTGACAGGGAATTTTAATATGAACTGCCTATAAAAGTTCTCTATCAATTGCAAATTTATACTTAGTATACTATTCTCTTAAATATAAGCTGGGAACAGTGGCATGCATGTCTATTCCCTGCTGTTCAAGAAGCTGAGGAAGGAGGATAGCTGCAGCCCAAATTTAAAGGCCAACCTGGGCAACATATAGAGATGGTGAGATGCCTTCTCTAAAAAACAAAAAATAAAAATAAAACATTAAAGCATCTACAGAAACAGATCAAAGGCTCTGGGAAGCAGTGCAATAACTTTATTTAATCTAGGGATTCACAAACTTTTTTGTCATAGAACATTCTTTCCCCTTAATACATATTAACATCTATGAAGGTTTTGGAAATATCTCATTAAATAATGAACTGCCATTACTTACAGAATATTAGTTATTCACCAATATTAGCCAGGTTGTAGAAATTGAATAAATATCCAAAAGCACTGTAATATTAAATTCCATATTCAAGATCACAGGTTTAAAAGTACCTGGATGACAGACTCTCCCCAATGAAGACTTCATTTAGTGCTCTCACTGGCAAAAGTTGGGGTCCGGAAGCCTCAGACCCTGCATGTAATTTAAGAAAAAGAAAAACCAAGATTACTCTTTGATTTCTAGAAATATTATTATAAAAAATTTATAAAACATTATAACTTTTATATTTTTGTTTCTGAAAGAATCACATGCTTTAATATAATTAACATTTAAATTATCTTTTACTTAAAGCATCCATAATATAAACCTTAAAGTCACCTAACCTTATACCTGTAATGAAGGCCCTCTCTCTCCAATAAATTTTAATTCTTCTTGAACAATTTCTTAAGAGTGATGAAATATATTTATCCATCTCATAAGATTCTTGTTACACTTAGTTTTATCTTGGAGGCTTCAGAGGTATAACTTATCAATTAAAAGGAGAACTATTTTAGATTTAAGCAGCAAATTACATGCACGGCTTGGATGCTGGAAACCAAACCAGGTATGTTAAGAAATCACTTTTTTTTTCCAAATAGAAAACCTCAAGAGTGGTTTTCGCAACAGTAGCATTGGAGGAATACTTCCACATCCCCCTTCATCACTTCTGAAAAAGTTTTCTTTTTTAAATCTATACAGTTGTGTGCACAGTTTAAGTAAACTTCCTTCAAAATTACTTAAACATTACACCATCAAACAAAATCCTCCAAAGGATTCCTCGTGCTTTCTGGTTCAAATTTGTGATTATCCCCTTCAAACGGTTCCCTTTACTTATTTTATTAGTTTCCAACTGGAAATGCCAACTCTATCTCCTCAGTGTCACCACTATCAGATTTATTGGACTTAAGTCTCTCCCATTAGGCAAGCAACATGAGACAATTTCGCTTTTCTGTCAGACAAGTTCACTTTTCTATCTCCTCCACAATTCCTACTAAGACAATGTTTAAAAATCTATCCCAATTGTGGTAGGCAGGCTCCAACTGTTCCCCAGTGCTTCCTGCCTCCCTGGTATTCACACTTTTGTGAATGCAAATACTCACACTCTTTCCCACATCATACTAGGGCTACTCTATGTGACCAACAGGATATGGCAGCAGTGATGGCAAATCACTTCTGAGATCAGGTTAGAAAAGACACTGTTGCTTCCACCTTGGCTGCTCTCTTTCTCTCAGACCACCTGCTCTAAAGGAAGGGATAATGTGAACAACCCTTTGGAGAGACCACCATGGTGAAGAACTGAAGCCTTTTGCTAAAAGCCATGTAATGAGCTGGAAAGTGTGTCCTCCAGCTCCAGTTATGACTTCATATACTGCTGTTCTGGCCTACAGCTTGATTATCACCTCCTGCCTAAACCAGAACTAACTAGCTAAGCTACTCTTGGATTCTTGACCTTCATAATCTGTGTGAGGTCATATATATTTACATTTAAGATGCTAAACTGAGTGATTTGTTATTCAGCAATTGTTACCTAATACACTATAGTTACCAAATATACTAATAAAACCACCACTGTCACCAAGACAACACTGATCTATTCTTTTTCTCTGACTTGGTAGCCTAATTATTATATTCTTCTGTTTATTATGTTTATGAAACTTAACATTACATTTTTCTCATTTCTTTTAGATTATAACTGCCTAAGGGGAACCGAATTATTATTACAAACATAACAAGTTGTTATAATACCAAGTTCCCTTGGAGCACTTGTTGTTTACCTAAATTATCAGCTCAGCTTCATAATACAGTAGAAAAACATTGATGCAAAAAGATATAGATATATACAAATATAGATACATATACACATACATATATATATATATAAATTTGATAGGTTTAATCAAATTTGATTGCACATAAGACTAAAACTGGCTTTAAACCGTTTTACTTAGGTACTACATATATTCACATTCTCATTCTTGACAGTTTTACAAACATAAATGGCTAAAATGTATTATTTAAATTACTTTTCCTCAATTAATTACTAATAAAATTTGTTTAGATCAGTATTCACATAGATTCCCTACAAATGCTCAACAATAGGTATTCATGAAATATTATCAGTAAATCTGAACTCTCACCATCAAACTGTAACCATGTTTTCCTTTTATGTGGTCTTGACTTTCCACCTCTACTCCCATTTTCCTGTGTCCCCATTTCTCTCTCCATATTACATTTTTATTACATGTGCTTGTTGAATTTCAACTCAAAACTTTTGTCAAATAAGTCAGACAATAAAATTGCTTCAAATCTCTTTCATCATCTAATTCTGCTTATTTTATCATACTAATTGACAACTAAACCTTATTTAACCACACAACTATGTTCATTTAAAACTTGCCTCAATGGCAGAAGTTTTAAAAAGATGCACTCCATATCAATTACTTTTCTTTTTTTTTTTTGAGACGGAGTTTCACTCTTGTTGTCCAGGCTGGAGTACAATGGTGTGATCTCAGTTCAAGTGATTCTCCTGCCTCAGCCTCCCTGGCATTACAGGCATGAACCACCACCAAGCCCGACTAATTTTGTATTTGTAGTAGAGACGGGGTTTCGCCATGTTGGTCAGGCTGGTCTCAAACTCCTGACCTCAGGTGATCCACCTGCCTCAGCCTCTCTAGGTGCTGGGATTACAGGTGTGAGCCACCGTGCCTGGCCAATTACTTTTTTATCCAAGAGAATAGATTACGAAATTATAATTTGTATTTTTAAGCACAGCATTGCAAAACTAGTGACACAAAATGCTACACTGTGTCATACTGCTAAACTTTATATCCAGCTCTATATACCCACAGTGTGGATAACTCTCACACTGTCATATCGCTAAACTTTATATCCAGGTCTACTTGCACTAGATGGATCCATGTGACTATTTATGGCCAGTGGAATGTGGACAAAAGTAATGAATAGGCCTAGTTCCTAAAACTTCCCATAAGGTCTTCTATGTTCTCTATTTTCTCCCCACAAGATGCAGAGGATCCAATGGAAGACTCAGAGGCCTTAAAATATGGTAGCAACCACTATTTTGGTTCCTACCCTGGTTGCCTGAAAACCCCTTGGACAGTGAGATGAGTTAGAAATAAGCTTTTTCATTCAGTTACTGAGTTCTGGGGTTGTTTATTAAACCAATTAGTCTCTGTATTAACACAACCAGTCTTTATTTATATAGCATTTACATTATGTTAGGTATTATAAGTAATCTAGAGATTATTAAAGTATAGGGAAGGTTATATACCAATGCTATGCCATTTTATATCAAGAATGTGAGCATCCTTGAATTTTGGTATCTGCAGCAGGGCCTGGAACCAATCCCCCTCAGATACGTGTATATGAAATAATCTGTTCCAGTCACCACTCCCTGCATCTCCACCTCCTCTCTGGAAGCTTGCAGTAGATGCTTCATACCCAGTATTCTGACAAACCTTGGTGTAGAACATTTTACCATTAATTATGTGAAACACTGTGGGTCCTTTCAATTCAAAGACTCGGCTAAGTTTCTCAATTTAAATTTTTAAAAAGTATTAACTGATTCATACTAACTATACATTTATGGGGAACATATAATATTTTGATACATACATACAACATGTAATGATCAAATCAGGGTATTTAGGATAGCCATCACCCAAATATTTGTCATTTGTGTTGGGAATATTTCAAATCTTCTGTTCCAGCTATTTTGAAATGAGGTATTTTGAAATATACAATAAATTGTTCATTATAGCCACCCAACTATGCTACTGAACACTAGAACTTATTCCTTCCATCTAAAAGCATATTTGTACCCATTAACAAACCTCTCTTCATCCCACCCTTCACCCTTCCCAAGCTTTGGTAACTATCATTGTACTGTCTATCTTTAGGAGATCAACTTTTTCAGCTCTCACACATGAGTGAAAGCATGTGGTATTTCTTTCTATGCTTGACTTAGTTCATATAGTGACCTTCAGTTCCATTCATGTTGCTGCAAATGACAGGATTTCATTCCTTTTATGGCTGAATAGCATTCCATTGTATATATATACTACATTTTCCATATCCATTTATTCTATATGGACACTTCAGTTGACTCCACACCTTGGCTATTGTGAATAGGACTGCAATAAACATGGGGTACCAGTATCCCTTTGCTATACTGATTTCCTTTCCTTTGGATAAATACCCAGTAGTGGGATTGCTAGATTGTATGGGAGTTCTATTTTAGATTTTTGAGAAAACTCCATGCTGTTTTCCATAACGGCTTTAATAATTTACATTCCCACAAACAGCATGTAAGAGTTCCCTTCCCTCCACATCCTTGCCAGCATTGGTTATTTTTATCTTTTTGATAATGGCCACTTTAACTGGGGACAGATGATATCTCATTGTGGTTTTGATTTGCATTTCCCTGATGATTAGTGACGTTGAACATTTTTTCAAATAGCTGTTGGTCATCCGTATGACTTTTGAGAAACTTCTATTCAGAGAATTTGCCACTTTTTAATGTATTATTTGTTTGTTTGTTGTTTGAATTCCTTGTACATTCTGAATATTAGTCCTTGGTTAGATGAATAGTTTGCAAATATTTTCTCCGATTCTATAGGCTGTCTCTTCACTCTCATTCCCTTTGTTATGCAGAAGACTTTGCTTAATATAATTCCATTTGTCCATTTTGTTTTTGTTGCCTGTGCTTTTGAAGTCTTAGCCATAAAATCTTTGCCTAGAACAATGTGCTGAATAATTTCCCCTGCCTGTTTTGAGAAATCATCATGTATAATTTTTTCATTTTGAATATTTTTCTGTTCTTTTTCTGGAAATACCATTAATCAGATGTGAACATCCTAGATGCTGAGCTATGATTCACTAGGTTTGTATGTAATATTGTTTCTATATATGAAATATCAACTTCATTTATAAACTAAACACAGTCAATCTGAGCAGTGACTCTTTGTATGCCAATCTCTCTATTTTTATAAGACTGCTGGTGAGGACAGTCAAATCTACCATCTATTGGTGGTAACAATAACTTCCTTCAGGGAGGGATTAAGTAAAATTTCTAACAATTATTTTTAAATTGTACTTAATATTTATTGCAGACTTTCAAAAACAGTAACAGAAGTTCATGTGCTTATATTTCTTAAGATTTTTTATGATAGTGACGTTGAACATTTTTTCATATAGCTGTTGGTCATCTGTATGACTTTTGAGAAACTTAAATTCTATTTAAATTGTTTTTTGGGACAAGAATCTTTAAAACACAATATAAATACACATTTTAGAAACATGCTAACCTATAAAGCTGTACGTCACCATGAAAAACTCTGAAACAAGTGGATATATATACATCAGGTACCATGAGAGAGCAGAGGCAGAAAGCAGAAATGCAAACGTAGCTTTTCCTAATAAATATATCCAGAAAATAAAACACAGGAGAAAACTGCATCCTTTTATACAGTCTACAAATATTTAAGGTTTCTCTTGGGATATTCTTGTATCATTAAAGTCCCACATTTGCTAGAAAAAGTTGGAAAATATGGCTCAAAGTGGAGAATTCGCTTTAACCCTTATAACAAAATAAGCTGAAAATCACCTTATGCTAATATTCTCTCAGCAGGCTATACATACACTTCAAGCACAAATCTTAAAGCTGGAATGCAAAATTTCCCAATAAATGTATTTAATATATTTAAGTATAACTATATAAAATGTATAATCATCATAATCTTCCACAGACCAGCTCATTTCATCTCTACTCCTTTTTTTTTTTTTTTTTGACATTTCAAAGATTAAGGCCAAGAATCTTTTCTTAAACATCAACTATCCTATCAGATACTTTATAATCCTTCCCTAAATCAGCTAGTTTTCAAATCTGTCCTAGAAAACATTTCTTCTAGAAATATGCTATATTTCTTACTTCAAATTCTAATTATAATAAACTTTACAATTGAAATAATTCACTGTACTTTGTTAAGTGTACTGACACTAGAAATAAGTTAATCACAAATTATTACATCAAAAAATTTGAGATTAAAGGAACTATGAGTTAAATATTGCCCCAAACACATCTGATGCCCAATCCACCTACTTTCATCATGAGTTCTTTCAATGTTAAGGGCTCTACTGTGTTGATTCAAGCTTAGCTGCTGCTCATGAAGGTCCACAGGAACAGGGTTTATGCCAGTCCCTTCAAGGTATAACCTGATTCGCTGCCTCCACAACCACCTTAGAAAAGTGAAGAAAAGGCAAATTATATTAAAATAGAATAAAGAGTAGACATTATAATAATTTAACCAAATTAAATAGTTACAATAAAAAACTAGTTATTCCATGAACAAATTATATCAGAAACACCTAAACCCTATAGCTTCCTGATCAAAGGCAGATTTGAATATTTCTCTTTCCAATTACAATGGAAATACTAATGTGCTTGTACAAAATCTCCAAAGTAATTTAAGTCAAACTCTATCAAGAATCCACAAAGTCCAAGATACTGAGCTAGACAGAGCTTGTGCTTTGCTCAGCAAAAGATTATAATACCAAAAAAAAGCATTCTTAAATTAAAATAATATTGTGTTCAGATGGCTGGATTGGATAAAAATCCCTTCCCACAAATTTTGTAATAATGGAAGTTTTTTTAAACAATAAAAGGAAAAGGGGATTAAGAAATAATAAATAAACCAGTTTTGATTACACCTAAAATTTAAATAACATTTCTGGTAAAAGGAAAAAAATCAATCAGGTTTAATTGATTTCAAAACTTATAATCAACGTATTGAGAATCAATGGGATAGATTCTGCTAGGTAAGTATACAAAAATATACTTCTACTTGGTAGCTATAAATTAGCCATTTCTAAAGTTGTCAAACTTCTGAAATGATTATAAACTAGAATTATTGGTAATAAAATGATTCTAGAAAAGTCAAGTAGATCTAATACAACTTTGCAAACATCTCTGGGAAAAGCTTTCCCAACTATAAAATCTAGTCCAATTCAAAAAATAAAAAGTAGCCTAACTTGGCTCTCTCAAATATAATCGGCTAACCCTGTATCAGCTCCTCCCTCTACCTTCCTCTTTTACTGGTGGTCTGACCACCGAACACATTAAGTAAAAGAAATTTTTAAAAATCTCATCCCCACTGCTTAAGAAATACTTTTATGTGAGATAGATACCAGGAATCTCAGCATGGCTGGATTAAATCCGACTTTCAATTATTACTAGATGGGAGATAAAGATAAAAAATATAAAATCTCAAAATTTAAACACTCAATTTTAGCCAAAGGTTTAATTACCTTTCCACTACTGATAAGGACATGTAATAACGTTAAGAAAGTAGAGACATGGCTGCTATCTCACTGAAGGAGAAAAAACATCTCTTTATGCAGTTAGGCCAACCAATATTTGTCAGGGGTTTTCTCCACAATTCCAACTGGACAAAGAGAAGGTAAATTTGACCTATTTGTGGCTCAGCTAATGCATTACTGTTTATGGCTACTGTTATATCTATGGAGTAATCCAAACATTATTTGATTTGTTCTGGTTTGTTTGTATTTGTTTGTTTTGAGACACAGTCTCACTCTGTTGCCCAGGCTGGAGTGCAGGGGCAGGATCTCGGCTCACAGCAACCTCTGCCTCCGGGGCTCAAGTGATCCTCCTGTCTCAGCCCCACAAGTAGCTTTGACTACAGGTGCTAGCCACCATGCCCGGCTAATTTTTGTTTTTGTAGAGACTAGGTTTCACCATGTTGCCTAGGCTGGTCTCAAACACCTGAGCTCAAGTGATCCACCTGCATCGGCCTCCCAAAGTGCTGGGATTACAGAAGTGAGGCACCATGCCCTGCCTGATTTGTTCTGTTTTTAACAGCATTATTAATGGCACATACATATTAAAGTACTTATATAAGAACAACAGTAAGAAATTCCTACCTGAACTCACCACGATAGAACTTCTGTAAGGCTTCTGGGAAGGAATGTGTATATCGAACAGGCAGGCATAAATGACCCTCAGACCTATATTTTAACAGGAATTTTTTGTCGATATAAAGAGGAAAAGAAAAATGGTGAAGCAAAAAAAATGTAATCAAAAGGTATCACACTAAGCTAAAAAATAAGATATAAAATTCTAAAAATTTCTACTCTGTATTTCATTTTTTTTGCCACAAAATGTGTTCTTTCAACAAAAACAAAAAGATTAAACAGAAATAGTAGTCTACATCCAGCTTTAATGCCATAATATACAATAATATTTGAGTTTCTACATTACAATCAAACTAAAAACAGCAGAAAATCTGCCACGAACTGATGACCCTGTAAATCACTACGAATGGTACAGTGGTGTTCAAATTATTACATTATTTAACCATTAACCTTCAAATTTTTATTTCAACCTTTAAATCACTTAACTATTAACTTTGGGCAAGTCACTTCAGCATTAGCTTCCTCATCTCCAAAGTCAGGATAAACCAGCAATCTCAAAAGGTTATTCTGAGGAATCAAAGTATTTATTTTAAATGTTTTGAATGATAATCCCTTTTTAAATGTCATTTAAGATATCCTAAAAGAGAACTGAGAAAGCTTAATCCAGTGTAATCATTCATTTATTCAAAAATATATAAATAAACTCCTTTAAGGAGTTCACAGCTTCATGTGGAAGACAAATTAAAACAAATCACTACAAATTATAAGGTGGTAAGATTGCCTATTGGCTGGTATAGATGAGAGTATGTGGCATCTAAAGATGTCCAGAAGGCTCAATTATCATCATTTATATGATACTACCATCATGAAGAAAAGGCTGAGGGTACGCTTAGCAAACAAACTCCTGATAATAAATGTAAACCAACTTCTAAGTGTGAAGAGCAGAGAACAATGTTTATACAAAGTTGTAAATAGTTTATATCTTTATCTGAGTAGGTCAACACTGAGGCTAAGAAAGGGTAGGCCTAGGCTTTTAAATTTTTATATTCATTGTAATACTGCACACAATGTTAAGTATATAAAAGGTATCAACAGTCATTTGATAGAATAATACCTGCCGAGGTCAACTGCAAGTCTAAAACCCCTGTAGAGAGAAGATTCTCTCATGAGGTTACAGTCAGATATCAGCTAGGGTTGCAGGCATCTGAAGGCTTCGCTTGGGCTAGCACAACCACCTCCAGGCTTGCTCACTCACATGGCTGGCAAATTGGTGCTGGCTGTTGGCAGGAGGCCTCAATCCCTCTCCACGTAAGCCTCTCCACAGGGTTGTTTGTGAGTATCCTCACATCGTGGTAGCTGTCCTACCCCACAATGAACAATCTTAAAGACCAATATAGATGTTGCAATACCATTTATGACCTGGCCTTGGAATCTATACATTCTCACGCCATATTCTCCTAGTCATATAGGCCATCTCTAATTAAATATTGGGGGGCAAGGAGGTACATTAAAGGCTACATAAATACTAGGAAGCTGACTACCACATGCCCTCTCTCTCATTTTGAATATTAAGTTTTCAAATGTAATTATTTACCAGGCTCAGTAGAATGGCTGTAGAATACAGAAGAGATGGACAGAAATTATACATTTGATTTAGATGGGTCCATGTGAGTGAGCCATCTTGAAAGTGGATCCTCCAGCCCAAGTCAAGCCTTCAGATGCCTGCAGACCCATCTGACATCTGCTTATACTCAGAAGAGATCTCAAATCAAAACCACCCAGCCAAACTGCTCCTGATCTCCTGACATGCAAAAACCATAAGAAATAATACGCTGTTATTGTCATAAGCCTCTATGTTTTGGAATGAATTTTTATGCAGCATTTTACAGCTAATAAAGAGGAGAAAAAAACAAGTCGAACATTAAGTTCCGGGCTTTTTTTTAGGACTCTGAGGCACCATCATATTTAAGATAAAGAAGTCAGACAACATGAAGTATACAAAAAACTAGAAAGCCACTTAATATATCTGCCTGGAGGCAAGAAGAGAAACCAAAAGACTTCTAAAACCTGTTCTAGGTAGAAAATAAAGAACAGATGCCAATAATAACAATCTCTGCTTGCCTGCTTCAAAATTTCCACAAATTTATAAACATAAAACCAGTTTTCAAAAGAAAATATAGTTCAATAAGCTGTATAACATATGATCACTAAGGTTAAGAATCTTTTACCATAATGATATAAAAATAAGCCATTAAGAAGTTCTGAAACCCACATGCATCAACATTGATGGCAATCAAAAATTACTTACTGAACCAATATTCTCGGTATTTACGTGTGAGAATATTTACTCAGCTAGATTGGGGTTCTATCCCTATTCCCTGAAATCGTTTAATTAATCATGCATTTTTCAAGTGTTTACTACCTACCAGCTATATATAAAACTATGCTAGTGCCAAAGAAATTAAAATACAAGGTCCTATACTCAAAGAATTTATAGTCTAATGGAAGAGACAAATAATTAAATAGAAAATAACTATATAGGGATATGTGCTTTCTGTATAGGGAATTACAATGTAGGAGAAACACCAGTCTTGAACAAACAAGAACCACAGAAGTGAGTAAGGGGTGTAAGGGTACTTTTGACAAAAAAACAAACAAACAAAAAAACAAAACATACAAAGGCATGGGTGGGTGGGGTAGGGTGGGGACATGGGCCTTCTGGAGAACTCTTTCACCTACTCTCAAATCATGCCCTGGGTCTTACATATCAACAAAGCTCCCTCACAGAGTAAAAGCATCCCTGTGTGAGCCTCTAATCAGCATGTTGGTGGATACTCACATAGTTACATTTTGTAGTTTGAGCACCCTTTTAGAAAGGATCCTAGGCTGATCCTAGAATGGTTAACAAAAATACATTTTTTAAGCTAAAGAATGTATCATGCCTGTGGACATATGAGGACAGATGAAACTAGAAAAGCAAATAGGCGAGAGATAGTGAAAGATAATGTATCTTACGCTAAGGAGTTTGAAATGTATCCTGAAGGATATGGGAAACTCTAAAAGACTTTAATAAGGAGTGGATATAATCAATTAGATTTGCACTTTAGAAAGAAGACTAAGGCAATGTGTAAAGTAGAAATTAGAAGGAGACAGGCTATAAGCTACTTCAGTAATTTAAACAACAAACTATAAAGGCCTGAGCTATTTTTAGTGGCAGTGAGGATGGCAAGAGATGGACTCAAAAGTAAGTTCCCTAGAACATAGGACCAATCTGATGATAGAGTGAGGGAAAGGTAGTTACAGCTTCAGCACAGGTGATGATTCCATTCATCAAGGATGTTGGGAGAGAGGAAAGGAGTTTATTTGTAGATGTTACATTTTTAATACCACTGGATACATCCAAAGTAGAGACCAGTGTGGCTAGAACAGAATGAAGGCAAAAATAATAGGCAATAAGGACAGAGAATGGTAAAGGCTAGCTAGACAATGTACAGTGTGTATGTCACATTTAAGGTGACTAACTGTTCCCTGCTTTGCCTGGACTGACAGTTTCCTGGAACACAGGACTTTCAGTGCTAAATCTAGGAAAGTTCCAAGAAAATTAGGAGGAGTTTGTCACCCTATTCATAGTTAAATAAATAAATAAATAGAATTAGATTTTATCCTAAGTTAAATAGGGAGCCATGACAAAAAAATCTAGGCAGAGAAGTCACATAATATTATCAAACTTCCACAAAATAATCACACTGGCTACAGTTGGGAGGAGAAATTAAGAAACTGTAAGGGTAAGAACGGAAGCAAGAAGATCAGTGTTGGAATAAAGATTCTGGAATCCCAGGGGACTCCAATACCACAGTATTAATCAGCCTCTCTGGAGGCAATACAGGAATTGAAGAAGAACACCAGTATTTAGGCAGCATCCAAATAGTAAGATCCTTCAACGGAGATACAAAGAAGTAGTCACAGGGATAGGAAGAAAGGGGTATTACAAATGCCAACAAAGTACAGCTGAAATAAGGGAGCAGTTAGCACCAAAAACTTCCCAGAAATCAGGTAAGACAAGGACTAAAATATCCAGTAGATTCAATAACTAGGATATCACTGGTCTCTAAGGCAAAAGCAATGTCAATGAACTGGTTGGAGGCAAATTTGTAAAAATTTGCAAAGTTTTAGAAAGTAACTAAGAACTGAAGAAGTAGAGATTTGATCAAGCTTAGGGATTAGTGGGAGGAAAAGAGCTAATAACCAAGAGAGGGACACAGGGTAAAGAATTCTTAAAATTTCTTTAAAAACAGGAGTCTTGAACAAGGCTTTTTAGGCTAAGAGGAATCGTGTGCAAAGAGAGAGAGAAAAAAACAACATGATAGGACAATATTTTTTTAAGCAGGAGAAAATAAGTAGTTCTAATCGAGTGACTTTCAATTCCTGTTTAAAAAAAAAAAAAATAGGTGAGCTAATTGAAGGAAGAATAAGGGAGGCCAAGGTGAATGCAAAAGTTGAACTACTGAAGCAGCCACCACAGAGAATGGAGACGAGAGATGAGTAGGGATACACAGGAAGTTTGTGTGCAACTCTGAGTCAATTAAGTGCAGCAATTAAGTGCTGAAGACTACAAATTGGAAGTGCCATCAAACTCAATTAGTATGACTTTTTTTCCCCAGATGATCATAGCAGCAGTAATGATGCAGACATAGAAAAGATTGATCTAGAATTGTACAGAAAGATAATGATAAAGAAATATTTGCAGTTTGGGAGGCCAAGGTGGGAGGATCACTTGAGGTTACAAGTTTGAGACCAGCCTGGCCAACATGGTAAAACCCCATCTCTACTAAAAATACAAAAATTACCCAGGTGTGGTGGTGCATGCCTGTAGTTCCAGCTACTCGGGAGGCTGATGCAGAAGAATTGCTTGAACCCAGAAGGCAGAGGTTGCAGTGAGCTGAGAACACACCACTGCACTCCAGCCTGGGCAAAAGAGTGAAACTCAATCTCAAAAAAAAAAAAAGAAAAGAAAAGAAATATTTAAGAAAGTGAATGAAGTGAGGAAGAATTAAGTGGAGAAAAACAGAGGGGATCAAAATACTGAAAGTCAAAGGGCAGATTTAGTGGGATAAAGTAATAAGTCTGCTGTTAAGGTAGGAGGCTGCAGTCAGAGTGGAATTAATAAGGATTGCAGAGATAGGGAAATCCCAGATCATCATAAAGTCTCAGTAAAGTCATGGCAGTGGATGGCTAGAACAGAATGAGGGTAAATATCAATAAAGCTGAGGAAGGAAAGAAAAAAGTACCAACAGTGTCTGGACAGGTCTTTTTATAAAGTCAGTAAAGTCACCCCCACAAAAAGTCAGTGGTGGCATAAAGAGGAATATAAATACAAGCCATAAGGAAGGGTAGAAAATGGATCATTATTACCTTTTCCGTCCTCAGCAATACCAAAGGTCCACAACACTCACCTGGGTCAAGAGCTCAGGTCTATTATGACACAGATCCTACTCCCAACCTACCTGGGAAGCTAAAACGTGAGGACTGGTCCATCCCATAGCATAATTTCCTACCAAGAATGCCAGCTAGATGTATCTATATCTTTCATGCCT
Organism: Cebus imitator; assembly: GCF_001604975.1. Classification (NCBI taxonomy): domain Eukaryota; kingdom Metazoa; phylum Chordata; class Mammalia; order Primates; family Cebidae; genus Cebus; species Cebus imitator. Next base: position 1,743,933 of record NW_016107520.1, on the reverse strand, counting down.
GAGCTTAAAACTAGAGCTATATCCTTGAAAACAACTATATAAAAGACAATCCTACTCAATTCTACATACCTAAATTTCATTATTAGGATGTTTCTGGAACATGGTTCTAATATTCACAGTGGCCAGGAACAATGATGCTTCCACTTAGATATCACACACCACAGTAAAATGTCTGTAGCAACAGAGCCCAGGAATGTGAACGTGGTAGAGAAAATAAAGAATAGCTTCCAAATTTTAGGATAGAGCATAAAAAGATACTATGCAAAGCAAAGCAGAAATGCATCTATATTTTCCTGAAAAAAAATTTAAAAACACACCACACAAATCAAACAAAAAGTCTATGTTCTTTCTCACCGTTCTGGATCAGTGTTTACCCCTATAACTGGTTTCAGTCTGTCCAAGACTTTACTTGCTGCCAGCAGCATTGTGCCATCACCTAAGGAACACAAGACAAAACACAATATGCGGTTCTTGGCCATTTTGAAAATTAGTGGTTTTAACAATCATATCCTGCCCTGCTAACTGCCATAGCCTATCCCACTCCCTTTCTACCTACTATATCTTTTGAGTCTCCCTCTCACTCCAATCCAGGATTTCATAAGTGGCAAGATTAGATTTAGGCAGAATAATTCTTTGTTGTGGGGACACTGTAGAATGTTTCAGAGGTATCCCCTTTAGATACCAGTAGCACCCCACAGTTGGTAACCACTACTCTAATCCAGAAATTTCGATTAGCCAGTCTTCTTTGCTTTTCCCATAACACCAGTCCAAATTCACAAATTATTTTAACGAAAACATATCCAATGTATCCATCTTAAAATCTTTCTCTCCAATAGCTGCTGTCAACTTGAAGCTTTAGAAACAGTAGTCATTAACTTAATGATAAAGTACAGAAAAAAGTAAGTATAAGTATTTGGGACCAAAGAGGAATAGAATTTACCTCATCTCATTAAATACTTTATCAACTTCAATTTTTTTCCTTAAAACTGCCATAATACCAAAATACAATAACTGATCCTTTGAATCATATTTGAAGTTAAATGCATACCTTAAATACATACAAGGAACCTCACAGTAACATCATCCATTTAAAAAGTAGACTTGTATAAAACAGATGTTTTAAACTTAATCATAGCAATCCAAAAATTTGTTTAATGTCAAGTCTTAGCTAGACCTAGGGTATCTGGAAATAAGTTGTATTAAACAACATCTGTAAATTCCAACATCTTTACTTCTATAAAATTATTACCTCCTGCAGCTATGACAGCATCTGCCCATCGAACAGTCTCTTCATTATATTCTCTCCTCTTTACTAGACGAACCTCAATTCCCTCATTCCTAGGATAAAAAAGGAAAGGTTATATGAAATTTCTACTAATAATATATATAATGGGTATGTTTTCTGAGAGACAGATTATTACAATAAAGATGTAAAATAAAAAATTTGTATCATAAACAAATTTACATGGAGCTTTATAACATTATCTTTGTTTTTCATTTAATTACAACAGCCAATTAACTATGATAATTAAGGCAGCATATGAATAAACTGAAAGTTATATATCCCAAATCTCCATGTGCTTTAAAAACTTTTATAACCACTAATGGATAGCAATATTGGTTAGAATTTCATTTTCTCTACTCCTTCTGATGCTTAAATTCATAATACAAAAATGGTCCAGAAGACTAATATCTAGAGTGACAAATTTTAAACTATAAAACGGAAGGCCATTATTTTAAATCCAACAAATATTCATTGAGTACCAGACACTGAAACAGTAACTAAATACTTTGTAATTTGCACGTTTCTCACACTGACTCTCTTGTACACACCTAAGTGCGTTTCGTCCTGACTTAACTGAAGTTTCTGTAATTTTTAAGACAGAAGTTTCTATAATTTTTAAACACTCAAAAGTATCATAATGCACACACTCATATAATCTATTAGTCTGTTTTAATAAATAAAACATTACACAGTTTAACAAGCATACCCCACCCTGTACACAGCTGAGGCCAGCTGATTACTGAATTAACTCTGCAGGAAATGCATTTCACTGGAAGACAAAATAATTGAAAATATCTGTGACATTTTCAGAGTACAATAAATATTTCCTTAAAGATGCTATAAAACCAAATCCATTAACCTCAATATAATTTTCTGAAAATAATTTTATAATAACAATCATCACTAAAAGTCTAAGAATGGGCTGCTAGTACAAAATAAAAACTCGAAGTCCTGAATATAAAATCCCACCCAAGAACCAATCCCATAGACTTACCGTAAACTATCTACAATATGTTCTACATTTTTGGTGTGAATATGATGTCGTTCAAGAAGTCCATTGTAGCTAGAGCCTTTCAATGCAAGCTATATTAAAACAAAAGAAATGTTGCTTTACTAATATATATTACACATGATGTTCTAATATTATGTTTTTAAAAGCCCCATAGAAAATATGCTTTTTTGAAAATATATTTTAATGATTACCTGTGAAACCTACAAGTTAAAATTGAACTAGAAAGCCCAATATCAGAAAATTATAATTTGCCCTTAATACTAAATACAGCATTATGTTTTCTGAATCATGTAGTCACCAGGATCTTAAAATCTTATGTTTTACAGCTCAAGTTTTTTATATTTTTGATGGCTTTTGAACACATTGCATACGGCTACTTGATGATCAAAGATAAACTAATACTTTTAGAGGCAGTTAGATGACTTTTGTTCCACTTGGATTTGCTTCTCTCTTGTTCTCAGATTCATAAACTCTATTTGCAATTTACTCCATGCAATCTAAGCAAAGGACTGATAAGCTCCATTAGAAAGGATAACTTTTAGATACATATATGTCCTTCAAGAATTATTTTTCCTAGTTGGAGTAACATTTTACAACTGTCTTGTCATTAAATTTTTTTAAGTTTTTGTTTTGTTTTGTTTTGTTTTGTTTTTTGAGACGGAGTCTTGCTCAGTCACCAGGCTGGAGTGCAGTGGTGGGATCTTGGCTCACTACAACCTACGCCTCCCGGGTCCAAGCAATTCCCCTGCCTCCCACGTAGCTGGGACTATAGGCACCCGCCACCACACCAGGCTAGTTTTTTTGCATTTTTATAGAGACGGAGTTTTACCATGTTGGTCAGGATGGTCTCGATCTCCTGACCTGGTGATCCACCCGCCTCAGGCTCCCAAAGTGCTGGGATTACCCTGCAACCAGCATTAAAGTATATTTCTTATCAATAATCCATAAGGTAAAATATAGAGAAAAAAGTTCAGAAATATCCTTAGTGAACATCCATTTAATCACCAAGTAGAAAATTTGTCCGTTAGAGTGAATGCTAGAATTCAAATTAAAAATGTTATTTTTCTTTGCTCCTCCAAATTCCTTTATATCTTTCCTTTCCCTTTTTTTTTTTTTTTTTTTTCCTGAGATGGGGTCTTACTATGTTGCTCAAGGTGATCTTGAACTCCTAGGTTCTAATGATTCTTCTGCCTCAGCTCCCCAAGTAGATGAGATTATAGGCACATGTCACTATGCCCAGCTTATGCCTTTCCTTTTTATGAAGCAAAATCAGTTTTTCAAATACCTGTCTAATACAAAATCTTTTTTTTTTTTTTTTTTTTTGAGACAGTGTCTGGCTCTGTTGCCCAGGCTGGGGTGTAGTGGCGCAATCTCAGCTCATTGCAACCTCCACCTCCTGGATTCAAACCATCCTCCCACCTCAGGATCCCAAGCAGTTGGGGCTACAAGTGCACACCACCACACCCAGCTAATTTTTGTATCTTTTTTTTGTTGGTGGTAGAGATGGGGTTTCAGTATGTTGCCCAGGCTGGTCTCAAACTCCTGGGCTTAAGCAATCCACCCACCTCAGCTTCTAAAAGTGCTGGGATTACCGGTGTGAGCCACCACACCCAGTCTAATATATAATCTCAAATATTTTGTTTTAAAACATTACCTACTAACTATGAAGTAAAACTAATTTTTAGACAGTATTTTAATACATATTTTACTTTTTAAAGGTTATAACACTAACAACATGGAAGATGAATATTTAAAGAAAACTGAAATCAAGTATTATCGTATGGCTCAAAATAATTAGTGTTAATATTTTGATACCTACCTTCCCCATCTTTTGTCTACAAATAGTGGGTTAAGAGTTTTTTTAATAGTTTTGTCCTCACTTTGTAATCTTTGTATATTATCACAAAAGAGAAGTGGAGGAAGCATTTGGCTATTGCGAAAATTAGTAAGTAGACGTTAACTCACCAAGATACACTATAATAGATTAGACAGCCTGTGACAAAGTTTAATTCCTAGCCAAAAGCCTCATTATACTTAGACTATGCAACCAACGTAAAGAATTTTTGAAAGGAAAGCATTGACTAAGATTAACAGCTTAAAAAACAATCCTTCATTTAATTTAATCAACATATCAACAGAAGTCAATCGGGTCTGAAAAACTATTCTTTCTTAGAGCAGAATTTCTTAATCTGGACCAACATAGCATTAATATTCAGATGACCACTATCATTACCCAGATACAGATTGACTAAAACTGCACTAACCAGCTCTCAGTGAGTAAGGACCACTACACTCTCCCTTGGCAATCTATAGTTTCAAGGATGATTCCCAATTGCTCTCTCTCAACCTGGCCTAATTTTGGGGCTTCAAATAAATTTATTGAACTGCTTATTTGACATCTTTCTTTGGATATCTAACAGGCAGCTCAAATTAATAGAGGGCCAGATATTGAACATGCTAGATATTGAATAATAATAGTATTTAATTATTCAATTAATAGTATTTAATTATTCAGTTGATTTTCTAGCCCAAGAATTCCCCACCTATGGCTTAAGCCAAGAGTCTAGAGTCACACTCCATGCCTCCTTTTTGCTTATTTCCACATCCAATTACTAAATACTATGTTTGATCCAAGCACTTTTCTTCTTCACCTCTACCACTCATGATCTCACAACTGAACCAATGCACAAGCCTCTGACTGGGCTCCCCACTTCCACTCTTGGTGCCCTATAGATTATTCCCCATGCAGAAACCAGAGGGACCACAGCATGTCTCTTCCTCAGCTTAATGTCCTTCTACAAATGGCACTTTCTTCCTACCAACTCTCCAGGATTATGCCACCTGACTTCTGCTCCTTTCTCCCAGCTCATTTTTCCTCCCCATTCCCTGCACTCTAGTCTCTTTGGTCTATTTTCACCAAGCTCTTCCCTTTGTACTTGCCAGAATGCATTCCATCCCTCCACCTAACCCCAGCTCTTTTTAACCTCGGGGTACCAGAACTGCTGAAACAGTTGCTGCTGGCGCTGCCCTTGAAGCTGCAACGACCACCACTGCCAATTACGCCATCTCAAAATCTGTTAATTCCTTTTTTGCATTTATCACACCTAAAATTATCCTAGCATTAAAAAAAAAATCTATTTGAATCTCCTTACTAGAATATAAGTACTGGGAGAACAGTGATCTTACTTATCTTGTTTGCCATTATTCCTTAGGGCCTAGGTACTGGCTAAGTATTTGTTGAGTGAACTCATGTATGCATTTTCCAGAAAAGGAAGACTAGTACAGAAGCAGATGCTACAGAAGATAACCCAAAAAGTGACAACAGTGTGCAAAGCAGGTCTCAGAATTGAGGAGAGTTAGATTTGTTACTATAGGATATTATTTTGTTATAATAATTATTTCTCACAATCCCATTTTAGGAGTGAACATTTTAAACAGCTAGAAATTAAGCTCTAAAAAAGATTAATCCAAATATTTGAGTGCCTACTACTCTGTTCATTTAACTATTAGTGGAATTCAATCAAATGTATTAAAGAAGGCACTGCAAACTGCTAAGGACAATGAGAACCCATTCAAATGTACAATAAGCCTATAAGAACAGTTACATCTAACTTACCACTTCTACCGTAAATAACTTCAATTCCCTAACCAGACTTTTTACTTTATGTTCCAAGTTTTGGTTTGGACAATATGGAACATGTAACAAGGAAAAAAGCATATAAACCTTACTGTGTAAGCCCTGTAAATGCTTGTCTGGTTCAGAAACTTCTATGTTTACTTCCTGGTTCTCAACAAGTCCCACGAAAATAAGATACTCCACAGTTGAGTGTTAGGGAACTTTGGCTGGAGATGGTGAAGGGAATTGTGAGACAAAAAGGTTTGGCGAACTAACAAAAAACTTCAAGTTTTCTATGATTGCTAACAATTCTAAAATTACTAAAATTCTAAATACAAAGTTCAGTCAGCCTCAGAATACTTAACATTGAAGCAGAAATGTCAGTTCATAAATTCTTATTCCCACTCAAATTTCTTCTTGTGTACTAATTTTCTAGTAAGTCATGCTCAACATTCATTTACAGAATGTAAGTTCTTATTTTCTTTAAAGACCTCGCTGATTGGGCTATTAAACTTTATTAACATGAACTGGATAAAGACGGCAGATAAGAAATAAAATCACTTAATAAACAGCATCAATTAGAATGGCTTAAATCACTATACAACTAGCTTTCATTCTTCCCTCACATTCAATCTCCATAGCCAGTGAGTAGTGAAGTCCAATAATTACATTTGTTTAAAAGGAATATGCAAAAAGCTGGTAAGAATTTCTTGCTGTATCTCTGAAAATAACATGACTTCAAATATCTAAAAACTTTCCTTTAATCAGACAAAAACAAGAACACATGATTTCTTAGAAAATGTCTTACCATTAAAAGGTTAGAGAAATTACTGAAATTTAGAACACATTCCCAATTCTCTGCAATGTTACACAACATTATTAGTAACAATCTTTAATATTTTTCCCAAAAACCTGTTAATTCTTCTCTCCATTAAAATAAATAAAGATTCATCAGGACACTTGGAAAAAGCAGGTAACTCCAAGAGATCTACAGACAGACAGACACATTTCAGTATAAGCAAGAATTTCTCCTACAGAATCTCCAAAAGCCAAGATCATGTCTTCCCACACAGCTCTGATATTAAAATAAAGCACAGCATATAAGGAAAAAAGCAAGATTTTGAATGGATAGATTTATCACACTTTAAGATCCAGATGTGACAGTTATTCTATTACCTAAATGGTTTATAATACTTTTATTAAATTATCACATCGTTTTACTTATCCAAAACTAAATTTATTGCAATTACAAATTTTTAAGACTTGTTTTACTAGTCAGTTGAGTACTATTATTTTGTACTCTATGTAATTTCTATGATAGCTTAATAAGGGAAAGAGTTAAGTCTTTTCAAATTTAACACATAATAAATGCACAAACTTTTGAGACAATGACAGTTCAGTATATAAACTCACTAGGCATAAATTAGGCACCCTTAAAAGCATACATTTAACGAAATGGTACTCTAAGTGTTACTCAAAATTGACTTAAAAATGTTAACAACACCTAATTAACACCTAGTCAACCATTCACCTAACATGATCAGACCTAGTGCACTGAACCCTAAAGACTTCTTCAGATATATTTGGTATTTATCTTATATCATCTCTATTCTACTTACTCTTTCTCCCAGGCTCTCACCTTTATTTTTCCCATCATTCTCTATTTCTGCATTCCTCTGTTAATTCTGTTGACCTCCTCCCTTGGTATTGCTCAAGGTTCCAACTTTGGTTTTCTTATCTGCTCTCACTTCATTTTCCCGGAGTTAGCTCCCCACTCCAGGAAACTGGCCTACCAACTATAGTCCAGTAACCTTGAAATCTATACTGTTAGCCTATGTCTCTTGATTTACAGCCTCAAATTTTCAAATGCTACCTTTATATCCATCCACAAATAGTTCAAGTACCTCTCTCCAAAAATATTGAAACTTGATTATATACTCCCCCCTCAAATCTGCTCTTCTGAGTCCCATTTATCAGTTAATGATAGCATCATTTACATGAGCAACTTAATAAATCCAGGTGTCACCTTAATTCTTCCCTCACACTCAGTCTCCACAGCCAGTCAGTAGTGAAGTCAAATAATTATATTCATGAATTATTTCTATAATCTATGCACTTTCAGTTCATGCTGCCACTGCTTGAGTTCTAGACCACACCAATTTTTATCTGGTCTAATACAAAAGCTTGCCTCCAGATTTTCTAAACTAGTTCCTTCTAGTCTTTGACTAAACTAACCTGACCACTACCACATTTTGGGCATCATATGAAAATAAAATGCTCAAGTCTCAGAAAAATTGACCCTCATCACCCAATTACTATGGGGAAAGACAGGGCCTGAGCAAGGGTTGTATTCTACCATAAAGAGTTTGAAAACTACTAGGAGATAAAGCTAACTTCTTGGCATGAGACTTAACACCTTTATAAGGTCCAGTCTACCTGTTTGGCCTCAGTATGCTTACTATTGAGCAATTATTTTCAAATTGTCTTAAAGTGCATTATAAGCTGATCATGATTTAATGATTACAGCCAGTATTACCATTAACTAGAAAATAAAACATACTAGACAAAACAAGGCTAAATTGTTTCCTGTTATCTTTTATTTCAAGTTTATGTACTGACTCACAATGTAAGACAATCTCTGATTGTGGATCACAGTCAGTTTTGAGTTCTGTTTGTTGGCTACAAGATGAACTTCACACAAGTCTTGCTGTTCTCTCCCTTTCACATAGAAAAATTCTTCTGTGTTTTTCAATATTTAATTCAAATATCCTAAAATTAAAAGATGCCATTTCACCCTCACCATATTAGCAAAAATGTTAAAGTCTACCACATACTGTTTAGGGACTCAACTAAATGCTTACGGAAAAAACTATTTGTACTTCTAATTGCAGTATTTTTTTTTTTTAGATAAAGGAAAAACTGCAAAACTAATTATCCAAACAATGAAATATTGTACAGTAGTTAAAATGAATTAACAGGCTGGGTGTGGTGGCTCAGCACTTTGGGAGGCCAAGGCAGGCCTATCGCCTGAGGTCAGAAGTTCAAGACCAACCTGGCCAACAT
>NW_016107520.1:1670057-1734782 GCF_001604975.1 Cebus imitator | reverse complement strand
AAAAAAAAAAAAAAAAAAAAAGAATTAACATGTATCTACATAGATGAGTTTTGAAACCAATTGTAAATAAGAGAAGCAAATTTCTAAAGAATAGGCAGACATTCTAAAGACTAGAATTATCATTAATGTAACTTTTAAAAGACACAACATAAGGTTATACTTGTTTATGGATACAGCCATATTAACAAATGTAAAAACATATGTATGAGAATAATACATATAACTTCAGGGCAGTGGTTACCTCTGGTGAGGAAGGGAATGGGAAAAGTTGGATGCATAAGGTTTTAGCTGTAATATTTCCATTTTTAAATTCTGAAGCACATATGGCAGAGTATTAATAGCTATTAAGTCTAGGTAGTTGAATACACAGGTGTCCCGTGACTTTCTGAAACATTTCGATATGTTTTAAACATCTCATAACTGAAAATCTAAACCTTAAAAAGATTAAAATATATTTAAAAGTTGGGAGAAAAAAGGCTCATCTCCTTTTCATCCCTACACTTGTCAAATTGTTCTATCCCTTCCCTGTACTCCCAGGGATAACGGATAAATATTTATAATATAATGTAATAGATTTTTTCCATAAATTTGGAAACTGTTTATTAATCTTTGATTCTCCAGGATCCAGCAGGATGCCTAGCAGTTAGCAGGTGCTCAAAAAACAGTTTTGTGAACAAATATTTAAAAGTGACACTTCAAACAAATTAACTAACAAATTTCCTGGATGTTACAAATAGTGACATTGCAGCAAGTATTTTTAATGCAGATCATAATTTTTGAAATTATTTTCTCTACTACAAAAAGACTTCTTCAAAGGCAAAACTTCAAAACTACAACTTCTTTAAAATTTTGTTTAAAAAACACTATGCAAGCAGAGTTAAATTCAACATATTTTTAGTTCACTTCAGTGATCTATCTTAAAGGAATCTATCTTGGAGTTACCAAATCAGTGCCATTTCAGGTGCATAATTTATATGTAACATTTACATAATGATCATTATTGTGGCCAAAAAAACTAGAACTAGATTAAGCAGTTTAAGTTAAATTATGTAAATTGTAAATTATTTCACCTTCCTAAAAATTATGTGAGAAAGGAAAAGCAGCTATTATTATAAATATTTCAAAGCTAAAGAGATTGATACAGAGAGAGGTTAGGTTACTCGCTCAGGTTTACAAAGACATTGGATTGTTGTTTCAGGATCAAACTCTGATTTCCTGCTGTTAAAGCAGGGTTTGTCTACTATGCTATATCCATGCAGCCACATACTACTAACATTCCTACATTAGCCATATATCTTACTCCTGCTTGAGAACTGTGAATACTCATTAGGCCACTGAGCCTCAACTGTGATGACTAGGCTACGTAACTCAAGAACTACTCTATTCTTTATCAGGACCTAATCCTACTGCCTTTCATTTAGGAGAAGGAAAACCAACTGGATGAAACCTCCTTGAATGCAAATGTTTTACAAAGATTGGTCTATTTTCCTGCATAATCCACATCTAGTGGTTTATTATGAAAAAAGCCATATATATATATATATATATATATATATATAAAATAAATTTTCCTAAAGCATGAAATAACTGGCACACTTAAGGATATTTTAAAATTTTATATTTCTGTTATATATCACAAAGTGCACTGATAGTGAAAAATAAAGTCAATTTACATTTTACTAGTTAAGAGATTAATGTGCATCAATAAATACTTATCTATTAGAACTTAATTTATATAATTAAAAATATAGAAAAAATTATAACAGGGAAAAATTTTTTTATTTGCAATCTCATGGCTTGTCACATATTTGTAGTTTATAAAAACTGCCTCCTAGTTAATGCTGATATACAGTGAAGGCTGAAAATCAGGACTGTAAAGCATATTGGTCAATTATTCTCTAAATGTGGCACCTCAGCTACTGTGATATTTAATTCTTTTACATCTTAATGAGTTTCCTATTTAAACTGCAAATATTTATAGAAATGGAGTGTACCTTAAGCCTCTGTTTTCCATGTTGTGTTCTGCAGAACTTAAAGCACTTTCTGCTCCCTCACACCAGAAAGAATTCCATGGTCAAATAAAAATCACCTTTTACTTAGGCTCATGTTTCTCAAAGACATTTAACTTGAAACCTCTATCAAAGAATCCAAAGCTTAAGGCTTAACTTCTGCCTTAAACTTTCAGCAGCTAACATATGGAAAGACAGACAGCTGGTAATAAGGTCCTGGACTGGAAGGAAGCTGGTCCCGAGCCTCAAGGAGAAAAGACCTAAAAATGATCTTACAGAACATCAGAAACATTTTACTACATTTTTTTAGTGGAAGTGTGGGGGTGGAGAGGTAGATGAATGAGATGCAGTTCTTGCTCTCAAAGAGTTTACAGTCTGAGAAGAAAATAATAACAGATAAGAATACCTAACCCAATGAAGAGAAGAATACCTAACCCAATCTTGGTAGCCAGAGAGAGGCAGAGGCACACCAAGGTTACCAAGGATGGCATCCTGAGAAAGTAATGTCTGAGCTTAACCTCGTAAAAAGAACAGGAATTGGACAGAAGAAGAGCATTCAAATCAAAGAAGGCTACAAACAAGACACTGAAAGATGCAAATTCAACCACCCTGAAATACTATCTTTCACCCACCAGGCTGACAAAGACCCAATAGTTTGATTAAACTATTTATGGAAAAACAAGTACCCTTATACAGTGCTGGTGAAAGTAAAAATCTGTACAATCTCTAAGGGAAGCAATTTGACCATACCTATTAAAATTTTATATGCACATGACTTTTGACTCAGCAATTTCAACTTTAGGTATTTGTCTTAGAGCTTGATTTACATGTATATGAACACAAATGTTATTCATTTTGGAGTGTGTTTAACAGCAGAAGATAAATTAGGACACACAAAAAAGGAGTGCAAATGCTCTTTATGACAATCTCCACAAATACTGTTAGGCTAAAATAAAGGCACATAATAGCTTAAATAGTGTATTATCATTGAATAAAAAGAGATGAGGCAAAGAAAAAGAATATTTCACCGTGTTGATTTAGGTATAGGTTGCTTCTGGAAGAAAACACAAGAAACTGATAGCAGTTACTTCCAGGAACAAAACTGAACGACAGGTGACAACAGAAAGACTTTTCATTGTATAATATTTTATATCTTTTACATTTTGAATCATTTTCTGTGCTATTGATCCATAAATTAAACTAAATCAACACAACATCTAATAGAAATTAAAGCAGTTTGAAATTGCCAGAATATGAAATTCAAGACAAGAAGCGATCAGAAATGAAGCTCAAGAGGTGGCCAGTTCATGAAGGGACTTATCTCTCATTCTAAAGATCATAAACTTGACACCAGTGTAACTAGGGACCACATGCAAACCAGGAATAAAACACACACACACATCCCTGGAATTCAACCAGAGTCATTAATGTCAGGTGTGTGCTTCAAAAAACCGAAGTCTGGGAATTCTCCACAAACTGAATCAGAGTCTTGGGGGTTAAGGTTCAGGTGTCCGCATTTTAACAAGTACTCTAGGTGACTACAGGTTAGAGGGAGCTTCTGTGGAGTTCTAAGCAGAAAAGGGAAAGGGCCAGATGTTCACTTTACATAGACACTCTGGTGACTGTGTATAGAAGATTTGTGAGGAACAAGATTCAGTTAGAAGGCTCTGGCAGTACTCCAAATCATGCTCTTCAATTTGATTAACAATCACATTGTATATACTTATTGTATACAATATAGCAAAATATACTCCCTGACAAAAGTACACCATAGTACACTTATTGCATAACATGTGGCAAAAGTATTATCTGCCCAAGAGTTACAACCTAAGCCACAAAATCTTCTTCAGATAACAAAGGGAAACAAAATCCAAGGCATTATACCTTCCAAGTCATCTAGTTTAATCCAATAACACAGCAGACTGTTAAATGAAATTATTCTATCCCATTATGAATTTTAAAAAACAAAACTAAAAATAGGAACCATTAAAAAGTGTTGCCAAGTTGTGAGACCTGGAATGGAGAAGAGGGTAGAAATTGCTGACTTCTTATTTGGTCTGTATTAAAATACTTTTTTCTTGGTTCCCCCTTATTCAGTTCCCCATCCCTGGTGATAGGTGAAAAAGAGTTTTAAATAGAATCTTTCTTTGACCAATGAGGTATGTTTTTGGTGTAAAAATCCTTTCCAAGTAGGTTTTGTTCTATCTAGATTCTAATTTGTGTCAAGGACCCTGATAACAGCAGTTCCACATCTGCCAACAGCTACATCTCTTAATGATGCAAGTAAATTGTAATGTTAGTTTTACTAGCCTTTGAAAGATCATGAGGCAGTAGAGGTAAAATGTTTGACTAGAAATCTGATATCACAAAACAAGCCATTGGTCAATCAATGGGGAAAAAGATAAGATTTTAAAATAAAGCAATGTAACCAATATGAAAGGGTAAATGAAAGTCAAAACTTTGAACCAGTTTGAAGGTTGTAAACTTATTCTGTGTGTGCCTTATCAACTAAAAGACATTTCCTGCAACTGTTTACATTTCTACAAAGTTAGAAAATCATCGGCCTTCAGAGTGTAAAATTATACTGGCACTCCATCCTTTGTCATTTGCATTTTAACAGATAGCCTAATGCAGACCTGTTTTGCATCAAAAAACCATCACCACCACAACAAAAGAGAATGCTTTGACAAAAAACCAAGTTACCATGACACTATAGACACGGCAGCCATGGTGAGACTCAAAAAAGCACTTGGCCATTTTCTTTTATATCCGATTCACATGATTCATATAACTTAATATTTTTTACCCCCACAATATAACAAACAGTAGTTATCATCTTATCACTCCTATTACAGAATCCCATTTTAGGAAAACTTCACATAGCCCAGTATTCTCTGGCCTGTTACTAATCTGTCATCTGGGCTACATCTAATGCTATTGCATTCTGAGTACTGACCTTGATATAAATTATAACACAAATTTAAATCAGTAAGGAACTTACCCAATAAAACTGTAATGACAACATCAATAAAAACTATTCCACTGTCTGGCAATTACAAAACTGGGTATTCTACAGTTCAGGAGTTTTACTTCAAAGCCAGCGCATCCCAAACAGCATTACCTAGCAATAGACAAATATTTACCTATCAGAGATTTCTCCACTCAGAATGGGTACACTTAGGTAGTTTGACTTTTTAAGACTTAATGATTTTCCCTACATTTTAAAAGTTTTTTATTAGTGGCAATCTAGTTCAGAGGTCCAAGAGTTAATCCTGAGATGCCACCCATTTTCTTGAGGACTTGAAAACGTTACCCAGTTTCAAAATACCAGCAATATAAAGGACCTTGGAGGCTATCTAGTACAGCCCCAGCAATTCACATATTGAATTAGGTAAAGCACTTTGAAAACTGGCAATACTATACAAAAAGTATCATTTCCACCTATGAGGCCCAGAGAAGTTAAACACACATCGGAAGTTAACCACAAGGAACCAGGGCCTAGAACTGAGCTCTTCAACCTTAATGCCACATTCTAAACATGCCAAGTGAGCTATTTTTAATTGTTGTAGGAAGCTTATTTATGCATACATATTTATGCCTACATGGCATTTGACAGATTCTAAAAGCGAGACCTTGCAAAATTAGTACAACCCAAAGGGCACACCGCTTTTCCCAAATAGTAACGTTGTACTTTCTTAGGACATTATCATTCCCTTCCTCACCTCCAACTTCACTCCCTAACACAAACTCAACTACTCTAACCTCCCGTTCAAACTCTTTCTTCTTTAAATAATGCGAGAGTATTCTATAAACTGCCCTTTTCAAATGCTTAGGAAAAATAAAACAAATTTAGAAATCTAGACTCCCATTAGGTGAATGCAAGGACCCTCTTCAATAAACCCAACAAAGAAGCAGGATGTTTAATTGTTGACAACAGATTCAGTACTTAAGCAAAGATGATTTACAATTTCATTTTGATGCCTCTACAAAATAACTTCGCTGAGGATCACATGATACCAGAGGTTTTCAACAGGTTGTCTAGTCTTGCACAGAATTAAACTAGTTATGTGCAACTAATTCCAAAACCTTTTGGTGCACAATGCCAACAATTAAGAGATTTCCAATAGATTTTTCTGTACATATTGCTCATGGTAGCACCGGTCACTCTCCTCCTAAAGTTGGTGGGTGGGGATATGGGATCACAAATTGTTTTTAAAGTGGGGGGCGGTGACAACAGGAAGATTCAAACTCAGGGGTTTTTCTCTTGGGTTTATGTATTTTGTAGATATATTAATCAATATATCAAATATGGTCTATTGTGGAGATATTGCTGCACTGGAGTCCCAGGCTTTTTATTTCATACATTACCCAGTATACCAGCCCCTTGTCCTAACATGTCTCCTACATAACGTCTATATACAAGTCAAATTTTCTCCCTTGCCCTTCTTAGCACCCAAGACTTCATGCTTTTAAAACAAGCTGGCAGTGTCTACCGACGATCACGTTCCAGTATGGAAAAGGCTCAAGGCTAAAGGGCTTTTCGGATCCTCTCTAAAGGCCTCGCAGTTCTGCAGAGTAAAAGGGGGTGTGTCCTCAGTATTTCGCCCCTTTTGCCCCTACAGCCCTCAGCGACGCCCCGGGCCCCCTTTCTCGGGGCGGCCTGGGGAGCTGCTCTCCGGGCGTCCAAACCTCAGGTCACCCGCTCACTTTCTTGGGGTGAGTCCCAACCAGGCAACGAGGGCGGGGTTGACGAGGGCACTATTGAATCCCCAAACCCTTCACTCTATGGGGCACTAGGCAGCCCCTCTTCGCCCTCCCCGCGGCGCCCCTGCCTCAGAGGTCCCTGCAGGAACACAGCCCCTCTCCCTCTTCCCCGACCTGAATCTCCTTCGCACGCACGCCCAGAGGCTAAGGGAGCCCAGGGCGAAGCCAGAGGGCCTGGGGGCCGCGAGAAAGGCAGGACGGGCATCTGCGGTGCCCTGGGAAGAGCCGTCCCGAGAGGTCTAGCCCGCGGGGGCGCAGCCGCCCCTAGAGCCCCGGCCGAGCCCGGGAGCGAAGCAGGGCCGCGCTAGGACCCACCAGCTGCTTTAGGTCCTCCTCCGAGAGCTCCGCGTAACGGTACCGCTGCTGCTCGAACTCGTACCGAGTGGTTTTCGCCACGACCACCACCCGGGAGGGGCGGAAGCCGCCGTCGGGGCGGCTGCCACAGCCCGCCAGCTCGCGCGGCTGCCCCTGCCCCAGGTGCCGCCGGCCGCTGCCGTCACCGCCCAGCCGGGGCCGCGCGGCGGGGCCTCCCGCGCTCGGTCGCCGCAGCGCCGCCGCCCGGCCGCCCGCCACGCGACGACAGCTGCCCAGCAGGAAGCCTCGATAGCAAGTCATCATGGGCCGAGCCGCGGCCCCGGGCTCGAGCTCCTTCCCTCCGCTCCCCACCACCGGGAGTGCGCGCAGCCCGCGCTGCCCGGACCTCTAACTTCGCGCCGGGCGGGCAGAGGTTAAGTGCCGGGACGTGCGTGGCCCCCGCCGCGAGAGGGACGTACCCAGACGTTGACGGAGGCGGAGAAAGCGTGGCGATTGGGAAGCGGCCTACCCCACGCGGGGGAAAGGTGGGCGGGGAAGAGATGGAGGCCTGGGGCTGGTGGATTTTGCTTGTTTATTCATTTCACTCTCGGCTGCGTGGCAGCCGCTTCGCCGCCCGGGGGCGACCTCCCGGCTCCACCCGCCTCCCAGCGGTCGCTCTTTTCCCGCCTCCAGGCTAATTCTATCGGCCAATCAGAGCCCTCGGCGGCTCCGGAGCCTGAGGGGCCGCGCCATTGGCTGCGGCCTGAGGAAGGGGTGGAATTCTGTTTGACTGTGGCGCCGCCCTGAGGACTTCATCTGGAAGCCGGCCTGAGTCGGCGCGGGGACTGCTGGTGGGGTTTTGAGCGGCTGTCTGGAAGGTAGTCTCCGAGTGCCTCCTCGCTCGGGTTCTGGTTTGCAGGACGACCACGTGTCTGTTGGTTCATTTGACCAGGGCCAGGGTGATAGCTGGTGTGTCCGGGGCCGGGCTGGGGGCTGAGGAGGCGGACCCGGCACCTGCTGCACCGTGTGCGCAGCCTGGCACAAAATCCTCTCTGCGTGGGACCCAGTACCAGCCCCGCTGCCCCCCCCCCGAAAAGCCCTAAGGAACTTGGAGGGTGATGGGTAGAGGAGCCTGGCCGGGTGCAGCATTTCACCATAGGGAGAGACGGTTGAAACTAGGCAGGACAGGAGCACGGTGTTAAGAATGTTAGTCATTTGAGGCCAGGTGCGGTGGCTCACGTCTCTAATCCCAGCACTTTGAGAGGCCGAGGCGCGTGGATCACGAGGTCAGGAGTTCAAAACCAGCCTGGCCAAGATGGTGAAACCCTGTGTCTACTAAAAATATAAAAATTATACAGGCGTGCTGGCGGGCACCTGTTATCCCAGTTACTCGGGAGGCCGAGGCAAAGAATTACTTGAACTCGGGAGGCGCAGGTTGCAGTGAGCCAAAATCGCACCACTGCACTCCAGCCTGGGCGACAGAGTGAGACTCCGTCTCAAAAAAAAAAACAGTCATTTGGACTTTGTCCTATAGGTAGGAGTTAGTTTTTTGAAGGCTTTTAACGGGGAAGGAGTGAGTTAAAACAATGTTTGGTGACTATTGATCTGGCTTTGGAATGTTTTGTAGATTGGGAGGCTGTCGGGATAATGACTCGCGGAGTGCTCAGGACCCGCGCTGGGGTGTGATGAGAACAGAAGGAAACATCCCATTATAAGGGGAGAATCAAATGGCAGTGTACATCCAGGTGTTCAGTTCCTGCAGCTCCTTAGATCCATTTCCCTGGTACCGTGTTTGCTCCTTTGTAGTTCTAGCGCTAACTTGCTTCTGGACTTTGGGCAGGTTACCTCATCTTTTTGGGCGTCAGATTCCTCCTCTGTAAAAAGGGGGTTCGAGTGACCCCAAGGTTCTACCAAGTCCAAATCGATTCAGTGAATCTGTGACTCTCCTCAGGGGGACACCAACACCAGCGTTCATTCGTGGGTTCCCGCTGTGTGCCTGCCACGTACCAGGTAGCGTATTGGACTGGGAGCATGAAGCCCGATAGGTGTTGACTTGGTAAAGTTCTGCCACTGACCCGTTCTGACCAAGAGCTTTGCCTCACAGCAGCTGCTAATGGCGATGTGTAGTGTCACAACCTGAATAACCTCAGAAACTTTTAGAGAGGTAACATCTATAACTATCCTCAGACTCCTTTGTCGTCTTACTATTTTAAACTTCATTAGATATTACGAAGGAAGAAAAGGGAAAAATCATAGATGACACTTAGGTTTGAGGCTAGGGTGCATAGGGGAATGTTAATTGATCCATTTGACAGAAAAAAAATGAGTAGGGAGGAACTGTTTGGGATCAAAGTCTATGAGTTTTGTTGCTCATATTTGAAATCTCAGACCTCATTTATTCCCACTTCACAGATAAAAATTCAAATTTCTAGCTCTGTCTCATTTCAGCTACAGACATATGCATTGACATCTCAGTTGGAATAGCCCTTTGTCCATAGTTATTTGCATCTCGTCTTCCACCACCTCAAAAATATTGCTTCCTGAAGTCATCCCCTCGCAGGTATCTTGAATTTTCCCTTTCAACTGAGTTTTCCTCTTCAGTATTTAAATATGCTCATGTCTATGACACCTTTAAAGCTTTTCTAAAAACCAAAGCAACTTCTAAACCTGGTTTTTACATATTGCCTGCCTTACCTTTACAACTGATTTCTGAAAGTGTAGTCTGTTCATCATTGCCACGTCCCTGCCTCCTAGTCATTCCGCAACCTGTTGTACACTGGCTTCTCTCCACTACTTTGCTAATTACTACTGTTTCCAAGGTTACTAAATGATCTTGTTGGAACTCAAAAGACTTTTTTGAGTCCTTAAATTGCTTGATCTTTCTCAAGCATTTGAAATGGTTATCATTTCTTCTTGAAATCTTTTACTATCTCCCAACACACCAGTCCCTAACAGTGTTTCTCCCATCTCTCTGTCCCTTTTTGACTTATTCCTAAACCCATCTCCAAGATGTCTTCTGTCCTCATCTCCTTGTCTTTTCTCTCCCTCTTCTTTCTTCTTTTCTCTCTCACACACATTCCTGGGTGAGTTCATTCAGTGTTGTGTAATGGAAGGATCTTGGTTCAAATCCCAGTTGTAATGTTTAGTAGCTTTGTGAAAGTGGAACCGGTTGTTTAACCTTCCGGAGCCTGCTTCTGCATTTATAAAATATAATGGCTACATTGTAAAATTGTGAATATATGCACAGATGCCTAGCACTCTGCCCATTACAAAGTAAACACTTAGCAAATATTTGCCCCTTTCCTGACTTCAGCTATTACTGGAATCTTTAGCCCAGATTTTCTCCTGAGTTTCCAATCCTTATCTAGTTTCTTGTTAGATAATGTCTCTTAAATCTTACCCTATAACACACATTAGTGGAGATTAAATTATATTTGAGTGTCGCTATAGGTCAGACGTCCTGCCAGGTGCTAAAGATTAAATGATAAAAAGAGTCCCTGCCCTTGAGAAGCCCAAAGTCTTTGCAGTGATAGAGTTATACAGAGAATGCTACAGAAATTTGGGGGAGCAGGTCTTAAGTCAGCCTAAGAAGAGTTAGAGAAGGCTTTCTGGAAATGTGAAGAGTTAAACCCTAAAGAATGAATAAAATATTACCCATTATCAGCAAGAATGAGAAGGAAATTCCACAGAAGAAACACCATGAGCAGATGCATAGAAGCAATGAAATAGCAATTTTTAATTTTTAGAGAATTTAGAGAGAGGCAGGCAACACTGGGAAGTGAGGCTAGAAAGGTAGACAAGGGTAAAGACAATAAAAAGTGTGAAAAATCCATGCTTAGGACTTGTCTTTTATCTTGCACGTATTAGGAAACAACCAAAAGGAGAAAATGACACGATTAGCTTTGCAAAAATTGTGAGCAGGAATTTTTTAGAAGAAACACAAACAGTGAATACATACTTGAAAAGATAACCTTATTAGAAATTAGAGAAATACAAATAATGTCATTGTGAAATAATATTTTATATCTACTAGATTGGTTAGTAGAAATTAAGAAATCTTGGTAATACTCTAATTATTAGAAAACTGTTATCCATATCATCAAGTCTTCATTAGGCCAAACATTGGCTAATCATTTCAGTAATTCTTCCTTCCAGTGGCGTAGCTTGCAAATATATATATTTTTTCTTTCTTTCTTTCTTTTTTTTTTTTTTGAGAAAGGGTACTGCACTGCACGGCTCATGCAGCTGCAACCGCCCAGGTTCAGGCGATCCTCCTACCTCAGCCTCCCAGGTAGTTGGGACTACAGATGCATGGCACCTTGCCCTGCTAACTTTTTGTAATTTTTGTAGAGATGGAGTTTTATGCAATGTTGCCCAGGCTGGTCCTGAACTCCTGGGCTCAGGCAGCCCGCCCACCTCAGCCTCCCAAAGTGTAGGGATTACAGATGTGAGCCACTGCACCTGGCCTAAATATCATCTTCGAAGTTTCAGATATGTTCATGTATTCATTTGTCAACTCCAAGTATGATGTCAAAAATTAACCAGTACTATGGGTATAATCTGATCATTATAAAAAAACAGAACTTCTGGCATTCATGGATTTAATATCAGCTTCAACTATTCTCAAACAACCAAAAAAATCTGTAATGTTATTGAGTTTTAAACTCAAACTCCATCCATGGTGAGGCCAGTATGCTTTTCTAGTAAATGAGCCTAACCGACCATGATTTAATAGCCACATCTCAAGCAAGCCTAACTGTTCTCAACATTTTATGGGGAAAATTATATATGTCACTGATACACACAATTTGAAGATATACAGAGGTCTTAAAATATATCCTTCCCAACTCCTAGAACCCTTCCCACCCACACTTCATGTACGTTCTGACGCTATAAAAGATATATATCTCTCTTTTTATGACATTCAAATACTCTAAGACCTGTATAGCAGGGGTCCCCAACCCCCGAGCTGTGGATCAGTATCAGTCCGTGACCTGTTAGGAACAGGGCCACACAGCAGGAGGTGAGTGGTGGACAAGGAAGTGAAGCTTCATCTATATTTACAGCAGCTTCCTATAACTCTCATTACTACCTGAGCTCTGCCTTTTGTCAGATCAGAGGCAGCATTAGATTCTCATAAGATGCAAACCCTACTGTGAACTGCTCATGTGAGGCACCTAGGTTGCACACTCCATATGAGACTCTGATGGTTGATGATCAGAAGTGGAACAGCTTCATCCCAAAACCATCCCCATCCACCGCCTAGTCTTTGGAAAAATTATCTTCCACGAAACCAGTCCCTGATGCCAAAAAAGTTGGTTACCACTGCTGTATAGGATGTATTCTCCTGGCGACAGTGGGTTCCTTGCTTTGGCAGATGGAAAATAGTATTTTTTTAAGAGAGAACATTTAAATTGTCTATAATTAGGGTAAACAGTTGGGTAAAATATTATTAAAAGAGAAGAACATTTAGATTGTCTTAACAAAAGATATATAATGACATATAAATTAGTTAAGTAAATTTTCATTAAAAACAGCTGCTTTGGAAATACAAAATGTATACTTTGAAATACACCTAAATAACTTGTGATGGATGTTATTGTACAACTAATCTCTCATCATAAAAGGGGAACAAAGGATACAGGAAAGCTAAAAAGAAGAAGGCTAGATGAAGATACAGGACAAAGAAAAACTATAAAATGTTTCTATTTCTACTATTCCTCCAAAATCGTACTAAATATTTGCAAAAGAATTGAAAGAATAACAAAGTTTATAGAAAATGGTTGAAAGAGTTGTGAGTTTCAATTTTGTTTCTGTTCCTTTCCATTTCATAATCTGGGAATTTTCACTTCTCTCTTTGCTTTCCTGATTTTCTAACCCTACATTTGATTTTGTTGCACTGGCATTTCTTTATAGATCAGAAACTAAGGTAGTGAATGTGAATTTTTTTCATTGATATATGCCGAGAAATCTAAAGAAAATCATAGAATGAATTCAACTTAAAAATGTTTCAAGCATTGAGAAGATATTGTTTTATCTCCACCTTAGTGTGGGGACAAGGAACATGTCAAAAGGATAAAGATGATCAGGTACAGTGGTTCACACCTGTAATCCCAGAACTTTAGGGAGGCCATGGCAAGTGGATCACTTGAGATCAAGAGTTCAAGACCAGCCCGGTCAGCATGGTGAAACCCTGTCTCTACTAAAAATAAAAAATTAGCTGGGGTTTGATGGTGGGTGCCTGTAATCCCAGCTACTCGGGAGGCTGAGGCACAAGAATTGCTTGAACCTGGGAGGTGGAGGTTGCAGTGAGTTGAGATCATGCCATTGCACTCCAGCCTGGGTAACAGAGCAAGACTCTGCTTCAAGAAAGAAAAGAGAGAAAGAGAGAAAGAAAGACAGAAAGACAGAAAGACAGAAAGAAAGAAAGGAAAGAAAGGAAAAGGATATAAACANCCATGTTGGCCAGGCTGGGAAGCCAGGAGTTTTCAGCCTGGCCAACATGGTGAAACCCCATCTCTACTAAAAATATAAAAATTAGCTGGGCTTTGATGGTGGGTGCCTGTAATCCCAGCTACTCAGGAGGCTGAGTGAGGCAGGAGAATCCCTTGAACTCAGGAGGCAGAGGTTGAAGTGAGCCAAGATTGTGCCACTGCACTCCAACCTGGGTGACAAAGCGAGACTCTAAAAAAATGAAAAAAAGAAAGAACAAAAAAAGTTATTTGTTCTCTTCTTTAGCAATTTATAGTGCAATCATAATGTTCCCACATCAGCTAAGATCTTATAATAAAAGAGAACCAGTACTTTATTATCTTCTCCAAATGTCTCTCTGTGTTATGTTTCTAATGAAAATTTTCCACTGAGTGTGTTCTGCATCAGAGTCACTCTTCTGGATTTTAAAAAAGGGAATTTCTGTTGTCCATTCTTTTTGTCCTTCCTTTCATACTAAAGCTCTTTTTTGCCCTCTTTCTATCTGTTCTTCATCTCACATTAAGTTTTTTTCTCTTTATTTCCTGGGTCATTGACTCCTTTATTTAGAAGTAAGGGATATTATGTGCCATATTTCTCCTAGAATCACTGGAAGCATGAATGGGCCTCTAGTAATTAACTTATACTAAGTTACACCTTCTCAGTTACAAGGAAGGAGCAAAATGTTGAACAATTAGCATACTGACTAAATTATAATCTAAAAGAGTTAATTCAACTTTCATATGCTATACTAAATTTTCAGGCACTAGCTGAGATTTCACTTAAATACTTATATCTTTATTATTTTATAACAGGTATAGTAATACAGTAATATATCTTTTAAAAATGTATATTCATATATCCAAATGAATATTCTTTGAAATAGCACTTAGTGAAATTGTACCCTTATTCCAAATATGTCATCATTGTTGAGAACATTTTCAGAAACATTTTAGAATTAGGAGTTTTTATCCCCTAATCAGAGAATTGTTTAGGGGTCACAATCAAAAGTCTCATTGAAGCCGTGGTGTTATAAAACTAGATTGAAAAATGAAATAGGGCTATAAGTACTGAGACTGATTTTCTTATGTGATTCATGAAGTGTCTCTGAAACAAATCTCAAAGAAGAGCATCAAAACTCTTGCAAAATTGTTGAAATTACTGTAGCCTACTATAATAATAGCAACTGAGAAAAAGATTCATTTGGCTATATATGATGCGTTTGTTTTTCTCTATATACAGCCACACCTACTAAAATATTAATGAAAATACAATTACATAAAACAAAGTAGAACAAGTTAACATTTTGGCATTTTTATACATAAGTATAAAATGGCTTTTTGATACATAAGTAATGTATTATATTTTATTTATTCATTTAACAACTATTGGATGCTGACCGTGAGTCAAGCATTTACAAGATGCAACAGATACAAGTCCAAGAGCAGATGCTCTTTTTAAGGGAATTCATACCATGAATATATAAGCTTATCATATTAGAAAATCCAAAATCTAAATTAAAATACACATTTCCCTGAAGGTAAATAGGATTTAGTGAAATGTTATCATGCAATTATATTATTTTTCAAAGAAATTACTCTGGAAATTTAGTAAAGTATTTGTTTTATGGCCAATGTGTGACTGAAAAAAAATAAACATTTTGTTAGATATTTATCAAATCTAGCAATTTATAATTCCAACTATTATATCTACCAATGTGATGAAAAGTCCAAATTAGTTTATAAAATCCTACTCTAACTTCTTCAAAAATGATAAATTTTGAACTTCTGAAGTCCATTAATTTTTTAAAATTCTGTCAGTTTCTGCATAACAATCAAAATGTAAAATGTAAAACATAAGAGAAAAATGTTAATTGCAACAAATTACATTTCTTAAGGTTTTCTGTAAAAACTCTTCAAGGAATGAATAGAATCTGATTCGTTAGGGTGGTTTAGTATTTTTAGTAGGGTGACCCCTCTTTGTAGATGTCATATTTATAGTAGGTAGTATTCATGAACAGGCAACCGACTGTGAGTCCACCTAGAAGGATCTGTGATATAAATTTAAAATGTTTTATTATACAGTATTATATTTGGACTAGATTTAATGTTGAAAATGCAACTAAACATTAATATTCATGAATATACTCATTGGTGAGGAAATAAAAGCTACAGAATATACATTTTTACAAGTAACATGTAGAGATGTTGGTAAAATTTTAATCATGACTCTTTTAGAGAATTTATAGGCAACGAAGTCCAAAAAATGTGTTTTATTGCTTCCATAACATTTTACCATTTGTTTTTAATGCCTCCTGGAGAAGATACTAAGTGAAAAGGGGAAAAAATGTCAGGGGAAAGGGGGTTCATATGATTGACATTTGCTTTGCATTATTTTCATTGTTCTTTATTAAGATAGTTACACAGCACCCCTTTCCTAAAATGAAATATAACAAAATATAGATATCATAAGCACGTGTCATTGGTTCATAAGAGAATTTGCTCTTTAATTCTTATTTTAAATTGACATTATTAATGTGTACCAACTAATTCTCTGATAGACCTCATTTTGTTATTGGCAATGTAACCATTATTATAAAGTAAAAGACAATTTTATTCATTTTATATGTTTAAAGACTAATAAACTGTTCATTTAACATAATTTGCTTAAAGTAGCAAGAAAATTATATTCACTTAGTTCTCTGAATCACTGGGTAAAGCAGGTTCTGGATGTTTTGTGTATTTTTCCTTTTGATTATACTGTTCTGGATGTTTTGTGTATTTTTCCTTTTGATTATAGCTTTAGTATTAAGCAAAGGAAGATATTTCATTCAGTTATGCATGTTCTTTGATAGATTCTTAAAATTATGTATGATTAAAGCAGCTTTAATATTGCAAAATGATTAAGAGTTGAAAAAATGCTTGTTACCACACTATCATTGTAATTGTATTATTCAGTCCTCTGTAGCACAGAATTCAGGACTAAGTGAAACTGTTAGTGAAAACATTTAGATGACTTTATTGGAATAACTACATCTATATAACAAAGTGGAGCTTACTATTTTTGACATTGTTTTCACATATCAAGTTAAGCAGTAAAAGCTGACAATCTGTTTACACTGGTTCCACTTCAACCTTACTTTATTTGTAAATAATAAAAGAAATAGTACTTTTTTGTCCTAGACAAAATAGGTCCTTGAAAATCGTATTTGTACAATCTAGATATTCTTATAAGCAGTCAAATTCTAAAAAGGGAATAAACAAGATTTTCAGGGTATCAAGCCAAATTTACCAGGTGGACCCATTGTATGTATTTATAATTCTTCCTATTATAGCCAATAATGGAATGAGAATAAATGAAGATAAATATAAATGAAGGGTTAGTTTCAGGGTAGCAACATAATAGTCTTTTATGGAATTTATAGGCAAATGACATACGGGCATCACCATGAGGCTGACTTGATAAAATGAGCACTACCTATAGAAGACAGTTATTTTCAAACCCACTCCTCAGATCCAAACAGCCAGGGCTCTAGCCATCACCCACTTTAAACGGAGCAGTTCCGCTTGTTTAAAAATCTACCTAATATATTAGGATCATGCTTAAAATTCTTTTTTAAACCTTTGACCTAACAAAACAAAAGCTATTTACCTAATCTGTTTTTAGTGACTTTGATAAAATCATCCTCATTCTCATCACAGCTTTCGCAGTTCAATTGTTGGACTGTTTCTGACAGGCTTTCAGCTTGATTGACGTCTTTCTGCTTATTGAAGCTTTGAAGGGCAACAAGACGATGATGTATTGCTGCATACAAATATGCTATATCTTTGACACTGGCCTACATGAGGAACATTAAATTGTTAAGAAAATAAGTAATGTTAGCTACATTTTACAGATTTTTAATCTTTCACTACTAATAAGAAAGGAATTATGTGGCATAAATCTGCAATGTACATAGGTGCTAACACCCTAAAATTTAAGCAGTAAAAAGACAATCTTGAAACAAATTGCATCCTAAAATGTATACTTTTATAAGCAATCCCAATTCATACATTTTAAATTGAGAAAGTGAATTTTTGTTATATAAAATTTCTATTTGAATGTAAACTTGTTAAGACCATCCCTCCTCCACTATTTTACGCTATAGAAAATTGTAGGCTTGCAGAAAAAAATACTTCCATTTCCTGTCCATCACTTTGCTTGGACATTCTTCCAAACTACATAGCTTTTTGGATATGCTGAGCTCATTAGAGCAGTCTATGGCATTGTACCATCAATACATCAGAAGTTCTTGCTTTTTAATACTTTTATATGCTGTTTTAATGGTTGTTATTCATATTAAAATATAAAAATAAAGGTAACAGTAAAGTTGGTATAAAATTTACTGTTTATATTCTTTTTTCAATTCTTATAGTCAAACTGTGGGTTCATTATTAATTTCACTTATATCAGCAATATATAGGCAGCACAAGTATTCAAGATATGCTTGTTTCCCTCATCCCTTTATGAATGAGGAAATTATGGCTCAGAAAGGTAAAATAACTTGTCTGAGTTGCTAGTCAGCAAATTGGCTGAAAGTTGAATCCCAGGTTTTATCATCGTCAGTGGGATTAATGGAATAAATTATGGTCCGTAATAGAATTCTTTCACCTACTAAAACACTTTGTGAAGAATAATGTCATGAAGACACTCATTAACATTGATAAGTAAAATAGCATAATGTGTGTTTCACAATCATATTAACTATTTAATCTCAGCAGCCTTTCTAAAGTGTACTTTTGTTACCATCATTGTTTCGCAGATGAATAAAATCAGTTTAAAGAAGGCTAAGTAGCTTGCCCGAAGGTTATACAGTATGGACATGATGTTACATATATGTATGTATGTATGTATATACCTGCACACAGATGCATGTATGTACTAAAGTATAAGACCAAAATGTTAATAGTCACTATCTCTGAGGATGGAATCTAGTCATGGTTAACAGGCTCAGTCTCTGGCATGCTACTTTACCCACCCAAAACCAAGGGGGGATCTGGCCCAGAAGACTGGCAAGATATTAATACCTTAAGTAGTAAATGGGGTTTGTACATCATCTTACCTGAACATTTTAATACTCAGTATCACTTACAGCTAATAATACACTTAATGGTAGCTAATAAACTTTCGTTTTTCATCATGGGCACCTGCCAGCTTTTTTTCCACGTTACTACATAGAAGCCAGTTTATTTGTATTGTCACCTTCTGCATGAGTCACTTGGGTAATAAGTCTTCTCCAGTCAGCCCATGGGCAAATCCAATTTTGCCAGGGAGGGGTTTGTGGTTTTGTTTCTGGGTTTTGTTTTGTTTTTTTCTTCGATTTATTCTTGCCAGCTCTTGGATCTGGATCTTGTGTTTAAGGTCAAGTATTCATCTGCCAGGAACAGCTAAAACTGTGCTCCCATCCTGTTACCTTGGAGATTTACTCATGTCCAGAATTGGAATTTGCTATTGGACTGTTTTTTTTTAACTTGCTAGCTCTGTGTTTTTCCATTTCTCATCGGTTCTTTTCCAGTGGCCCAAAGTTTTTTCAGTCTCCGCTTGCAGGATAAGCATTAGGCTTCAGAGTCTGCTCACCTCTTCCTGGGAACCATTCCTGACAATAGCCACTTTGGTAACATAGTAAGATTGTTCACAAAATTTCGATAGTAAAGTGTAGAGATTTGATGGCATATATCACACCAATATCTTTGAATGAGTACCAATTGATTGCATAGACTTTGGTGTTAATTTCTGAATTTCACATAAAATTTAGCTCTTATACTATAAACAGACATAATGAATGGCTCTCATCCAATATACCATTATAACAAAATGAAAAAACAAATTAGTACCACAGACATCTATTAATTTAGTAGGATAATCCTCTGTCACTGAAATTTCTCACTTACCTGAATTAAAAATACTTTGATGGTATAGTCTTCTAAATCAGTAGCTGTTATTCGTACATTTTTGTGGTTTGCTCTTTGAATCTTCATTTGGGCCCAGAGTTTGCTATTGAGGATCAGCCTTAGACTGCCTTGATTGCGCATAACTAAAATAGGAAGGTGACTACATCAGGCTACAGAACACTTGATGCCTCACAGAGGAATATACCATTTTCAAAATGCAGCAAAATAAATTTTGTAGTTGTTTTTCAGACTGTAGATTCAATACTAACTTGTGATTTGACTGGATTATAACTTGGTTTTCAAATTGGACTTTAATATGTTGGGAGAACTTTTTTATCTTAAATACTGAAATTATACTTTTTTACTGTAATATTTTTAAAAGTGGCTAAAATTTTAGAACTCCTTTTAGAACTGATGGTCTGAAGAATATTTGTCTGAGAATTGTTTACAGTGAAGAAAACTGGAACAAAAAACTTAAGTGTCCAAAAAAATGAAACTAGTTAAATAAATTATGGTGTAGTCATTCAAGAGAATATTATGAACCCATTAAGAATACTGCAAAAAGATATTTATTGATGTGGAAAAATCATAGTGTAATATGTAAAAGAAAAATTAGCTACAAAGCAAAATAAACACCATGAATCATAAATTCTATGGTCTATGTATACATTTATATACAGAAAACAAAGGTCAGAAAAACATATTCTGTTAGCAGATGTTAGGAAGATAGGCCTTTAAGTGATTTTAAAAAATTTTTCCAATCCATACTTTCTGCTTTTTACAATGAATGTATATTATCTGTATAATAAAAAGAAAGCTTCTTTTGGGATTTCTTGTTTTTTATTTTTGTTTGGGGGTATTTTTTTTTTCTTTTGCCAGGCAGTGGAATCAAAGCAGAGTAGTAAATAACTTGCACCTGCCTTGGGACTATTACTTGGTTGGGTTATTTAGAAACCTATGTGCCAGTTACAGAACTGAAGATTCTGTTTCTATCTTTTTAATCTGAATTGTATTTCTACCTATTTCTTGAGCTTAATATCCAAAACTCAACAAAGAACCTTATTCTTGGATCCAACAGCTACCTGTGGTTTCTTCCAAAGTCTTGACCTCTCAAAATTGACCAATGAATCCATTCATCCTGGCCAGATCTCTCCCTGTGCTCTCTTTCAGTTTGTACTTATGAACAATGCCCATTGTGTCTTTTTGAATGCCAGCTCTTTTGTATCTTTCAGTTTGACTGGCTCCAGCTTCTGAAAATCACCGTGCCTGCAGGATTCAATAACTGCAATTTAGAAACTAATCTCTTTCCTTAGAGACTAATCCTTCATCCTGACCCCCACGCCATGTGTGGGATACCAAGGACAAATTATGGGACAAGTATTTTCTTTTAGAAAAACTTTTCACTTTACAAAATAATTTGCATCATATTCTTTCAAATCATAGTAAAATTACTTTTTAGGTGTGTGCTGGGCTCTGATATAGGTGCTTTACATGCTTTATCTCATTAAATTCTCTTGGTCACTCAGTAAGTCATGAACTACAGTTATTCCCATTTTAAATCGATGTAAGTAGAATACAGAGAGAGATTGAGAAACTTGTCAAGGTCACTAGTTAGTCACTGCTGGAGCCAGAACTGGAGCCCATGCAGTCTAACAGAAGAGCCTGCTTGAAATGGAAAACTCCTATAGAAATATTTTCAACAGTCTGATGTTTTGGTGTGTTTTATAGCACAACTCCAGAAGATGATGTGTACCTATATCATTATAGGTACACATGAGAAATCATAGCTTGCTTTACAAAAGGATTCCTTACTTAGTCTTGACTGTAATGTTCCACAGTTACTGCTTGCTGTGTCATTCAGTCTCAACGTTCCTCTGCCCCTTTCAATCCAGGATTGTGTTGTTTTGTTGAATATGAAAAGCTTGCAGTTGATCTAAATGACAATTTTTTTTAAATATCAAATATAGGAATTTTTTTCAAAGTAAGTTATTTCCTATGTTATGACACATTTATATGTGTCTGATCTTTTACTGGAATGATCCTTTTTAACGATTTATAAAGCAGCTTTTAAAATATATTTAACATTTAGAAACATATAATTTTTGGATAGTTCAAACATCAAAAAGTAAAAAGACATACAAAGGGAAAAGGGCCCCCAGCTTTTATTTCCCATCTACCAATTTCCACCCCTGCAACAATTAATCACTGGTATAAATATTTTGTTTATCCTTCCAGAGATATTTGTATGTATATACATGCCAATACATATAAATGTTCCCCCTTTTTTTCTGTCAATGGTAGACTGCCATACATACTTTCTGGTTTTTTTAACACTATGTCTATATATATATACATAAACTTTTATATTAATATTATTTGAGCTATATAATGTTATTTGAAAGTAAAGGAATCATTGAACCATTTGCATGCTTCAAAATTTTCAAAGATAGCATGATAATGTGGAAAAGTAGGATATGATACCACAGGCTACCCTACTACAATCATTACTACTGTGTACAAGAATCACCTAGACAGCCTGTTAAAAATAGAGCAGGTCAGAGCCTCATCCCTAGCAATTACTTCAATAATACTGGAATTAATCTAATCTAAGAGTTATGCTTTAAGACACACTTAAAAGTGTCTGTAGATCATAGAGGAAGTAAAAGGAATGGAGAGAGTTTGAAGAAAAGCAGATGGAGAAAAGCAAAGAGAAATTTCTGCCTTGTTGGAAAAGGGTAAATTTGTAGTAATTGCATTTCATGTGCTTGTGCATAGTAGGATTAAAATCCTACCTATGATACTGTAGTGTATATCTGTGAGATTCTTGAATTACATGAAATTCTAAACTTTTTTTAAAAGGAAGCTAAATTTCATATGAAATTCTAAACTTTTTTAGAAGGAAAACAAAATTCTTACTGGACTAAAATCAAGTTATCAACATTGTTAAACCTCTGTGTAAGTAGAATTACGTAATCAGTATAATAGTACTGATTACAAAAGCAAGTATTAAAGCAGTATCCTTGGCTATCTTATTTCTAAGGGACTAATGTGAATAAGCGTAAACTTAACAACCAATTTTCCTGCAATGTACACATACAAACACAAGAAGATAATAAAGTATTGATTTAATTTTTGGGTGCATCCAACATTTTTATTTAAGTAACTTAATCCCCATGAAGACTATACTTCTGTCTGTGTTTTTAAAGATGTCTTTTCTGATAGTAGCTTTATTCCAAATATGTAAATACTACCAGAAAGAGTAAAACATGATATACAGACCTTTAACACATTATGTTCTGTTTCCTCTCCGGTTATAACATCAATTTTCTCCAGCAAGCATTTTTGTGATGGTTGAGAAGAGAATGCAGCAGCTGATTCAATTAGGGAAGTATTTTTAATAGAGTCTGTTCCTAAGATAAAATGGGGGAGAAATACTTAAAAGACCCCATTTTCTCTACTGTGAAAGTTCTTTGTTGTCCCTATCACCACATATATCTACTTATAATAGTGTTTCCAAAAATTCAAACTGCTTGAGTCTGTATGAAATCTCCTTATTGATTTCCCCGTAGCATTAACTCAAAAAATTTTTAAAGTTTATATATCAGATAATCATATTTATATGCTTTAATTTTTACCAAAATATTTGAAATATTGGATTGTTTTTAAAAATCTTATGTTAAATATTAATTTACTTATATTAAATATTAATGTTAAATAACATGAAAAACAGGAGACACACTAGTTGAATCAAATGTTTTACAAATGAAATAATTCTTACTTGAACTTAAAAAGTTGATAGGAAATTTCGGAGTGGATTTGAATGGTTTTTCCTTAGCATATGAATCATTTTCAAGTTGAGGCTGGGTGAGCTTTTGAGTACCCTGAGTGGGGAAAAAGATTCATTATTATTTCATAAAAGTATTTAATTTGATTCCTATATATTTGCAGTAAAACACTTCAGTTTTTCTATTTCAACACAGCAAACAAACCTAGCTGGTACATTTTTGTTTTGGGTTTTCTGTGTGCTGAACAAAGAATTCATCCCCATTGTTAGAAAGCCTTAGTTCTAATACTCAGAAAACATAATCTAGTTACTGCCAGCCTACTTCAGGTGGGATGTAGTCCTGGAGGCAATGGGAAAGGTCTAATGGCACAAAAGAAGGTACCAGCCGTTCCACACTCACTAGACTAACCAAATGCCCAGGAGACACAACTATCATTTCTGTTTCAAGGTATATCAGTATCCCCAGAAATTTACTCTTGCTATCCATTTTATGGAAAAAAACAAAAAAGTTATCCAGAGATCCCCAAAAGATGTCTCAGAAGACATCTTTGTAAAAAGAATCCTAACTTTTCTTCCCAGACAATTTTTGCCAACAATCTCTTTTAAGGCTACCTGGGGCTCTGTAAGTCTGCTGCAATCAAGGCCTTCATAAAAAAGACTAATTGACATGACATTTATGATAATGTGTAGCTCTCTGCAGAACACAGAGAATTGAAACAATTATACTTAAGAACTTATGCTTATATTTTTTCACTTATGTACTGAAAATTCTTTCTCATTACTTAATTAGACATCAAGACATTCCCTTAAAATTGGTAGAATGAGTATTGACTAGGTTTTCCGGGGGTTTTATGGTTTTAGGTCTTATGCATAAGTCTTTAATCAATCTTGAGTTAATTTTTGTATAAGGCATAAGGAGGGGATCCAGTTTCAGCTTTCTGCATATAGCTAGCCAGTTTTCCCAACACCATTTATTAAATAGGGAATCCTTTACCCATTGCTTGTTTTTGTCAGGTTTGTCAAAGATCCGATGGTTGTAAATGTGTGGTGTTATTTCTGAGGACTCTGTTCTGTTCCATTGGTCTATAAATCTGTTTTGATACCAGTACCATCCTGTTTTTGTCACTATAGCCTTGTGTACCATGCTGGTTTTTTTGTTTTTTTGTTTTGTTTTGTTTTTTTAACTGTAGCCTTGTAGTATAGTTTGAAGTCAGGTAGGGTGATGCCTCCAACTTTGTTCCTTTTGCTTAAGATTGTCTTAGCTATGTGGGCTCTTTTTGGTTCCATATGAAATTTAAAGTGGCTCTTTCCAATTCTGTGAAGAAAGTGAATTGTAGCTTGATGGGGATAGCATTGAATCTATAAATTACTTTGGGCAATATGGCCATTTTCACAATACTGATTCTTCCTATCCATGAGCATGGAATGTTTTTCCATTTGTTTGTGTCCTCTTATTTCCTTGAGCAGTGGTTTGTAGTTTTCTTTTAAGAGGTCCTTCACATCCCTTGTAAGTTGTATTCCTAGGTATTTTATTCTCTTTGTAGCAGTTGTGAATGGCAGTTCGTTCTTGATTTGGCTCTCTGTGTGTTATTGCTATATAGGAATGCTTGTGATTTTTGCACATTAATTTTGTATCCTAAGACTTTACTGAAGTTGCTTATCAGCTTAAGGAGATTTTGGGCTGAAACTATGGGGTTTTCTAAATATACAATTATATAACCTGCAAACAGAGACAATTTGACTTTCTCTCTTCCTACTCGAATACCCTTTATTTCCTTCTCTTGCCTGATTGCCCTGGCCAGAACTTCCAATTCTGTGTTGAATAGGAGTGCTGAGAGACAGTATCCTGCCTTGTGCCGATTTTCAAAGGGAATGCTTCCAGTTTTTGCCCATTCACTATGATATTGGCTATGGGTTTATCATAAATAGCTCTTACAAGTTTTTAGCATGAAGGGGTGTTGAATTTTATCAAAGGCCTTTTCTGCATCTATTGAGATAATTGTGTGTGTGTTTTTTTGTCATTGGTTTTGTTTATGTGATGGATTACGTTTATTGATTTGAACCAGCCTTGCATCCCAGGGATGAATCCGGCTTGATTGTGGTGAATAAGCTTTTTGATGTGCAGCTGGATTCTGTTTGCCAGTATTTTGTTGAGGATTTTTGCATCAATGTTCATCAGGGGTATTGGCCTGAAATTTTCTTTTTTTGTTGTGCCTCTGCCAGGTTTTGGTATCAGGATGATCATGGCCCCATAAAATGAGTTAAGGAGGAGTCCTTCTTTTTCTATTGTTTGGAATCATTTCAGAAGGAATGGTACTAGCTCCTCTTTGTATCTCTGGTAGAATTCAGCTGTGAATCCATCTGATCCTGGGCTTTTTTAGTTGGTAGGCTATTACTGCCTCAATTTCAGAACTTGTTATTGGTCTATTCAGGACTCGACTTCTTCCTGGTTTAGTCTTGGGAGGGTGTATATGCCCAGCAATTTATCCATTTCTTCTAGATTTTCTAGTTTATTTGTATAGTGGTGTTTATAGTATGATCTGATGGTAGTTTGTATTTCTCTGGGATCAGTAGCGGTATATCCTTTATCATTTTTATTGTATCTATTCGATTCTTCTCTCTTTATTCTTTATTAGTCTGGCTAGTGATCCTATCTATTTTGTTAATCATTTCAAAAAACGAGCTCCTGGATTCACTGATTTTTTTGAAGGGTAATTCATGTCTCTATCTCCTTCAGTTCTGCTCTCATCTTACTTATTTCTTGTCTTCTGCTAGCTTTTGAATTTGTTTGCTCTTGCTTCTTTAGTTCTTTTCACTGTGATGTTAGGGTGTCGATTTTAGATCTTTGCTGCTTTTTCTTGTGGGGTTTAGTGCTATAAATTTCCCTCTACACAATGCTTTAAATGTGTCTCAGAGATTCTGATATATTGTGTCTTTATTATCATTGGTTTCAAAGAACATCTTTATTTCTGCCTTAATTTATTTATCTAGTAGTCATTCAGAAGCAGGTTGTTCAGTCTCTATGTAGTTGTGTGGTTTTGAGTGAATTTCTTAATCCTGAGTTCTGATTTGATTGGCAAACACGTCATGACTAAAGCACCAAAAGCAATGGCAACAAAAGTCAAAACAGACAAATGGGATCTAATTAAACTAAAGAGCTTCTGCACAGCTAAAGAAACTGTCATCAGAGTGAACAGCCAACCTACAGAATGGGAGAAAATTTTTGCAATCTATCCTTCAGACAAAGGGCTAATATCCAGAATCTACAAAGAACTTAAACAAATGTACAAGAAAAAAACAACTCCATCAAAAAGTGGGCAAATGATATGAACAGACACTTCTCAAAAGAAGACATTTTTGCAGCCAAAAAACATATGAAAAAAAACTCATTATCACTGGTCATTAGAGAAATGCAAGTCAAAACCACATTGAGATCCCATCTCATGCTAGTTAGAATGGTGATCATTAAAAAGTCAAGAAACAGGAGAGACATCCAAGATGGCCAATTAGCAACAGCTCAGGATTGCAGCTCCCAGTGAAGGTTCAGGGAGTGAGTGGACACCAGACTTCCAGACGAATTTTTGTTGCCTACAGACCAGGAGATTCCCAGTGGAGGAGCACCACAGGTCACCAGCATGACTCTTTTGGCTGGCGTGGCTGTTTTGCTGGCGTCCCGGCATGGCGGATCTCAGTGTGGAGTATGCGGGACTGGGTGCCCTTTTAGTTGGCATTTGGAGCTCTGGGAAGGCAGAGTCACCCATTCAGCTGATTGAAAAGGGGACTGAAGCAGAGATCCAGACCGGGAGATTCCTGGGCAGAAAAGCGCCACGAATCTCAGTGCCACTTTGTCAGCCAGAGCGGTCCCCACACGGGAAATTGCATAGATCCCGGCGCCTTTTCGGCAGGCGCTGGGGCATCTGGGAGAGAATCTGCTGTTCAATTAGGAAAAGAAAAACGGGGCTCCTAGGCAGGGAGCCTGGTGCTCAGGATCGGCTGGTCCCACCCCTACAAAAAAACAGCAATTGGAAACACTGATGGTTGAGAGTTTCACAGCAAGCACAGCTGAACCCGGGAAGGTCCAGCTCTGTGGAGGAGGGACGTCCACTGAAGGAAAACAAAGAAACAGAAATAACATCACCACCAACAAGCTGGACGTCCACTCAGAGACCCAATCTGAAAGTCAGCAATTATAAAGACAACAGATGGATAAATCCACAAAGATGGGAAGAAACCAGCGCAAAAAGGCTGAAAACACCCAAAATCAGAATGCCTCTCCTCCTTCATGGGATCACAACTCCTCATCAGCAAGGGAACAAGGCCTGATGGAGAATGAGTGTGATGAATTGTCAGAATCAGGCTTCAGAAGGTGGATAATAAGAAACTTCTGTGAGCTGAAAGAACATGTTCTAACCCAATGCAAAGAAACTAAGAATCTTGAAAAAAGGTTTGATGAAATGCTAACAAGAATAGACAATTTAGAGAGGAATATAAGTGAATTAATGGAGCTGAAAAAGACAATACGAGAACTTTGTGACGTATGCACAAGTTTTAACAGTCGAATTGATCAAGCAGAAGAAAAGATATCAGAGGTCGAAGACCAACTCAATGACATAAAACGAGAAGAAAAGATTAGAGAAAAAAGGGTGAAAAGGAATGAGCAAAGTCTCCAAGAAATATGGGACTATGTGAAAAGACCTAATCTACGTTTGATAGGTGTACCTGAATGTGATGAAGAGAATGAATCCAACTTGGAAAATATTCTTCAGGATATTATTCAGGAAAACTTTCCCAACCTAGCAAGGCAGGACAATATTCAACTCCAGGTAATACAGAGAACACCACAAAGATATTCCTCAAGAAGAGCAACCCCAAGGCACATAATTGTCAGATTCACCAGGGTTGAAATGAAGGAGAAAATGCTAAGGGCAGCCAGAGAGAAAGGTCAGGTTACCCACAAAGGGAAGCCCATCAGACTCATAGCAGATCACTCAGCAGAAACCCTACAAGCCAGAAGAGAGTGGGGGCCAATATTTAACACCCTTAAAGAAAAGAACTTTCAACCCAGAATTTCATATCCAGCCAAACTAAGCTTCATGAGTGAAGGAAAAATAAAATCTTTTGTGAACAAGCAAGTACTCAGAGAAAAACCACCAGGCCTGCTTTACAAGAGCTTCTGAAAGAAGCACTACACATAGAAAGGAACAACCAGTCCAAAAATATACCAAAAGGTAAAGAGCATCAACATAATGAAGAATCTACATCAACTAATGGGCAAAGCAGCCAGCTAGCATAAAATGGCAGTATTAAACTCACATATTATTAATCCTAAATTTAAATCGACTAAATGCCCCAATCAAAAGACACAGACAAGTTGGATAAAAAGCCAAAACCCATCAGTATGCTGCATCCAGACCCATCTCACATGCAAGGATACACAAAGACTCAAAACACAGGGATGGAGGAAGATTTACCAACCAAATGGAGAGCAAAATATTAAAAATAAAAATAAAAAGCAAGAGTTGCAATTCTCGCCTCTGATAAAATAGACTTTAAAGCAACACAGATCAAAAGAGGCAAAGAAGGACATTACATAATGGTAAAAGGATCAATGCAACAAGAAGAGCTAACAATCCTAAATATATATGCACCCAATACAGAAACACCCAGATACATAAGGCAAGTTCTTAATGACTTATAAAGAGACTTAGACTCCCACACAACAATAGTGGGGGACTTTAACATCACATTGTCAATATTAGACAGATCAACGAGACAGAAAATTAACAAGGCTATCTAGGACTTGAACTCAGACCAGGAACAAGTAAACTTAATAAACATTTATAGAACTCTCCACCCCAAATCCACAAAATATACATTCTTCTCAGTACCACATCACACCTACTCTAAAAGTGACTATATAATTGGAAGTAAATCACTCCTCAGTAATTGCATAGCATTTCATAGGTTTAAATGAAATATTGGTTGGCTGCTTGTTTGTTATTTTCCTCCCTTATTCCTTCCTGTCTCCATTGTTAAGCACAATTATTGGCATAAAAGAGGTTTTCAATACCCATTTTTAGACTGCACTCTAGCCTGGGCAATAAAACAAGACTCCCATTCTCTCTCCCTCTTTCTCTTCCTCTTTGTTTCTCTCTTTCATTCTTTTCTTTCTTTTTCTTTCCTTCTTTTTTCTTTCTTTTTCAAAAAAAAAAAGTCAAGAAACAGCAGATGCTCGAGAGGATGTGGAGAAATAGGAACACTTTTACACTGTTGTTGGGAGTGCAAATTAGTTCAACCATTCTGGAAGACAGCATGGCAATTCCTCAAAGATCTAGAACTAGAAATATCATTTGACCCAGTAATCTTATTGCTGGGTATATACCCAAAGGATTATAAATCATTCTACTATAAAGACACATTCACATGTATGTTTACTGTAACACTGTTCACAGTAGCAAAGACTTGGAACCAGCCTAATGCCCATCAGTGATAGACTGGATAAAGAAAGTGTGGCACATATACACCATGGAAAACTATGCAGCCATAAAAAAGGATGAGTTTATGTCCTTTGCAGGGATATGGATGAAGCTGGAAACCATTATTCTCAACAAACTAACACAAGAACAGAAAACCAAACACCACATGTTCTCACTTATAAGTGGGAGTTGAACAATGAGAACACATGGACATAAGGAGAGGAACATCACACACCAGACCTTTGGGGGATGGGGGGTTAGGGGAGGGACAGCATAGGAGAAATACCTGATGTAGATGATGGGTTGATGGGTAAAGCAAACCAACATGGTACATGTTCTGCACATGTACCCCAGAAGTTAAAGTATAATAAAAACATTGGTAGTGATGGGTATAATTATTTCCATTTTAAGAAAATATAAACTGAGGCACAGAAAGTTTAAATGACTCACTCTAAAAACACGTAGTCAGTCAATAAGCCAGGAGTACATCCTGGCCACCAAATCACAAGGCCAAAATTCGACAGCATTAGAGGACAAACACATATTATCTCTATAGTTCCTGTTATCCTTACGATATTTACAACTTAAAGAGATAGAGAGTTCAGGTTCCTTTATAAGCCAGATTTAAAATGACCATAGGAAATGTGCACAAGTGCCTTCTTAAACCAAACCTGTAGTCCTGACTATAGTTTTTTTGTATAGGTCTCCTCTTACACCTGTAGGGCACAGTGTCTCCTTTAGCTTTGCATAACCACTTAGGTGGTTTTCAAACCTACCTGTACATTAGAATCACTTGACACCTGGCCTCACCCACAGGCATTCTGAGCTAATTGTTCTGGGATGAGGCCAGGCATAAAAAATCCTTGAAAGGATAATTCTAACATGCAGCCAAATTTGAGATCAATGCTTTATATACCATAAGAACTCAGTACATGTTTGGTAAATTGAATTGAATTTGTAAAGTTGATCCTGTGAGGTTTAGAAAGCCCTATCTGTTATTTTACAGATGCTGTGGCTAATCTGGTGTTAAACTTAGAAATAAGTGATATGGAATAAATGGGCCTAAATGTACTGCCTGTTAATTCACCTTGGAGGCTAGTCTGTTCTGGTTCACATTCAGAGGCATAGGTCAGCAGCTCTAGGATTGGTAAGTTGACCATTTTGGGAGTGACAGAAGGGTTCCTCTAAGTCTAAGCCAAAAAACTGACATTACCCTTCAACTGGTATGTAGTCTGAAGCATGTATAAAATAAACTATGCCTTTAAAATGAATAATATATGAAAGCCCTAAAAATCTTGGGATGAGTTTGGGCTCAGTGGCTCACGCCTATAATCCCAGCACTTTGGGAGGCCAAAGCGCATGGATTGCTTGAGCTCAGGAGTTCAAGACCAGCCTGGGCAACATGGTGAACCCTGTCTCTACCAAAAATACAAAAAGTTAGCCAAGTGTGGTTGGTGGGTACCTGTGATCCCAGCTACTTGGGAGGCTGAGGTGGGAGGATCCCTTGAGCCAGGGAGACAGAGGTTGCAGTGAACTGAGATTGTGCCACTGCACTCCAGCCTGGGAGACAGAGCAAGACCCCATTAAAAAAAAAAAAAAAATCTTGGAATAAGCTGGCTTAATGAGTTGGTTCTTGCAAAAGGACGCTGAGTATTAAATAAGGATGATGGTAATAACTGTCAGGGGTTTTCATCAGTCAAATATAGTTTCATACGCAAGTAAAGCACTATGAATTTTCTCTGAAAGCTAGCAAAAGAAAAGTTATAATAATGCTTTTTGATGTAAGAGCTTGAAAGTAGGGTTGTGGCTAACTAATAAGAACAAATTGGCAAATAATTTTAAATGCATCTTGTTATAAAACAGTGCAATCAGCAAACTATTAAAATATTACCAGTTGAGCTTATCTAACTATTGCAGATAATTCTGGGATTTCCTTGGCCCAACACAAGTCAAAGAACTATTTAATATTTCACATCAATAATAATGTTATAATTATACGCTTCCCTTCCTCTGTGGGTTTCTATTGCTTTAGCAACTAGGACATGCTTCTCAGGAGAATCTTTCCAGTTAAAGAAAGAAAATGTCCCTTTAAACTCAGGAGTTAAAAAGAATAATCCAATTTAATATTATTTTTCATTAATTTGCCTTTAGAAATTTAAAGTGACAGCTCTGTATATAGTAATAAAAACATATATCAAAATCTTACCAAAACTCTTTCTACCATATTTTCTCCAAAAACAAAATTGGAACTGCAGCTTTTTAAAAAACATTTATCTTCGTTTGGTTGACATCTAAGGAAAAAAAAAAGCATTTACTATTTTGAATACCTGAATAAAGCCATTTTAAACCTTGAAATAATTAGATAATTTAATAGATTTGTGTAAAGCAAATTTACTGCTCACTTTTGTTTGTTTGAAGTTATGAGAAATGATAGAAAAATTCAGATAGGAGCATCCAGAGGTGATAAACAAAATAGATTCCAGCTATTACAGCAATGGCAGAGACCAGTCCTGGCTTCCTCATGGCCATCACTACACTGGCTGTGTGGTCAGCCAGGAGGGCTGCCCAACCCTTTTTGCTTTTCCAACACAGCCTGTCTAGTATCTAATTTCCACTCTTCTCTTCCCCAAGTGCCTGATGCTTTTAACAGCCAGAGACCTCCAGGGCAAAAGCGAAACCTGTTAATAGTTGAGTGTGCATTGGTTTAAATTTTTTTGCTTCCCAGAAACTTGTTTTAATGTTAAAAGTATTTTTTTATGACGAGAAACTCAAAGGCAGGAAACCCTCTCTTTGTAGACAGATGTGCTCAGGGCTCTGCACTGCATCCCCAATGTGCACGGAAGGCACCTGCTAACGCACCTGGACAGAGCCCAATCATGTGAGCCAATTTATATCCACAGCTAGTTTTCTCTCAGATAAAACATTTCTTTTCACTAGTAACACTAATAAATACTAATAAATATTGTAGATTTGTACTTCTTTCTTTGTTGTCTATCTAACTTATGCCAGTAAATAATGAATAATGCCAAAATAATTTAAAAGAGAAAAAAAAAATGCCAGAGAGAGAGGAAGAAAGGCTAATCTACTAACCAGATAATTTATGCCCAACTAAATAAAAGTTTAGCCACACCTTTTCAAAAAGTTCTCACCCAAGTCAATGAGACAATGAGGATAATTCAGTATTTATATGATAATATTTACGTATCTAATATTTTAAAAAATATTTTAAACTTGTGTTCCTATAAAGTCTCCTTTCAAATCAGAATCTTGGCAATTTATCCATACAAGATCAGAAAATGATTTTCCATGAATGGTTATAATAATGAAAGAATGCAAGAATGAAAGGGCACCCCTTCTGTTTTCTGATTATTAACTTACCCTACTGATGTTGCACTTAAAAAGTGCTGCTTAGTAGACAGCTGGACTGAAATTCTGGCACTTGATACATTTTCACTTAACAAATAAGAATTTCCCTCAGAAATCTGAAAGTAAAGAAATCCATCAGAAATTTATAAAGACTACTTTGCTATAGAACCGTCAGACAAGGAAACAATAGTTGTAATTAAATATATTGAGGCCAGGCACGGTGGCTCACACTTGTAATCCCAGTACTTTGGGAGGCCGAGGCAGGTGGATCACGAGGTCAAGAGATCAAGACCATCCTGGTCAACATGGTGAAACCCCATCTCTACTAAAAATACAAAAATTAGATGGGTATGGTGGTGTGCTCCTGTAGTCTCAGCTACTCAGGAGGCTGAGGCAGGAGAATTGCTTGAACCCAGGAGCTGGAGGTTGCGGTGAGCAGAGATCGCGCCACTGCACTCCAGCCTGGGTAACAATAGTGAAACTCCGTCTCAAAAAAAAAAAAATATGTGTGTATACATATATACATAGAGAGAGAGAAAGCTTACTATGTTCAAGTACTGCCCTAAACATTCTAAGTACTATCTCATTCACTCCTCACAATTCTATCTATACACTTTGTACTTCTATTATCCACATTTTACAGTTGAGTAAACTGACACAAAGAACATAAATAACTTGCCCAGGTTGCATACAATGGAGATATGTCTAATATCAGAATATTATAATATTCAGAAATCTCACTACGTTTTGTCAATTTTGCCATTTTAGTAAAATTGTGTTAATTCTCATTTCTGGATTAGTAAAGCTTTCTTTCAGGACTGTTTAATCCTTGGAAACACCCTAAGAATGTCACCATGATAGTCACCCAATGTGAGAGAAAACTCCACTCATCTCTTTATTTTGAAATTTTCAACTGGCAACTTAACCAGTTACTTTGCCTTATGTACATATGTGTATGCACAATACCTGAATTAACATATAAATGTAAGAGTGAGGAATTTTAGAATTGGAAGAAGCCCTATAAATTGTCTGGTCTAGTATTTACAGTATATTGTGGACACCTTCCATCCTTGACCAGGGATTCACAAAGGTGTTCCAGGGCGTTCATGTCTTTTAAAGTCAGATGGGGTATGTTTCCACTTACATTTTTATATCAATCAATAAAAATAATTTCGAGTATTTTTTCCTTTTTAACAGGAGTTTGAGAACTGACAAACGTGTATCAAGAGAGCATGTGCGATGGTTAGCAAAGATCAAAGTACCTGCTTGTGACCTAGTCATTCAGATGATGTATCTCTCAGACAAAATGGTAGTTTTTACTCCTATGTTGGTTAAAATAGTTATTTAGGCATATATTGTTTAATCTATACATTCTAAGTAACCACTGATAAATGATAGGATGAAAAATAATTTCTCTGATTTTGATATACAAGTTAATAAGAACTATAAGGATAATGGTTCTACGAAATCCACCTAGAGATAGTTTTCACCAAATCTTTCAATTACATTCATTTGGCCAAAATTCTTACATAACCTCTTATATACAATATGTCTCTGGATCTTTAAAGATCATTAAATAGAAAATTTAATGATGGGCATATACAATAGGGCTTTTCAATAACTGAAAATAAGGTTTATTCACTAGACCTTATAATTTATTCAAAAATGCATACAAACAATAGCTTAAAATGTTCTCTTATGCTTTGATCATTTAGGAAGAAAACACAAGAAATAATAAATTTTATTTTAAAAATATGCAATGCAAGATTTACAAAAATTCTCCCAAAAAAGAAGTATTGATGTACTTTTGATGTCATAATATGTAAATAAATTTTGCTCTATATTTTTAGTACATGCCATTTTAAAATCAAATGCAATATAACTTTTTAGAAATTAGTCAACATATTATACTTTCTATTACATAATTTAAAACAAATTAAACACCATGCACATTTCTTTTTTTCCTTTTTTTTTTTTTTCTTTGAGACAGTCTGACTCTGTCACCCAATCTGGCACCATCTTGGCTCACTGCAACCTCCTCCTCCCAGGCTCAAGCTAGGACTACAGGTGCATCCCACCCTGCCCAGCTGATTTTTGTATTTTTTTAAAGACAGTGTTTTACTATGTTGCTCAGGCTTGTCTGGAACTCCTTAGCTCAAGAGATCTGCTCATCTTGCCCTCCCGAAGTGCTAGAAATATAAGCGCG
This sequence comes from Cebus imitator, assembly GCF_001604975.1. Classification (NCBI taxonomy): domain Eukaryota; kingdom Metazoa; phylum Chordata; class Mammalia; order Primates; family Cebidae; genus Cebus; species Cebus imitator. The sequence goes on along the minus strand of NW_016107520.1, from coordinate 1,699,485 downwards.
AGCCCCAACACCTGCATCACTTCTTTCTTTTTTTCTTGGTTTTTTGGTTTTTTTTTTTGAGACAGAGTCTCACTCTGTTGCCCAGGCTGGAGTGCAATGGCACAATCTCGGCTCACTGCAACCTCCACCTCCCAGGTTCAAGTGATTCTCCTGCCTCAGCCTCCCAAGTAGCTGAGATTACAGGCAGGCACCACCACGCCCGCTGTTTTGTATTTTTAGTAGAGACGGGATTTCTCCATGTTGGTCAGCCTGGTCTCGAATTCCTGACCTCAGATGATCTGCCCGCCTCGGCCTCCCAAAGTGCTGAGATTACAGGCATGAGCCACTGTGCCTGTCCAGCCCTTAGTAACCTTGTTAAAGCTGTACTCTTACATTGGAGAGTTGTAGTCTCACAAATCTTGTGGTGTTTCTAAAGTTGTAAAGCTGAGTACTGGGCAGTGGAAACCTGGGGGTCTTGTCCCAGAGCAATTACCCTGTTTTGTATGAGGACAGCAATGAGAAAGCCAAGGGCCAGAATCAGTAGTCAAAAAAGGGGCAGGGATTTTCTACATTGCCAACTAGTCAACATCACAGTGTAACTTTGCCAGTTTAGGTCATACCAGGGATTCACTCCAGACCCATATTCCAGCAAAACAGGAGCAGAGAACTCCCTATACAGTGTAATTGGGAGCGCTTGGAAAGCCTCCAGAGACAGATAAGAATTCTAACTTCCAACTACGTAATGTCCAAAACACTCTTCATAGGCCTTTCTAAAGAGATAGTAACTTACTCAAGCCATGCAGATATTGGTTTGGGGATATATTCAATTGCTGTAGTGTACCTCTGTCTCCCAGCAGAAGCAGACACAGGAGAAAGAGGACTCAAGATAGGTAGATTGGAATTTGAGAGTTATTCCATCTTAGCCATTTGTTTCTAGCTGAACTACTTGGTCACATAGTTTTGCTTTGTTTTGTTTTCACTTAGTGAATATAAGGACAGAAACATGGAAGTGTAAAAAAATACCAGATTGGTATTAATTTTGACTCTGCCGTTGTCTTTGTTTATCTAAACAAAACACCCACTCAACATCCTTTTTTATCAGCAAAGTAAGGGACTTGATCAGCGCTTACCAATATTTTTATATTTCTAAACCCTTTACTTTGTAAGATATGATCTGGGGAGATCCATTATGAATTTTAAAAATCATTTCATCATTTATGAATGCTAAATAAGTAATTTTTAAGTAAAACATGTTTTCGATTTTAGATAAGGATATTACTGTTTTCATTTAAATAGAATGTAATAATTATCACCATGTTACATAATTCCTTACTTTTATTTAAGAAGTGATGTGGGCCGGGAGTGATGGCTCACACCTGTAATCCCAGTACTTTAGGAGGCTGAGGCGGGCGGATCATGAGTTCAGGCATTCGAGAGCAGCCTGGCTAACATGGTGAAACCCCATCTCTACTAGAAATACAAAAAGTAGCCAGGCTTAGTAGCGGACACAACCGGGGAGGTGGAGGTTGTGGTGAGCTGAGATGGTGCCATTGCACTCCAGCCTGGGCAACAAGAGTGAAACTCTGTCTCAAAAAAAAAAAAAAAAAAAAAAAAAAAAAAAAAGGGTTACCAAGGACTTTTTGCTATCTAGCCCAGTAACAAAACAAAGCTCATGCAACTCCTATTTCTGGATATGGGGGCCTGAAACAACCTATAAAAATGAAGGATGTGGGATTGAGGTCAGTCCTGTTATCCTGGGCTTTCTCACCTTATTTTTTGTTTTTTCTTTAGTCTTGCAGGATTCCGATGCCTTGTGTCCAAATGTTTTTCTTGCTTTTGCACAACTTCGAGCTTGAGGTAGCTGCAAAATAGCAGGTCTAAGAACACGTTCAGAATGTTTCACAGGACCTTAAAAGAATAGAATTAAAGGATAAGTGTATTTTTAGTGAAACATTTCTTTACTCCCTATTTTTAACTAATATATTCTTATTTTCTAAAGCCATGTTTAAATGAGGGACTAATGTTGATTAATCAAAATCAAAATAACCATCGAGTTGCCTACTAGTCACACCATGCCTAGCTTTTGCTCAATAACTATTCATTTTGATCATGAAACCTGGCTTACCTACATTATTTCTTCATTTTTTGTCACTCTGACCTACCTCCATGCCTCCAACACACATATATATGTAGGGAGATGAAAATATAGGTGATAAAATACACAATTTCTGAGGTTCTTGAAATAGAAGCTACATACCTTTTTCTGCACTCTTTATATCAACATTACTTTGCACAAGAGTTGATGTCATAAAAACATTGTTTTTCCTCACTGTAAGAAAAAATATTTAAAAATTTTTAAACACAGCAGAGTGTCAGATTCTACACTATTTGGGGCTTAACAATCCCATTCTGAATTTACCAGTAGATGTCGCAATTGGCACTAACGGAGTAGTAGGTAGTGGCTCTCTGGAGCACTAGCTCCGCTAAAAATGGGATTGCCAGATGCATTCTGCTACATAGTTCTGTTTACTTTCAGAAATCTAAATGAAAATTAGGTAACTAGTGGAAAAGGCAGCCTTTTTGAGAATCATTAAATAGTGTACTCTCAGAAATTCTGCAGACTATAAAATCTGAATTGGTAATGAACCCTCCAGCATTAATATGTAGCTCTTATTGAATATTATAAAACTGTTAGCAAAGTCTGCCCACGCTCCCTGACTTTTTAATGAGTATCCCTGAAGAAAAAAGTAAAGATGACCAATCTGATAGGTTATTTTTCTATGAGTGTGTTGGTAGGGTTAAGACTGTGGTGGTGGCTCCAAGTATAGAATTTCTATACAGTTCAAAGGGATCTCCTGTTGACTGCAAATTGCAGAAACCACAACCTTTAGCATTTAATTAATGAAAATGAGAAGAGAATAATTGTTTCTTCTAAGTATTATTTAAGGTGTCATAACATAAATGTTGGGGTAGAATCCCTTCTTACTTCAAAGTTCAATTTAATGTTTTTTAAGAATCTTTATTATTGAACATCAACAAAAAAGAGCCACATTTTTCTACTTCCAAACACCAGTAACATTCTGCAAAACATAAAACAGAATGGTGCTTACTGAACAACATAAAAGACAACGATGTTCTTTCTTTTTGTGTGAGTGTCCAGTAAAAAATGAATTAAAGCAGGTATGTAGATATCTTAGCCATTCCTTTGTTTTATGTACAAATACAATAAAACAGAACACCTTTGCCTCTGGGATTAGGATCTCTCTTTCTCTCTCACTCTCTCTTTTTTGCCTCAGTCTCCTGAGTAGCTGGGACTACAGGTGTGCAACACCATGCCCAACTAATTTTTGTATTTTTAATGGAGTCTGGGTTTTGCCATGATGTCCAGGCTGGTTTGGATCACCTAGCCTGCAGCGATCTGCCTGCCTTGGCCTCTCAAAGTGCTGTTATTACACGCATGAGCCACCACACCCGGCCAGGATCTCTATTTCTCTTAATGCCTGAACTTGTCAGTCAGGTTAGAAGAGTTAGAGACACTAAAAAGTGTCTCTTCTGCATCTGAAAGGTACTGGATATACTGTTAGTCAGTCATGCCTAGAATTTTTAATAAAAATATAGATTTATTTGTTGAAAAATTCTGTAGTTCCTGGGTAGATGGGGATCAATTCAAAGGAAGTAAGTAGTATTTTCTTTTTCTTTCTTAGTGGCAAACCTAACTTGGAAAAGGCAGTTGATTGTTTAGTAGAAATAAAAACACTAGAATAGAGATCATTTTAATGTGGGGAAAATGCCAAACATTTCAAATGTTTTATTATGGTAAAATAGTTTTACTTAGCAAAACATAAATTTCAAGTAAAGAGGAGTAATGTTTTAATTAGTGGAAATTTTAATGGATTTATATGCTAAACTTAAAATATGAATCTAATGCATAATTGCGTGTTTTAAATATTATACATTATAAACTACATAGACGGACAATAATAAGTAAAATAGTGCAAAGTGTTTTTACTTTTATAGGTCTGCCTTAAATAAAATAACGCTGTTATAAATGTCAAATCCTAAAAAACATTAAGTTCAAACTTTCTATCAAAGGTAAAAACATGTACTCTGAATTTGTGAAGTTAGAATTCATAAGGTATTCTTCCATGCATACTTTGCTAAGGCCTCTATTTGATTTGTTTCTAAAGTGTCAGCATTTTATGATAGCTAAGAAAGAAAAGTTATCATTAATAAGAATGATTTCGAAAAGTCAGAGTGTCAGGCTTGAGGTTCTAGAAACTCTTTATTACCTAGCCCAGAAGTGGGGAAGGTTGGGAGGTCAATGAAGGATGACGATCTCACCTGCTTCTGAGACAAGGTTGACACTAAAAGCAGATTGCAAGCTAAAGTCAATAAGAAAGTGAGTTTTTTGTTTTGTTTTGATTTGGAGTTTTGCTGTTTGGGAAAAATTTCTGTAACTAATTTAGAAAAATCTTTTTATTGATACAAACAAGGAATACATCTGATGAGGATGGTAAATTAATTTCTATTCAATTCCATTCAACAGTAAATATTTATTTTGTGCTCACCATATGTAAGACACTATCAGGCATGAAGATGACCTTAAGGAACTCACAGTGGAGGAGGAATATATACACAGATGCTGTATTACAAAGCAGAAGCCATAGAGCTCATTATAAAAGAAATCACTGGACTGCTTTCCGCATAGAAGAGAAGCAAACTAAGTTATTGATTTACTCAGAATACAGTGTATGATAAAATTCTTTTCAAAGGGTAAACATCCATTTATTTAAATAGGTGGTTACCTTAAAAAAGACACTTTCCCCTAGTTACAAAGCTAATACATGGTCAATGCAGAAACTTTGGAAACACAGCAAAATACAAAGGCATGGTTGTGGGGAGACCAAATCACTTGCAATTCCTCTACTTAAGATAACCACTGCCAACATCGTGGCTTATGTCCTTTTGGTATTTTTCCCAATGCTGATAAATGGAACGTTTAAATACTGACTCACTGTATCATTGTATAGCTTCTTGTTTTCACATACCAATATATTACAAACACTATTCAGTTGATAGAATTTTGACATTGCCTTTTTGAAAAGTTTCTCAGTAATTTTGCATTCAAAATAAACATAACAGTGAATAGTCAACATCCAAGGCTATACATACCTCCCTGGGACTGAGAATCTGTAATATGAAAAGTAAAAGATGAAGACCGCACACGCTTTCTTGAAAAACCATTACATTCTGCAAGAAAAGCAATGGAAAGGCGAAAATAACTTGCAGTAACAAATTATCCTCAACTCATGAGAGGGTAAGATAAACAGAATTTTCTTTTGTCTACACAGATCATCATTTGATAACACATTAACTCTTAAAACACTATTTTAAATATTGGTGTTAATAGGTTGCTGATTGATTATAAACCTATAGGCATATCATCCTAGTGTGAAACAATTAGAAATGAGTGGCATTGGCAAAAAAAAAAAAAAAAAAAAAAACTGTATATGCAGTCTGAGGTCTACAGAGAATGTTTCTGATAGGCTAAGGGAGTGGAGCACAATAAATTTTAGCAACTAACGTCAGTGTTCTCAGAGACCTATATATCATCTTTGCAAACAAAAGTGAATCTACCGGCATATTTAAAAACAAGAAAAAACATTAACTTTCACATAGTCTGCACCACATGCCAAAATACTTGTGTCTGCTAATTTTCTTTGTATAAAGATTAATTTTGGAATACAGGATGAAAATCATTACCTGGTTCTGTTGCTTCATACCGGGTGTCTTCTGCAGGTCTCTGAAAGGAAACAAAACTACTGAGGAGAGCTGAGTAATGCTTTTGTATTATGTTATTGCAAAAGTAATTGCAGTTTTGGCAATTGTTTTGGCAATTAAAAGTAATGGCAAAAATTACAATTACTTTTGTGTCAACCTAGTATATCAGATTTCCACCCTGCCACTTTATATAGAGTTCTCAGACACCAGGGCTAATCGGCCCAGCCAGGACAAAGAAGTTCACCTTCATTTGTTAGGCACATAGTCAAGAAAAACCAAAAGTCTAGTACAGTGGTTTTATAGTTCAATGACTGCAGACTCACTTGTGGAAGTTTGTTTAAAATGTAGATTTTGAAGCACCTATTCTCAAGATTCTGAAATGGTTGTTCTAGGATGGGGCCCAGGAATCTGCTTTTTTAACAGCAGACTAGGAGGTTTTATTATTGTTATTATTAGTAGTATACTATAAGTTCTAGGGTACATGTGCAGAACATGCAGGTTTGTTACATAGGTATACATGTGCCATGGTAGTTTGCTGCATCCATCACCACATCATCTACATTAGTTATTTCTCTTAATGCTGTCCCTCCCCAATCCTCCCACACCCTGCTAATGCTCCCCTAGCACCCCACCCCCCTGACAGGTCCCAGTGTGTGACATACCCCTCCCTGTGTCCATGTGTTCTCATTGTTCAACACCCACTTAAAGTGAGAACATGCAGTGTTCTGTTTCTTCTGTTCTTGTGTCAGTTTGCTGAAAATGATGGTTTCCAGCTTCATCCATGTCCCTGCAAAGGACATGAACTCATCCTTTTTTATGGCTGCATAGTATTCCATAGTATATATGTGCCACATTTTATTTATCCAGTCTATCGTTGATGGGCATTTGGGTTAGTTCCAAGTCTTTGCTATTGTGAAGTGTTACAGTGAACATACATGTGCATGTGTCTTTATCATAGAATGATTTGTAATCCTTTGTGTATATACCCAGTAAAGGAATTGCTGGGTCAAATGGTATTTCTAGTTCTAGGTCCTTAAGGAATTGTCAAACTGACCTCTACAATGTTTTGACTAATTTACATTCCCACCAACAGTGTAAAAGCGTTCCTATTCTTCACATCCTCTCCAGAATCAGTTGTCTCCTGATTTTTTAATGATCACCATTCTAACTGGCATGAGATGGTATCTCAATGTGGATTTGATTTGCATTTCTCTAATGACCAGTGATGATGAGCTTTTTTTCATATATTTGCTGGCTGCATAAATATCTTCTTTTAAGAAGTGTCTGTTCATATTCTTTGCCCACTTTTGATGGAGTTGTTTTTTTCTTGTAAATTTGTGGGTTTTTTGTTTAGTGTTTTTGTGGGTAGAGGTTAAATTACCTTCATGAGTCAGAATGAATACCAATAAATAAGCTAAACTGAGAATCTAGTGGGGTTTTTTGTTTGTTTCTATTCATTTGTTTACAGTTGAGGTCTTGTTCTGTCACCCAGCCTGCAGTGCAGCAGTGCAATCATAGCTCACTGCAACTTCTAACTCCTGGACTCAAGCAATCCTCTTGTCTCAGGCTCCTGTAGCTGGGACTGACTACAAGCATGTGCCACCATGCCTGACTAATTTCATTTTTTTTTTTTTTTGGTAGAGATGGAGTATTGCTTTATTGATCAGGCTAGCCTCGAACTCCAGGCTTCAAATAATCCTCCCACCTTGGCCTTGAAAAGTGCGGGATTACAGGCACAAGCCATCACGCCCAGCAACTAATCTTATTGTTGGTCTTTCAAAATGGATAATTTTAGTATGATGCCAAAAAAGCAGACAGAGTTCAAAAGACCCCTTTTAAATCAGATATCATAATTTAGAATTTATTTTTTACTCAGTTTTAGACTAGGTCAGTGGCGAGGACTCATGAATAGCTATAGCCCTCCTAATATCTTTCAGCTCCTCCCCTTTTCAAATTACTCCAAATAAAGATATTACTATAGTAAAACAGTATGTTATCCATAGCTGCAAGTCAAGTCCTCTGGCTTCCCATTCCAGCCAGACTGATGTTTGTAAATCCTGACTATATAAATAATCTGGAGGCACTACTGTGCTAGTTAAGAACAGGATAAACTTTCAGGATAACTAGCTTCCTGAAATGTAATTATCTTGGTCAAAGTAACATTAAACAAAGAAGTAGTCAATCTCACCTTAAAAGTATGTTCTCTCTTTTTAAAAACAAATATTGGTTGAGCAATGACAGATTTTTCTGTGAAAAAAAGAAAACAGGCAAGAAATCAAAGGATACTCTGACATTTCTTATACCACCTAAAAACATTTGAAGACTTTTGGTTTGTTTTCTCTGCATTTGGGTAAAAGTCAAGCTATTTTACATGGATACTATAAATTGGACATTTATAAATAATTTAACTGTTAATTACAGAAATAAATACTTGGGGGAAATGATAGCAGTATGTTTCCATAAATAGTCTCATTAAATGAACATGCTTTAAGTGTTTAAGGAAAACAATATAAGAACCTTTAGAATCTCATCAGGGCATAGTGATTAACAGCATTACTTTAAGAATAAAAAGTTTCAGTGAGTAAAAAACCTAATCTGGGAGTAATACTTGCACTTAGATTAGATGTGGAGGTATAAGTGATAGGTATCCACTGCATTATAACCTTAAAATATCCAGAAATAATTTGTATTTCCTTCACTAGAGTAGTCATACACCAAATTTCATTTTTAATATTTAGATAAAAAATTAGTCTTACACAGTGTTATAAAGTAAAGTTTGTCTTCAAGTTTGCCAGCCTTATTAATATTTTGTTTTTTCTTATCTTAGATAAGACAGTAGAAAGAAACTCATTCATTCTAGGGTATGCATAAGTGATAACAGCTTTAAATGTCAAAGCTCCAGAATTCTTAAGAAATGTTATATGGCAGTTAAGAGCTTGGGCTCTAGAGTTAGTTTAGATAAGCATGTATTCAAATATAAGTCCTGGAGTTAGTTTAGATAAGCATGTATTCAAATATAAGTCCACCACTAATTGACTAAATACTTTTCGGGAACAATGTATCTTTAGTTTCCTCATCTGAAAAAAAAATCAAGATTATAGCAGTACTTGCCTCATAGAGTTTATGTGAAGACTAAATGAGACTTTTAGATATAATTACTTAAATTTTAACAAAACCAAACAAAAAAGTCTTAAGGATATTAAATATCTGGCACTCCACCAATCCCCATTCTAAAACTCATAACTATCATTGCTAAGTGGTGACAACACATTCTTGAGGAGACTAAGTAAGACCTCAGAACCTTTCTCATTATAGCAGCCATTATCAATATATTGTCTTGGCATGCACTGAGGTAATTTGCCATCCCTGAGCGGAATAAATAAAGCTCTAGCTGACAAATTTCAAGAAACTATCAGATAACATCTTTTAAATGCCAGAAAAGGATTCCCTATTTCCCCACAATCTTATCGCATAAGAGAGTGTCATAAAGTCTGCAGACAGCCTTTGTGAATCTCCTAGAGCCATGTGAACTTGGGTACCTCCTTCCAGTCCAGTGAAATAAACTGTTTAGTTTTTTTATGCAAACACTTACCATGCTGTCTTCCCTTGGAGCTAAGTGATCCCCAGCAGAAAATCCTCATTAGTACATTGGCATTACCATGCATATGAAACTATAGTTCAATTCTTTATTGTTTCTTAGAACAAGCTCCTTTTCCAAAAATTACATTAGATGTAAGCAGTGACATTTTCAGAGACTTTGAAAGAAATGGTTTTTGTGAATGTGCACTGGAATATTTATGAATTAGAATAATAAATGGGGCTCTTGTAAACTGGGCTTAGGACAGCTATCCTTAAATAGAGTGGCTTGACCTAAGCCTTCACAAATAATATGTTGACTTTCCCTCTATCAAAACATACAGCTGAAGATATGCAAAAGTGATCATTAATGTCAGCATTAAAGAGGAAGTCACAAAGGGTACTTGCAGCTTGGAAGGCATATGGCAAAGTAAAAAGGACACCTTTATCTGTTAATTCAACACATATTTATTGAGCATCTTTTTAATGCAAGCACTGTGCTGGGAGCTTGGAACACATGGTCTAACTGAAGGTGCATTAGTGGCAGAGCAGCCACCTTCTCTCCTTGACACTGCCCAGAACTTGGTTAGCAAAGAGATAACCTTCATACTTCTTCTACCTAGGTTCTCTCAAGCAATTCTCTTAGCTCCAAATATTGAGTCAAAAGTAAGCATTTATCAAGCCATTGGGTCTATAGCAGATTTTTTTACCTCACCCAATAGGAAATCTGAAAATAAAAACGGGGTCCTTAAAATTATATTGTTAAAATGTAGCCTTTTTTTCTTTCTGCTAATCATTAATTAATCCATTTATTCAATGAATTTGTATGGAGAAATTACTATGTATAAGACATTTTGCATGGTACTGTGGATGTTAAATTTAGTCTAAAGCTACCTCCTTATAAATTTGCCTAAATGTTTCTCTGTTCATAGTGAACTGGGTGTTGAAACAGACTGTAACCTACTCCTCTACCATTCTCCGAGTTTCAGCCAATCACAGGAAGCCAACTCTTCAAATAAAGCAAAACCAGCTGTAACCAATCCAGCTGTTTTTTTACCTCCCTTCCATTTTCTGCAGGTCACTTTCCTTTTTCTGTCCCTAAAACCTCTGACCACATGGTAGCATCGAAGTCTCTCTCAACCTATTATGGTTTGGGGCTGCCCAATTCACAAATTGTGCTTTGCTCAATTAAATTCTAATAAATTTAATTTGTCTAAATTTTTTCCTTTAACGTGTATAAAACAGTAAAGAAAACAGATGTAGTCCCTGTCTTTATAGAGGTAAAGGAAGAGAAAAAGAACTAAGTAATTAATTACACAATATTGAAGTTCAACTGGGGTAAGCATTATAAAAAGGAAGTACCAGGCTCTCGGCAAGTAACCAACAGGAGAATCTTAGTTTTAGGGGGTCAGGGTAAGGTTTCCAGGAGAGATGATATTTAGGCAGACTTGTAGGATGAGTAGAAGTTAGCCAGGCAAACGTGGAGGAAGGGCATTTCAAGCAGAGGGAAAAGCAAGAGGAAAGTCTCTGAGAAAGGGTGGAGCTTGGCAAATTTCAATAATGAAAGGAACCAGTGTAACTGATAATCCTAAGAGAAAAGTGGACAAGGGATACAAAACTGGGCTGGAGATGAGGCTGGAGCTTTGCAAGGCTGGGTAGGTTCTGCCAGGGAGTTCTGTTTTTATTTCAAGAAAAATGGAATGTTGAAGAGGGATTTTAAGCAGGGAAGTGCTTTGCTCTGATATGAATTTTTTCTTTTAAAGATTACCCCTCCTGTGGTGATGAAAGGGTATTAGGGGAAAGGGGAGAAGGGAGGGGAAAAGGGGAAATAAGGAATCTAATTAAGAGACTAGTCTAAGTTTTAGAAAAGGGCTGATGAGGCTGCTCTTTCTTTCTTTGTTTAAAACCAACCATCTGACAGGGTGCGGTGGCTCATGCCTGTAATCCTAGCACTTTGAGAGGCCGAGGCAGCAGGATCATGAGGTCAGGAGATCAAGACCATCCTGGCCAATATGGTGAAACCCCATCTCTGCTAAAAATACAAAAATTAGCTGGGCATGTTGGCTCGTGCCTGTAATCCCAGCTACTCGGAAGGCTGAGACAGGAGAATCTCAGAAGTTGCAGTGAGCCAAGATTGTACCACTGCACTCAAACCTGGCTATAGAATGTGACTCCGTCTCAAAAAAAAATGCATCCATGACTTTTTTTTAAGAGAAATTGAATAATTAAAAGTTTAAAATAAAGTCTTCTGCAAAAAGGAAAGAAAATGAGGGGATAAGAAATACTTTAAAACTTAAAAATTAATTTTTATATTTTGCTTATTTTAAGATTCATGTGGCATTTAGTGAATCTCAATATTCATTATTGGTTTTTTCCAAAATACTTCATTAACAGAAGACATTTATTCACCTTACAAATATTGCATTGAGTACAAGAAAGAACTCAAAGTACTATCTTCAATTCTGTTACAAGAAAGAACCCAAAGTACTATCTATTTAATTCAATCTCAGTTCACTTGTAATTTTCTGTAAGGGAGGTACATTGTTGGTCAAGTGCTTTTATCCATCATCTGGTGTACATTAATTATTTTAATAATCTGTGGATTAAATATGCTTTCTGCCACTTACAGATGAGGAATCTAAGGCTTGGTTTAGTGCATCACTCAAATGCATATCATTAGTAAGTGGCAACACCTTTAATTAAATCTAGGCCTCCTGCTACCAAAACCATTTATTTAATTTCAATATGTCACACTAACATATTGTCCTACATGGCTCTACTGGCACAAATTAGTCCCATATGTATGATATGTGGCATAACATAGCACTATGTCAATGAAAAATCAGTATAAAATAACAGGACTTTCAACTTTGTCAAAGTTGATTGACCATACATGTGAACTTCGACTTTCTCCTTAAATCAGAAATCACAAAATAATAGGATTTTTTGTGTGTGTGTGCAGGGGAGGAAGAGGAAGCCACCACAAATACAAGGAAAAATGAAGAGAAATAATAGCAACAAAATGTTGGAAGCTGGAGGTGGAAGGGTAAGTGGTAACGGACTTTACAGCCCAGGAAAGCTGAACTGCAAGCTTAAGTCAGCAGCGGAGATGCTAGAAAGCAAGCTGGCTGACCACTCCCCAGCTACAGAAACACTAGAAGTCCAGGAATTGGTACCACTAAGTACCTCTGGAAGCAGAAACGATATTTGGCTGAAAATAAGGAAGATATTTTGTCTATTCAGCAGCAAAGCAACTGTCCCTCTCCTAACCTAGCAGAAGACTGGGGGGTTATTCCCTGAAAAGATAAAACATCAGGCACAGTTTAAAGTAGAGGATCAATAATGAAAGGACTAGGTGAAAGATTGCATACTATATTAGTTCTCCTTATAATTTGCTTTAACAAATTATCACAACTTCAGTGGCTTAAAATAATACAAATTTATTATGTTACATTTCTGGAAGTCAGAAGTCTGAAATGGATCAGTAAGGCTGTATTCCTTCTAAAGACTCTGGGGTAGAATACATTCCCTTGACTTTTTCAGGTTTTAGAGGGTGCCTGCATTCCTTAGCTTATGGCCCTGACATTACTCCAACCTCTGCTTCTGCTATTACATTGCCTTCTTTGACTCTGACTCTCCTGCTTCCCTCTTTGTTTTAAGATAATCCTTATAATTACATTGGACCCACCCAAATAATCTAGGATAATCTCCCCATATCAAGATCCTTAACTTAATCACATCTGCAAGTTTTATTTTGCCATCTAAGTGTATATACTTACAGGTTTGGGGCATTAGAATGTGGACAGCTTTAGGAATACATTATTTTGTCTACCATGTGTACAAAATGTTAAGCTCTTGTTCTACTCAATTCACAGAATGCTGGCAGCCAGGTTATTTCCTCTAGGGAGAAAATCAGAAGATTTTTCTCTGGAAAACCTGACTAACCCTAAAGAAGAGACCTAAAGATATTGACAAAAAGTTTCCCCAGTGGCTGGTCAAGCCAGATGATGAGCTCCCATTTTACCAGCTATGAAGCTGCCAGGCAGCTTTTTGTGTCCCTCTCTTAAAAACAAGCAGGCAGTCAATGTATCATCAGACATAAAACACAGTGATTAAACAAGTAAACAGGAGAAAAGTAAATTGGATAAAGAGTGATTAAATATATGCATATGTCATTCATGTACTCACAAATAATAAACATCCATGACGTAGAAGCAGAATATTATATTTTTGAAAAAGAACATAGAACAAGAATATGCTTTTAAAAGTTAAACTTTAAAATATGATAGTAGAATCAACAAAATAATCTTGATTTAAAAAAATAAAATATTTGGAAAATTAATTTGAGTAAATCAACCAAAAAGCAGAACGTAAGAACAGAAATGGAAAATAGAATAAAAATGTAAGAAAACACAGGTGTCTAGCCCAAAAATCCATTTCAACACTTGACTAATAGAAACTCTAGGAAAAAAGAATATAGAATACAAAAAAAAGATGAAATTATCAACAAATGCCCAAATTGAAGAACATAATCTCCAGATTGCAAGATCCCATCCAATGCTCAGGACAACATCAAAATTAACCCAATCCAATGCATATCATGAAAACGGTAGAATCCTATGGACAAAGAAAATGTCCTAATGGTATCCAGAGGGAATAAAAAAGTCACATACAAAGGGTCAGGAATCAGAACAGCTTTAGGTTTCCCAAGAGCAACACTGGAAATCAGAAAGCAAAAGAGCAATACTTTCAATACCTTGAGGGGCAATTATTTCAAGCCTGGAATTGTATACAAACAGAAACCATTGATTAAGTGTGACAATATGATAAAAACATTTCTAGATTGCCAGGTCTCAGAATGGGTATCCCACACCCACCCATTCTCAGGATGCTTCTGGAGATGTGCTCTACCAAAAGAACTAGTAAGCTAAGGATCCAGGACCAGCAGAACTGACTCAAGAGACAAAAGGGATGCTGGTGAAGGGATGTCTGAGAATGTCAGTGCACACCAAGCACAGAGAGCACCTAATCCAGAATAGGGGTGGTCCCTGAGGAGACTCCAGGAATGATGTCTCCAAGGAGGTGGGACTAAAACTAATTGGAAATCTCAAGTGGTTGAATATTTCAAAAGGGTATTTAGAAGATTGTAGGAAATTTAGGAGCTCAACTGGTGATAAGTATATAGAGAACTAAGAAAACAACAACAAAAACAATGACAGTTATTAACTCCAGAGAAACAATAAATAGGGAAAAAAGAAAGAGTAACCATAATATATTACATGGCTCAGTTGGAATAGCATTTAAAATCAATATGAAATACTGATCTAATCAAGTTTAGGATTCTACGATCTGTGGAAGACAGAGGAATACGCATGTGTGTGGTGGTGGTGGTTGCAGTGCTCAGGGAAATCTGTGAAAGGGAGCTAATTCTTCCATAGTGACAAGCCAATAGTGCCTAAATATAAAAAAAAGAAACAGCATGATATGTGGAGATATGGAGGTTAATGCCAAAAGAAACTGTGGTGACAGTTAGATATGGCTGTCTCTGGGGATCAAGAAAAGGGAGAGCAAAGGAGGGGACAAGGATGAGCATTTCCTGTTTTTCCGGAAAAGCCTCACAAAACTATTTGGTTCCTTAAATCACATGAATATGTATAACTTTGAAAATATAAAAATTAAAAAATAATCCTTTTTCTACCATAGTGTCAGACTCCCAGAATTAGAGGACAAACCCTATGATGCTTGCCAAAAATTGACTTAGCTTACTGAGTTATACTGCCCAGCAAGCATACAGTACCTTGCTTCTTGATCTTAATCGTTCTTCACCTTAAAATATGTGGAAATTTAAAATATGTGGAAATAAAGTGTGAGCAATATATAGTTACTGAGTCCAAAAAGCAATCAGAACTTCCCCAGAATAACAGATCTTTTTGTGATGCCATCTAAAGCTTTGAAAGACATTTGCTTTTGTTCTTGGCCTTCTCCTTTATTCAAAACACTCATCTGAGTCTGTAGACTGGAACTCACCAGAAAGAAAATCCAGTACAGTGGGCCCTGTTATCTGTGGCTTCAGCAACAAATGGTCAGCTGCAGTTCAGATACTTTGAGAGACAACATTCATGTAACATTACAGTATATTGTTAAAATTGTCCTAGATTATCATTCTTAATCTTTTGTTGTGCTTAATTTGAATATTAAATTTTATCATAGGTATGCATAGAGGAAAAAAGAATTCAGCTGGATATTATGCATATATTTAATAGCTTTGTCCTCCAGGATTCCAAAGTATTATACTATCACAGTCAGTGTTTATAATAAACTTTTTTTTCTATTTTAATATGTACTATATTTCCCCCTACCCCAAATTTTGGGTGGCTTATAAGGCGTCCCTACCTTTTCTTTCCATATGTTTAACTGATACCTGATCTCTGACAAACCTATTTCAACTGGGAAAGTAACTGGAGGATTTTGTTGCTGGGTCCTCTCAGAGGTGGGGATTTGAAAGGATCTACTGAGTCAAAAGAAGATGTCAAAGATAGACACTGAGAATGGAGTACCTTTGACTTCATTGTACTTCTGTGGGCATGGGGGATACGCAGCTCCTAGAGGTCCCCAAGTTTCTGCTACACAGCTTCTCCCACCTAGATTTTAGCACACTTCTTCTTTCCACTTGGTAGTGTAGGAAAGGTGGAAACCCAGTTCTCCACGCTGGATAGAACTAGGCTACTCTAGCCAGGGCTGAAAGGGTTGTGTAAACAGCCTTGGCAGGAAATAGGGTGGCAACAAACCCCCTGCAGAGGGGAAGGCACTGCCAAATGGGTCAACTCTAATTGCTACCAGGATTGGAATTATCCACTTGAACTGTAGCTCTGGCAGTTCCCTGCATTTTTTTCTCCCTTTATATATATATATATATATATTTTTTAAATGTTTCGTAATTGATCCCCAAAGATGTGATCATCATGTGCAGTGAGCTTCTAATTTGGGGATGATCAGGGACTAGAATGCTTTTATAAGGACTTTGTTTGTTTTTTAATAGATCTTTTTCAATGGCTATCACAGCATGCTTCATTATATTTTACTATTGTTTTAGTGTCAGGACATTATTCTTTGAAATATTATTTTTTCTTTCTTTTTAAAGATAATAGCTACCATATGAAATGCATATGTGTATCATGACTAGTCTTTACTCTTTTGCCTTTTGAAATGTTTAACTTAATATGACTTTAAGAAGTAGTATGAAAATTTAGATCTGGCTGACCACCAGGGATGCTTCTTTTATGTACTACCATAATATAAAAATTTACATTTGTGCCATACTTTACCTATTATAGGACATATTTAAATATGTTAATATTTGGTAAATAAAAGAATGACTACTAGGAGCTAGAGGTATGGTTTTAAAAATCTGAGCTTTGTAGAAAAAAAGACCTGGATTCAAATTCCATCCCCTCAAGTTACTGTGTAGACTGGGGCAGGTCATTGGACTCCTGTAGTCCAGGTCTTCTCACCTATGAAATGGGGATCATTAGATCTACCTTATAGAGTTGTAACGATTCAGCAAGGTCATGTATATAAAACACTCTACACAGTGCCTGCCTCGCAAAAGATGCTCAGTAAGCTGCAGCTCTTATTACATTATATGATCCTCAAGAAGTTAGTTATTAAACCCTTTGCTCATGAGAGAACTAAGGCTCTAAAATTACAGGACCTGTCTCAGGTCACACAGATAATTCTTAGAGATCTGAGACTATTAAGACATGAGAGCTGACTCCAAATCTTTTTTCTCTAAGTCAACTTCCTTCCTGGCTTCCATTGTGAGTCAAAGGACTATTTTACAGCTTCTTCTTTTCTGAAACGTGACATGTCTGGGCTATGATGGCTCTCTCCTGCCTTCCATGGTTCTGTACAAACCTGATTGGGACATGATCCTATATTGTGTGAGTCCACCTGCACTTCAGTTTTGCTGTATAGAAGACACTGCATGATGGTTTTGTTATTCTTGTCATTTTTTGTGCATATTCTGACTCTAAAGAGGTTTGTTCAAGAATGTCTGTAGGCAAATGGCATAGTGATCCTAGCAATATAAAATCACCATGTATATATTTCTTTTCAGCCACTGGCAACAATAACTCAGAACAATGTGTTCCTTTCGACAGGGCATACCCATTTCTGCCTAATTTGAAGGTGTTACTTTGTCTGTAAATAAGACTATTGTGTGCTTTTGTGACAAAGTTACTTGCAATCTTTATTTGAATAAGTTTTTTAGCAGCAAATGTGGGACTTCTGGATTGATAATGCCAGAAAGAATGGTTTGTTCTTTCTCTACACTGCTCCCTTATTTAGACCCAAGGGCTCAGAAAGTTGCAGAATGTGTCCTAGGATGTGCCTGGTCAACCTGATACCATTTGGAAATACATATTTAATTTGAAAGCATTTGTAAATCACATATTTTTCACTCAAAATAACTCGCAGTGTGAAAATGCTTCCATATGTTAAAAATGGGTCTCTCTTCTTTGCTGAGGGAGTGGGGAACAAAGTCTAGGTTATATGGGATGTTGAAAATATACATTGAGCAGGCACATATGCAAGTCTAGAATGGTACCTTCTTAAAGTAAATTTTAAATAATATTTAGTAGATTTTTAATTACTGCTAACATTAAAGAGATACTTTCGACACAAAATATCGTGTCAGTAAGAACTAAATCACTCTTCAAAAATATTACTAATAAGTTAATACAGCTGAAATATAGCTTCATAGATTGAGTCCAGATAAATTTAAACTCTTCCCCCTTGGTGAAGAAACATACTATTTTAAAATTTCTTCATGGATTCCAAGGACACAGGCTGGATGGAGAAGCTTGATTGCAACTTCTTCCAATTCCAAAACTCTTTTCTTTAAACTTACTCCTCTTTGTCTTGAGCCTTTGAGCACATAGAATAAAAAGCTCCTTGTTTTTCCATTTCCACAGGAATAAGTGGATGTTATTCCACTGAGAACAAGTCTTTGGCAGCCTAGTCAGGAAGAAGGAGCTGAGTTGCCATCCAAAGCCTGACCAGCCCAAGAGGGGCCTGGACCCCATTCCCCTCTAGTGAACTCCCAAGAGGCCGAGGTTCCTCTTCTCCTTGTGTTTGAGGGCTGAACTGCTCTCCTGGCCCTCAGGCATAGAAATGTAGCAGGAATAACATGATGCCTGTGGTAGATGGTTCTGCAGGGATGTATCTTACCGCACTGTATTAGAACTTGTTTGGGAGAAGTAAAGGCCAGGTACCAATCTGTACCATTACCAGAAATGTTTTGTTCACCAAGCTAATGAAAATTGGCAGAGAAAAGTTTTTACTTTGAAAATTTATATGACTTGAAATATTCCCAGGAACACTGAAAACAATCCTTTAAATTTATTCCTGAGGATGTCTGGCCAGCTCAGTTGGCTCACTGCAACCTCTGCCTCCTGAGTTCAAGCAATTCTTGTGCCTTAGCCTCCTGAGTGTCTGGGGTTACAGGCACCCACCACCATGCCAGGCTAACTTTTGTATTTTTAGTAGCAATGGGGTTTCACCATGTTGTCCAGGCTGGTCTCGAACTCCTGACCTCAGGTGATCCACCCGCCTCGGCCTCCCAAAGTGCTGGGATTACAAATATGAGCCACTATGCGCAGCACAGTAATTAATTTTAGCTTACTTAGTTTTCAAAATGAAAAATGTTTTAAAAACACCAAAACTTTAATCCATATTTGAGAATGAAGCTTCTTATAACAAAAATTTGTCTTGTCTAATAAACAGAACCTCATAATCTGTGGTACTGGTATATGTCTTGCCTATGCTATATATATAAAAATACACACGCACACACACATCTTTATCAGCCACTTCATGTCTCTGCAGACAAATAAAGTTTAACACAACCAATCATAGACCAAAATAATCAATTTTCAGCATTCACAGGCTTACTCTTACTCTTTCAATAGCAATATCCTTCCTTTTATTAGAACGATTGCTTAAACAGGTCATTATAAAGGTCTAAAATATGGTTTTTTCATCTAGATGGAGTCCCACTCCAGAGAGATGACCATGTTATTGAGCTATAGTTGCTGCAAGTCTAACAGTTTCTCTGAATCTGATGAGGGAAAGGAATTTGAGTCTCATTAGCACTGAGTTCTTTCACGACCTGAAGCCCATCCTGCCATTATACAAGTCATACTTAAAAATCTCTTCCTTATCTCTCCTGTTTGAGTAGTAGGTTGGGTTCCCTCTCCTCACTTTCATTTTAAACCCTGTCCTCCTTCTGAATCAACTCACAGGCGTATATTTTATGTTCTTTTGATGTTGTTTTAGTTAGTATGAAAAGATACCTTCACACCAGCATCCCTTGTTAAAAGTCTAGATCTTATTCCTTTGACCTTTTGCGATCCACAGGGTGTGAGGTATGTGATCATTGGGTAGAAGGAATGCAGCTTTTTAATGAATACAGGTATTTACTGCATTTTAAATCCCGACTTTTGAATATTTTGCTAGATTTGCCAACAGATTTCATTAAAAAGCAACTCAGGTGTGAAACTTACCTTGCCTAAGAGTTGATTAAAATTTTAAGTCAAGTTAATGATTTAATGTAATAGTTGAGCGAACACTTGAAATAAAGACGCAGTTTAAATAAAAGTGAATTATAATAATGACTACTATTTATTCCCTTTTTAATTTGAGGTTTGGCATACTGCCTCTTTATTTTGTCAGAAACCCAAACTGCTCTCCAAGACTGTAACAGCCCAGTTCCAAAAATGGTACATTGCTATCTTTTGCATTTCATGCAGTGCGGGACATAGGACTATGCAGTTATTTAAAGTTAAGCAAAAACTGCTAGCCTAATCAGCAAGCCACTTGCTCTGAGCTGCTAGATGTGCATTGATACATCTGCATTTTTGCAAGTGTTTCTTTTCCAGTCAAACGTACCCTTTTGGGAGACAGTTGGATGTAGTTGGTAATTCATATAGAAATTAACTGGTGATTTAATAGCAACCTATTCTAAACAACGGAAACACAAATTGAGTTCAAGGGCCAGCCATCATCCAAGCCCTTTGCAGGTACTTAGCCGAACATCTATTTTGTACCAGCTTAAGAGGGAGTGAGCATGAGTGAAAGCCCAGTCTCTGGAGTCCAGATCTTGGGTCAGGAGCTTGGCTGAAGACCCCAGCTGTGAGACCTCCTGGGACTTTCACAAAGAAATGAGCTAATACATCAAAAGTGCTGAAAAACAGTGTCTGGTCTATAACAAACACTTCATAAATGTGATTTGTTTGTAAGTGACATGTTAGTACTGTGATATGGTCTAGGGTATGAATCCATTTTTTCTGCTCTCAAAAACAGCACAATCGAGTCAGCATTAACACAAAATAATAATTCTTGGCAAAGCTCAGAATCTCAGTTTTGAAAGTGATTTTGTAGGTCCCCTTGTGGAACTTATCATCTAAGGTGTCTAGAGCATGCTTAGTAGATGGCCTTCCATAACAATATCAATAAAGGTTCAAATGTTTGCTCTTGCCAGATCTTGCTTCATGTGTGGAGCACACTAGTGTACAGGCTACATGTGTGCCAGGATCTTGGCCCTTCATCCCACAGGGTCAGCCTCCTGAATTGACCTCAAAGTGCTGTATCATTTTTAATATATGCCTTATTGTGAGAAAATGAAGAGAAGTTTCTTGTAATTGACTTTAGAAGGCACCAGCAAAGATAGCATAATTTGTATGTGAATGTTAGATTAAATTATACCACTTAAAGTGGTATATATTGACCTAGTGGGGAATTGGTACCCCAAGTGTGGTTGCCAGGACAAGGAAACTCACATTCAGAGGCTTCTCATTACAACTTGTCATCTTCCCATCTCAATCAATACCTGAGCCTTTGAGATTTAGCATAATCAACATCATAAATGAATTTTCATTGGTGAAATTAATGGCATTCAAGACCCTGGATTGCCTGAAATATTTAGGACACTTGCTAGTCTTACACAACCTGGACAGAAGAATCTGGCAAGGCTTATAGCCTGTACTCTTAGGTACAGTGCCCAAAGCTTTATACTGAAAGGTCCCAGTGTCCATTAATGAGCAGGATAATTCTTGGTTACTGGCTGACTGCACAGAATACTGCCTGGAGAATGTCATTTTGTCTGAGCAAATCTTTTGGGCAAGATATAAGCAGATTACCTAAGGAACAGAGAATTTGGGACATCATATGCAGTGTTTTATGCTTGTTTGCTAATTAATGTTTGTTTAGTAAACAGCCGTCTATGTGAAAAGAATTTAGCATAAGGTTTGCTTTATTTTAATACTGTATTGAGGTTGTGGAGGAGTAGCTTACTTTTACTGCATCCCTAACTTTTTACTGGTTATTACTAGCTCCCCAAGAGAACCTAAAAGATATAAATGATCAAATTAACTCAAGTTGGCATGTAATACTTCCCACCTCTCTCACAGTCAAAGCCAAAGGGCTTACCAGGGCAGACGTGCCTATCTAACTGCTCCTCTCCCCTCTCCCTATCTCTCAATCATTTCCTTACACTCACTTAAGCTAACTCAATTATACTGGCCTCCTTTTGACCCTCCAACACAGTCATTCTTAAAGTGTGATCTCTGCAACTGCCGCAATGGCATTTCTCTGAGAACTTGTTAGAAATGAAAATTCTTGACTCCTTCCTTCCACTCCCCTCAGAACTTCTGAATCAGAAAGTCAGAGTGGGACCCAGCAATTGTGTTTTAATTAGCTCTCCAGGTGATTCTGCAGGTGATGCTAAAGTTTGAGAATCACAGACCTAGATAACTGTGATAGAAATATTGCTCTAACTGAAATGAATCAATAGCCACATCAGAACAAACGTAGGTGAAGTGTAATTTCTAAAACTCAGTCTTTGTACTTAACTCTTTATTCTACCTGGATTGCTCTTCCCCCAGATGTTGCACAATCCACTCCCTCACCTCTTTCAGGTCTTGACTCAAATTCACCTTCTTAATGAGGTCTTCCCTGAGCACCCTGCTTAAATCAGACCTCCATTATGACACTCCATTTTGCCTGCTTTATTTTTTTCCATAATCTCTATCTTCATTATTCTCATTTACACCATTGGTCCCTAACCTTTTTGGCATGAGGGACTGGAAGACAATTTTTCCACAGATGGTGGGAAGGTGGGTGGGGATGTTTTTGAAATGAAACTGCCCCGCCTCATATCATCAGACATTAGATTATCATAAGAAGCATGCAACCTAGATCCCTCACATGCTCAGTTCACAATAGGGTTTGTGCTCCTGTGAGACTCTAATGTGCATTGACCTGACAGGAGGCGGAGCTCAGGTGGTAATGCTCGCTCATGCCCTGCTCACCTCCTGCTGTGCTACCCAGTTTCAAACAAGCCATGGACCCCTGATTTGTACTATATATTTTGCTCATTTATCTTCTTTATTGTTTGTCTTTCTGCCTCTGAGAAAATAAGCTTTTTGTGGGTAGCATTTTTAGTTTGCTTTGTTCACTAGAGTTGAGAACAGTGCCTGATAAGTGGCAGCCACTAAGTATTTATTAAATAAAATAAACGAAGAGCTATATAAATTCAAACAAGATGAAGTAGAGATGGGCTAAAAAAAATTCATGAAGTAGTCCATTTCAGCTGTTTATTAAAGGATAACTTATGAGTCAGTCATGGTTTTAAAACAGTAACAACACTGAATTCTAAAGAAAAGTACAAGAAATCATTGATTCTAAGGGATGTTCTATAATGAAAAGACAGATGATTGACAAAAAGAGATACTGTCTCACCCTAGCTATTAGGTAGTTCTTTTTATTATACCTCAATTTATCCTGTGCTAATCTTATTGATTAGCTAATTTTTGGTGTCCATGTTATTAATAGAGAAGTCCTAAGCTTTAGGAATAAAAGCAACAATAAAACACCACTATTATGAAACTTGGCTAAGGCTATACTAACATTCTATCTTGAGGGTGTGATATTTCCTGAGCTGTGGGTACTCTGCCAGTAGGACACAGTAATGCTCTTGGGTAAGTTATTCAAATTCATTGAGATATTTCAGTCTCTTCACTATTTTGTAGAATCAGTAGTAGAGGCCTAGAGGAAAATTTGGAGTCTGAGGCTTCCTAGGCCGTCTCACATTTTAGAAAATGAGGGTTAGATTATGTAGAATAAAATGCACAGATAAATTTTTGACAAATGTGTGTGCTCAGGTAACCAAACCCCTATCAAGATAGAAAACATTTTTATTGCCGCAGTGAGTTCCTTGTGTCCTATTCCAGTTCTCCTCCCTGGGCAACAACTGTTCTGTTGTCTATCAACATGGCCTAGTTTTGCCTGCAGAAATATGTACTCTTTAGTGTCTGGCTTATTTTCACTCAATATAACATTTCTGAGATTCATCTACATGGCTACATGTATCAGCAATTCATTTCTTTTTACTACTGAGCAGTATTCCAGTGTGTGAATATACCACAATTTGCTGACCCATTTACTTGCTTATGAACAGTTTTGTGTTATTCACATGTTGGGGCTCATATGAATAAAATCTGCTATGAACATTCTTGTGCAAGTTTTTCGTGGATATATTTTTATTTCTCTTGGAAAAATACCTAAATATGGAACTGTTGGATCACAGGATACTTGTGGGTCTAGCTATATAAGAAACTGCATTTTCCAAAGTGGTTTTTACCACTTCCCAGCAATGAGTGAGTTCTGGTTGTCTCACATCCTCTCCAAGCATTGTGTTATCAGCATTTAATATTTTAGGTATTCTAGTGGATGTGAAGTGATATTTCATGGTGGTTTTATTTTGCATTTCCCTGTTGACTGATAATGTTAAGCATCTTTTGATGTGCTTTTGGCCATTTATATACTTTCTTTTTAAGTGTTTGCCACATCATTTGTCCTTTTTTTGTTTGTTTGTTTGAGATGGAGTCTCAGTCTGTTGCCAGGCTGGAGTGTGGTGGCACAATCTTGGCTCTCTGCAGCCTCCAACTCCCTGGTTCAAGTGATTCTCCTGCCTCGGCCTCCCAAGTAGCTAAAATTACAGGTGTGCACCACCACACCCAGCTAATTTTTTTGTGTTTTTAGTAGAGATGGGATTTCACCATGTTGGCCAGGATGGTCTCAATCTCCTAACCTCATGATCTGCCCCCCTCGGCCTTCCAAAGTGCTGGGATTATAGGCGTGAGCTACCTCGCCCGGCCCATTTGCCCATTTTTTAATCAAATTGTTTATTATGAGTTGTAAAAGTTTTTAACATACTCTGTTTGAAAGTTCTTTTTCAAGTATATATTTGACATTTTTCTCCCAGTCTTTTCTTTTCTTAGTGGTACTTTTGAAGAACAGATATGTTTAATATTGATACTCTAACTTATCTGTTTTCTATGGTCGATGCTTTTTTGTCTGTCTAAAAGCTGCCTATTCTGACAGTGAAGATATTTTCCTACAATTCTTCTAGAAGCTTTATATATTTAGCTTTTGTGTTTCGGTCATATTCTATCTCAAACTAATTTTTGTGTGAGGTAGGTATTGAGGTTCATTTTTAGAAATATTTCCCCCCATTTGTTCCAGGAGTCTTGTAGAAAAGACTATGCTCTCTTTGAGTTATCTTGATACCTTTGTTAAAAACCAAGTGACCATGTACTAATAGATCAATTTCTGAGTTTTATATTCCTTTCCAACAGTAGAGTTTTCTATCCTTACACTGATACTATACCATCTTGATTTATTATGCCTGAAATCCAAAAGTGTATGTTGCCAACATTGTTCTCTTTTTCAAGATTGATTTAGTTATTCTAGGTCCTTAATACTTCCTTACACTGTTAAAATCAATTTGTCAATTTCAAAACAAAAAATCTGGTGTAATTTTTATTGAGATGGCCTTGACTCTATAGGTCAAGCTGAGGAAAATTGACATTGAGCATTCCAATTCATGAACTTGGGATATATCTCTTCTTATAATTCAATTTTCTTTAACTTCACACTGCAGTGTTTAATTGTACAAGTCTTGCACATATTTTGTTAAATTAATCCATAAGTATTTGCTTTCTATGCTATTTAATGAGTATATTTTTAATTTCCACTTGTTCTTAGCTAACACATAGAAATATGATATTTTTGTATGTTGACTTTGTAGCCTTTTACCTTAGTAAATGCATTTACTAGTTCTAGCATTTTTTGATAGATTTCTCTGGATTTTTCTACAAACACCATTAGTCATCTGTGAAAAAAGATGATTTTACCTGATTCTTTCCAATATGTAAGCCTTTTATTTCTTTTTCTTAATGTAATACACTGGCTAGGATCTCCAGTACCCTGTTGAATAGAAGTGATGATAATGGACAGCTCTGGTTTTTTTCCCAATCTTAGCAGGAAAATGTACAATCTTCTACATTGAGTAGTGTTAGCTGCTGGGTTTGTTTTAAATGTTTTTCTCTATCAGGTTGAAGAAGTCGTCACTGTATTCCAAATCCCTTCAATTTTTATATCAGTTGGTGTTGAATTTTGCCTATATTCCTCTGCATCTTTCTGGCACAAAGGTATTCATAAGACTCCCTTATAATCCTTTTAATATCTGTTAATGACACTGTCTACATTATTCCTGATATTGATGGTTTGCCCCCCCCCCCTCTCTCTCTCTCTCTCTCTCAGAGTCTCTATTGCCCAGGCTGGAATGCACTGCTGTGATCTTGACTCACTACAACATTTATCTCATGGGCTCAAGCAATTCTCATGCCTCAGCCTCCTGAGTAGCTAAGATCACAGGCACATGCCACCATACCTGGCTAATTTTTGTATTTTTAGTAAAGACGAGGTTTCACCATGTTGACCAGGGTGATCTTGAACTCCTGTCCTCAAGTGATCTGCCCACCTCAGTCTCTCAGAATGCTGAGATTACAGGTGTAAGCAACCGTACCCAGTCATGTCTCTTTTTATTGATTAATCTAGGTAGGGTTTTATTAATGTTATTAATATTTTAAAAGAAATAGCTTTGGGGATCATGGAGGAGCAGACTACTTTCTCATGACTTTGTTTTTAGGAATGGAAACATAAAGGATTTTTTTTTAATTTTGTTTTTGTTAAGTCCAACTTCAAAAGTGTGGGTAGGGATGGTCTTGAACAACTATGGCTTTTTTTATGTGGTAAAATATACTTACCATAAAATTTATCATTTTAACCATTTGTAAGTATACAGTTCTGTAGTGTGAACTATATTGACCTGTTTGTATAACCAATCTCCAGAACTCTTTTTATCCTGAAAAACTGAAATTCTGTACCATTAAACAACACATCCTGATTCGTTTCTTCCCAAAACCCTAGAAACACCATTCTACTTTCTGTATCTCTAAATTTGACTACTTTAGATACCTCATGTAAGTGGAATAAGACAATATTTATCTTTTTGTGACTGGCTTATTTCATTCAACTTAATGTCCTCTGGTTCATCTATGTTGTAGCATATGTAAAAATTTCCTTCATTTTTGAGGCTAAAAATTATTTATTATTATTTATTATTATCATTTATTTTTATTTATTTATTTTTTTTATTATTATTATCCACATTTCATTGATTCATTCACTTATCGATGGAGATTTGGTTGTTTCCATCTTTTGGCTAATGTGAATAATACTACCATGAATATAGGTTTGCAAGTATCTGTTTTAATTCCTGCTTTCAATTCTCTTAGGATTTTATCCAGAAGCGAAATTGCAGATACCATGGTAATTATATTTGTTAATTTTTGGAGGAACTGTCTGATATGGTTTGGCTGAGTCTCCACCCATATCTCATCTTGAATTGTAGTTCCCATAATCCCCAGGTGTTATGGGAGGGACCCAGTGGGTGGTAAGTGAATCATGGGGGCAGTTACCCCCTGCTGTTCTCATGATAGTGAGTTCTCAGGAGAGCTGATGGTTTTATAGGGGCTTTTCCCCCTTTGCCCAACACTTCTCCTTCCTGCCGCCATGTGAAAAACAACACGTTTGCTTCCCCTTCTGCCACGATTGTACGTTTCCGGAGGCCTCTCTAGCCCTGTGGAACTGTGAGTCAATTAAATCTCTTTCCTTTATAAATTACCCGGTGTAGGCAGTTCTTTATAGCAGCATGAGAACGACTAATGCATTGCCATAGTGCTTTTCATAGCAGCTCCACCATTTTAACTTCTCCAACAGTGCACGAACTTCCAATTTCTCCACATTCTCACCAGCATTTGTTATTTCCTGTGTGTATTTTTTTTCAGTTAGTAGCCATCCTAATAGAAGTGCAGTGAGAAAATGAAGTTTTGGCCATTAAACTGATTTATGTATATATTTCCTAGTGCTATTAGGAAGGATTATTATGGAACTATCTAAGGGGTCCTTAGATAGTTTCAAGGGAGGGGCTGCCACACCAAAAAGACCAAGCATGTGATTAGAGATTGGAAATTTCAGACCCACCCCATTCCCCTAACCCCCTAGGAGGAGTGAAGAACTGGAGATTAAGTTCAGTCATATAGCCAATGACCTAATCAATCATGCCTACATAATGAAACTTCACTAAAAACCCTGGACACTGTGCTCAGGGGAGCTTCCTGGTACTAAGAGGGTGGCTCATCTGGACTCTGTAGAAGCAGAAGTTCCTGTGCTCATGTCCCTTCCAGATCTCATCCCATGTACCTCTTTATCTGACTGATCATTTGTATCCCTTATAATAAAATGGAAATTGAAAGTGTAGAGCTTTCCTCAATTCTGTGAGTTGTTCTAGTGAATTATCAAATCTGAGAAGTTGTGGAAAGTCTTTAATTTGTAATTGTCCTGGCAGAAGTGCAGGTCGCTGGGGACAGCTGAAATTCGTTGTTGGAATCTGAAATCAGACAGTCTTGTGGGACTAAGTCCTTCATTTGTGGGTCTTCACTAATTCTGGGTAGCGTCAGAATTGAATTGAGTTGTAGGACACTCTGAGAACTGGTGTCAGAACACAAAGAAAATCATGAGGAATTCCAGCCTGTCTTGATTATCCATGGAGAAGTTTCTCTAGTATAGATCAGTTAAAAAAATTAAACATTGTAGTATTAGAAATCATACATTTTATGAGACAGCTGTATGTAGCAGAAAGTACATTAAAAGCAGCTCTTAATAACTGTGTTAATAGTTATTATTGTATTAATAGTTAATGGTTATTTCCAATAACCTTGGAAAAGTCACCTTGACCTTGAAGATCCATAGTCTCCACATCTTTATAAATGAGTATAATGATACCTACCAGTGATTATTAGTTTTATGTGTCAGCTTGGCTGTTCCATGATACCCAGATATTTTGCCAACATTCTGGATGTTTCTGTGAGGACATTTTGGATGAAGTTTATACTTAAATTAGTAGACTTTGACTCAAGCAGATTGCTCTTCATTAGTGGGTGAGTCTCATCTAATCAGTCAAAGGCCTGAATAGAAAGAAAGACCTACCTCCCTAGAGCAGTAAGAATGGACTCAACTGCAGAATTAGCTCTTCACCTGGGTCTCCAGCCTGTCAGCCTACACTGCAGTTTGGACTTGCCAGCCTCCATAATTATGGGAGTGAATTTCTTAAAATAAATCCCCCTCTCTATCTTCTCTCTCTCTCTCTCTCTCTCTCTCTCTCGCCTCTCTCATTAAAACTCTGTGTATAACTTTTGATGTCCCCAAAACTTAGCTATTAATAGCCTACTCATGACCAGAATCCTTATCAATAACATAGACAGTCAATTAACACATATTTTGTGTATTATATGTGTTACATACTGTATTCTTACAAGAAAATAAACTAGAGAAAATGATATTAAGAAAACCATAAGGGCCGGGTGCGGTGGCTCAAGCCTGTAATCCCAGCACTTTGGGAGGCCGAGGCGGGCGGATCATGAGGTCAAGAGATCGAGACCATCCTGGTCAACATGGTGAAACCTTGTCTCTACTAAAAATACAAAACATTAGCTGGGCATGGTGGCATGTGCCTGTAATCCCAGCTACTCAGGAGGTTGAGGCAGGAGAATTGCCTGAACCCAGGAGGCGGAGGTTGTGGTGAGCCGAGATCGCGCCATTGCACTCCAGCCTGGGTAACAAGAGTGAA
>NW_016107520.1:1607628-1670038 GCF_001604975.1 Cebus imitator | reverse complement strand
AAAAAAAAAAAAAAAAAAAACCGTAAGGAAGAGAAAATATATTTACTATTTATTATGTGGAAGTGGATTGTTACAAAGGTCTCAATCATTGTCTTCATGTTGAGTAGACTGAGGAGAGGGAGGAATAGCTGATCTTGCTGTCTCAAGGGTGGCAAAGGAAGAAAATTCACATATAAGTGGACCTGAACAGTTCAAATTTATGTTGTTCAAAAGTCAACTGTATACACACATACACACAAACACACACATATATGCACACATACATCCTACTGGTTCTGTTTCCCTGAAGAAACTTGACTACAATATTTTATCTGGTTGTTGTGAAAATTAATGAGATAATGTACATGAGACCATTTGTTAATGTTAAAGTACTATAGCACATACGTGTGGTTGTCTGCCTAGTACATGTAATGTGTAATGAGCTTTGCTGACACTATAGACATGTAAATTAACATTTACAATGTGGTCATAGAGTCAATATTAGTGATAAATTGATTCAAAGCATCATAGGAGAAGCTAGAAGATAGCAACAAGTTGGGAGAGGAGCCTCCTAGACTTGTGGTTCTGGACTGATAGAGCATTTGCTGCCATAGTAAACTCGATGTGGACAGGAAACCATGGCTTAGTTGGCTTAGTTCAATTTACGTATTCAGCATCTAGTGTAACACTTTGGACACTGTTGTTGCCCAGATAACTGCTAAAGAATAAGTGACTTTTATGTACATAATCACTTCAAAATTACACTTTTGTGAGTGACTGGGTGACTCTGTGTTAACTGGAGCATTAATACAAAGCACTTTAGCTTATGGCATGGGGGGTTAGAAAATATGTATGTGTTGAGGCTGGGCATGGTGGCTCATGCCTATAATCCCAGCACTTTGGGAGGCCGAGGTGGGTAGATCACAAGGTCAGGAGTTTGAGACCAGCCTGGCCAATATGGTGAAACTCTTATCTCTAATAAAAATACAAAAATTAGCAGGATGTGGTGGCGCACACCTGTAGTCCCAGCTACCCGGGAGGCTGAGGCAGAAGAATCACTTGAACACAGGAGGTGGAGGTTGCTGTGAGCCAAGATCGTGCCACTGCACTCCAGCCTGGGTGACAGCAAGACTGTATCTCAAAAAAAAAAGTATATATATATATATATATATATATATATATATATGCATATATATATATGCATATATATATATACAAAAAAAAAAGTATATATATATATATATATATATATATATATATATGTATATATATATGCATATATATATATGCATATATATATACATATATATATATATATATATTTGAAGCTAGTCATGCTCTCAGAAGTGTTGAATGTCAATTAATTATAGTCTATATGCTAAATAATGGAGCTAGAACCTTAGGCTGGCTAGGGAAAGCCAAAGCCATGAATCCAGGGTGATTCCATGAATAAATACATAGCCAGTCCTCACTCTCTAAAATGAATAGCTTTGCTTCCTGGGGACTTTGCTGAACTTTGCATAATAGCAAGGTACAAAAATAACTTGCAGGAAAAACCAGGGCACTACTCTGAATGAATACTTTAAAAACTCCAGGACAGTAACTGGAATGCTATTTAGCAACACAGCAAATACTACCCAGTGTCACTTGTCAGCTCAAATCACTAGATGACATTCCTTGTAGCAGTCAATGGCCAGTCTGGACTGCATTAGCATGCTTCACAACTTTATGGATTGTGGCTTATGTGGGCAGCTATTTTGAGACTCAGGCATGGAAGAATATGGTTGCTTTCAAAATAATCTAGGCAAAAAGCTAAGTCTGGGGAAGAAGACCAGTCTTGTGGGTATTTTGGGAAGTATGTCATCATAGTGATTATTTCCAGGCTTCTCTGGATAAGGCCAGAGAGGTGGTTAATGCTGAGTGTCAACTGGATTGGACTGAAGGATACAGAGTGTTGATCCTGGGTGCTTCTGTGAGAGTGTTGCCAAAGGAGATTAATATTTGAGTCAGTGGGGCTAAGGAAGGCAGACCCACCCTTAATCTGGAGGCACAATCTAATCAGCTGCCAGGGAATATAAAGCAGGCAGAAAAACTTGAAAAAGCGAGACTGGCCTAGACTCCCAGCCTACATCTTTCTCCCATGCTTTTTGCCCTTGAATATTGGATTCCAAATTCTTCAGTTTTGGGACTTGGACTGGCTCTCCTTGCTCCTCAGCTTGCAGACAGCCTATTGTGGGACCTTGTGAGCATGTAAGTTAATACTTAATAAACTCCCATATATATACATATATATAACACACACACACACACACACACACACACACACACACACACACACACACACATTATTAGTTCTGTCCCTCTAGAGAACCCTAATACAGCCAGTAAAGAAGAGACCTTCAAGATAGCCTGCCTTAAATTAAAACAGCGAGGTATTATTTTCCATCTATAAAATTGAGAAGGAATTTTAAAAACAATGGTATTACTGAGAACATGCCCCAAGTGCTGATAGGAGGGTAATTTGGCCAAAACCAATTTTTAAGAATGCATAATCCTTTGACTCCATGATTTCACCTCTAAGAATTTATGCCAAGAAAATAATCCCATATCAGTGCAAAGATCTATTCTTTAGTTTAGGTGCAGCCCAGTGTTAATTATAATAGTTAAAATATTAGAAATAAATAATATGTCTAACAGTAGAGAATTACCTAAAGGAATTTTGTTACATCCATATAAAGGAACAGTATGAAACTATTAAAAATAAGGTTGTAGAAGAATATTTGATGACCTGGAAATTTGTTCATCCTCTGTTGTTAAGTTAAAAGCAGTTTACAAAACACTGTTTACAAGTGTCCACAACAAGTCTATGTTGTTTAAAAATCAAGCAAAAGAAGAATCCATACATGTGCACAGAAGAAAGTTCTAAAAGTTTCTACATTGAAATGTTAATAGCAATTATCTTTGGGTGGTGGGGTTACAGGTGACTTCTATAATCTTCTTTAGGCTCACCCCCACCAAATTTTCTATTAAAAATATTATATTAGCAATTGAAGTGGGGAGAAGTCAAAGGATTTCAAACATTTCAAACAAAGTGAATGGAAAACAAAAACACCTCTAATGAACTAGAATTGTCTACTAACGGAGAAGCAGGATCATTTTACAGTGCTGTGCCTTAACCCTGACACATTCTAGGACTTTATATTCTAGGGTACTTGGTTCAAAGTATATTTGAGCCCTAGTAGTACAGCATGGTCTAAAAAGTTCACAATGTTTTCATTTACCATGAAGTATTTTCTGCCCACACTATACTAAGCCTTGTACAACATGAAGTCACTTTATACAGCTCCAGGAACTGATGCAGAGAAGTGGCCTGACACATTCACGTGACTGTTAGCACACAGATTCCATCTTGGAAATGGAAGGTTTTGGCCCTTTAGCCAACACTCTCCACACCACTGAAATCCAAAACTAAATCTAAAACCTAAAAAAATTGCCTCTGGAAAAATAACTAAAAAGCTCATGTCCTAGACCCACACATAAAAAGATCTATCCTAGGTTGTTGAGGAGAAGTTAGAAGTATCTGGTGAAACCTTAACCTCTGTGGAGTGATGATGTCATCCGTGAGAGACCCAGCCGGTCCCACAAGTGTCCTTTGCTGTCCCTGACAGAGTGGATTGAAGGGATCATCTTGTCTAACCATGTCAACCATCTGCCACTAACTCAGCTGGCTGGGGAAAGGATTTGAAATTTTAAAAAGACTGATAGTGAAAATGGCTGGGAGGTAGATAGTTTAGTTTGAATGAGTGCCGTGACACTTTTCCCTGTCTGTCTCCAGCTGTCTCTGGACCATAAAAAGGAAAAAGTCAAGAATACATTTATTTTTCCCACAATGAATGAGCCAGAGATCCAGACAAAATTAGGCTTAAACAAAGTGAAAAAGTGTCCCACTAGTGGTAGGACAGTAGAGAAACCTCCAGACTAACTTAAAGCTATTCTCAGCTGAATCCCCCTTGTAGCTTACTCAGCCTTGCCCAGATGGGTGTTTTGAATTAGACAAAATCTAGCATACTCTAAAAAACTGAGAGTGGATAGAAGTTTAAGCATATAAGTTTCAGAATGACAGCTCCAAGGAATATGCATTCTTGACAGTCTTCCATAGTCCTTTAAAAATCAATAGTGAATCCAAGTTAACCCACCCTTATGCATCACTATTATGTCAGAGCTTCCCTGGGTCATTCACCAGCCCACCATCAGGAATGTAAATGCACAGGTTACAGAACACGCAACTCATGAGCTGGACTGACTCACCTTGCTGTCGCTGGTCCTCCTGCAGCTTCAACTTACAGGTGTGCAAACTGCCAAGCAGGTGGCCGCTGCCTTTTCTTGGTATAGTAGTCATGGTCCTAGCAGTATGGCTGTGACTCAAGGATCACTAGAGCACCTCCTTCTCTTGTCCAGTCACCTAAAATGGCCTTCACCAGATACCCAGAACTACATAGGTACATGCAGATCTTGTCTTTGCATGTACAACATATACTCCTCTACTAAACTTCCAAGATTTTTCTAGTCGTGATTCTTGACATAAATAATCAATGTTACTTCTCCTAAATATAAAGATGCCAATTCATCTGGCTAAAAACACAACTTAATTCTTCTTTCATTTCAAAACAAATTGAAACTATGCCCCCTGATAATGTAAAATTCTACAAATTAACTACTTCTAACAGATTACAGTTTTGGCATTTTTAAATTCCTTTTGCTGACATGAAATCGAATGCCTCCAGTTTTTAGAGAGGACTGTTAAAGTAACACATACACAAAGAAAAAAAAAATGCTGCTAAGTCAAGTGATTTCTAAGCCTGATCTGAGTTACCCTGGGTGACAGCTGAAAGTGTACAGTTCTTAAGGGAGGCTGGAAGGAGGAGGAGCGAAGTGGGCTAGGATGATTAGCATAAAGAGGCAGGCAAGATGGGCGTTGGAGCTGCTTTGAATAATAGTGACCAAAGCACAGTTTCTAAAGATGCCCTGCCATTATGTTACAGTAATTGAGTACCTGATTTCTGCCACTTTGTTTGTAATTAATATGCAAGCTGAGAGCAGGAGTTTATACCGCATGGACGTTCATTTGTACATGTGAAATCTAAAAGGTATAAATGGAACTGGTAATGAGCTCATGGAAATGTACTGCTGGAACTTTCAATTTCTGTAAACACCTCCTAGTCTTCAGAAGGGAGCAGTTAGAGGGCAGCCTTCCTGCCAAGGCAACTACAGTTCTGGAAGAAAAATAAACACATAAAACATTATCTTTCCAGAGTCCTGTTTCTGTTCCCTTTTAGAGTTCCTATTGCTACTTCTAGGTCACAGAAAGTAATTTCCAGTTTTACTTGTTGGCTATTTCGTTACTGTTTAAAAGCATAAACCCCAAACACCTTTAATTTAACTTGAAAGCCTGCCACAACTGAAGTCATAATAAATGCTGGTAGGTCCTGCCCTTCAAGAGTCACAGCTCTTCCCAGATTTAGAAAGAAGGTAGTGGGCAGGACTAAGGAGAAAGGCAGAGCTGTTTAGCCTCAGGGTCTGGACTCTGCAGCTTATATACATTTGGAAATTGGTGTTAAACTTGACACTGTTATGAACTTATCTCCTAACCAGATCTGTGTGGCTGCCCTCACTTTACTTTGAGGCAGTCAATAATGCCCCAAGTATAGTCTGGTTTATGAAAATCTTTATGAAATAGGTGATTGCTCTTTTGTAATTCTCGAATGCTTTAATTGTTTCAGTAGTCTATCTGCTGCAGTTTTCAGCCTGTCACAGTGTAACAGATGACAGAAGTGTTTTGCTACTTTGAAAGAGAGTCTTGTTATTGGAGAGCCATGGTTTTTACTTTAAATGTCTGCTATTCATCTCATCTTCCACAAAAGCTGTGGTGGAAAGCCAGGTGATTTTTCCTGAATAATGTAAAGTTATTGATATTTTATCACGTTGTGTACCTCACTAATAAGCATATTATTATACAGTACAAAACTGTAAGCCAGCCCTTTTGAGAAATACATTTAAAATGTTTTATGATGAAAAAATTTAGAAATACATGAGTAGGAGAGAATAGCACAATAAGCCCTGCATACTCATCACTTGGATTCAATAATTATCAACTCGTAGACAATCATGTCTCAAAACTATATGTTTTATCATAGCCATTCTCTCCCTTACTACACCACTGGAGTTGAAGCATTCAGACATCATTGCATTAATAAATATTTCAGTATATATTTCTAAAATGTGAGGATTTAAAAAGTCATAATAAGATAGTCACGCTTGTTACAATTAAATGTGATGCTTTACATGGTGCAAACTGCCTGTAATTAAGTATCCAAGCAGTGTTCTTATTTTCCTGATTGTCTCATAAACTTTTTTATCTTTACTTTTTTTCTTTGCAAATTGAGACCTAAAGGGCCACACATTGTATTTGGTTGATATGTTTCTTAAGTCTTTTTTAATCTATAGGCTCATCTCAGAGATAAATATTGCTTGGAAATGAATATCTACACTTACCCTAATTTATGTCTGATTTTTCAAGGAAGCCCCGTAGATGCCTCCATTTTTCTTCCTCAGGGAAAAAAAGAGAAGAAAAGGAATGGTCATCTGGCTGTGGAGGTTAAGACATCCAGCTTTCTTGTTCACGGTGCTCTCATTCACGTATGGTGTAACCTTGACCCAGGTGCATAACATCTCTGCATTTGTGTCTTAATTTGTTATATGAAACAAATGTTTGTTAAGCAATGTGATAAATTATTCAACACTCATTCTTTGGATATAAAGGCCTGGGAAAGGGAGGAGTATTCTGCTTTGTCTCTGACTAGAGCCTAAGGAGAAAGAAATAGATTTAAAACTAAAATCTGGGTAGGATTTAGGAATGCATTTGAAAATCTAGCCCCTCAGTTTTCAAACTTAGCTAAGTATCATAATTACCTGGGCAGTGTTGTAAAGATGTAGATTCGTGAACCCCAGCTGCACAGTCTGATGTCTAAGGTGGAGTCTGGAATCTATATATTTTTATAAGTCCTCTGGTCTAAATAAACAAGCATTACCTGCTTAAACAGGGCTGGTTTGTTCTACTATTTCATTCATTATATCTTTCTTGAGGTCTGATAAAACTAAACAAACACTCCTTAAACAGTAATTTCAAGTGCCACAGCATAATGGGACAGGGAGGATAACAAAGGAATGCTACTGCTTCCTCTTTTGTGCATGAACAAGGCAGTCCTGGGCAGTGGCCCTGTGATGGATTAGCCAAGTCAAGGGACCCTGGCTGGGTTCTGATACTGCGTGTTGAGTTCCACTGCTGTTCTTGAAGGAGTCTCTAGTTTGATTTACCAGTTTCCACTGGAAATCAGCCAGTATGGCGGAAAGCAGCATGTTATAGGAGTACATAAGATAACCTCAGATGTATTGGCTGCAGTGGGATGGGGGACTACTTTGCTTACCCCTTTCCCCACTTACTTTCCAGAAACACCACCAAATTAGTTCACAATGGGCATATTGTACCTGGTGGTACGAGGAACAGGCAATGTGCTAGATTTATTAGAGTGTGTCACTTTAAAAACTCACTTTTTTACTTTTTATGTTATACAATGCACACACAAAATTATTTTAAAATGTTAACATTCATAATGTATTAGTGTGGCAGTACCACATGAATATGATTCATAAACATACATACAAACCCACATCAGAGTACATTCTCAAGCGTTTGTTATTGACAGGGGTGCATGATCGCCAAGTTCAGAGACCTCTATGACGGAGGAAGAGGGCTGGGCCTTGTGGGAGGATGATGCTCTCATTTAAAGAAAACAGTCATTTTACTTCTTCCTTCTGAATTGTACAGCTGTTCTTTTCTACATCCTTCTTCTAATTTTGTTAGTACTTTTTCAATTCTACTTCTAAAATAAAATTGAGTGTGTCTTACCCAGTTTAGGCTGCTATATAAGATTGTAATAAACAAGATGGCTTATAAACAACAGAAATTTATTTCTCACAGTTATGGAGGCTAGGAAGTGCAAGATCAAGGCACAAGCATAGTCAAGTTCTGGTGAGGACCTTCTTCCAGACTGCAGACTGCTATCTTCTATTATTCTCACATGGCGGAGAGGGTGAGAGAACTCTCTGAAGTCACTTTTATAAAGGCGCAAACCCCATTTATGAGGGCCCCATCCACATGGCCTGATTACCTTCCAAATGCTTGCCTCCTAATGCTATTACATTGGAGATTAGGATTTCAACATAATAATTTGTAAGAGGGGGTACAAAAGATTTAGTGTTTAACAAGTTGCCTTCTCAAGGGTGAAAGAGAGTTTTTAATCCAAATTCAGCTCCATGAAGGGTCAATGAAGAAAACTGTCTATAAGCTGTTTAGATTCCCTAATTTCTTACTGTTGAACTAAAACTACTTGCTTCCTAGACCATTGATACTGTATATTAGTGCGAGCAAGCATGTGTGCACACGTGTGCACACACACACACACCCTTCTTATCCCTTCCTGGCATTTGCAACTGTCACGAGAGGATCAAGTGTTGTAGCTTAGATATTGATCTTTGGCTTCAAACAACAGCAGTACCTAGTGAGCTGCAGGTGGGAAATCCTAGGACCCCAAGAAAGCTCCCTGAACAGTTGTATGAGTACCATGGCCATCGAAGTTCTCCCTCATTGCTCAGTGAGGACCTAGAGAGACTGGGCTTGGAAAAGCTGCAAGAGTCAGAATATAGGATCTTTTTCATGGCCTCAGGGGTAACCATATGAAAATGGTGGAGAATAAATCAAGAAAGAATCAGCCTTCCACTTTTAATCCTTTAAATTGCTCCTCAAATAGTGAGAGCCTGAAGCTCTCCCAGGACCTCTGAAACCTAAAGTTAAGTGTCATTGGCACAATTAGACAAAACTACTGAATGTTTTTCTGCTCCCTTTTTCTGTGTATTACAAATATCAGCTATATCAGCAAACTTATATTTCTTCATTGTCAGCTTTTTCAAAGTAAAAAGTGTTTTTTGGATCAGGATAAGCAAAGAAAACAGATGATACTAGAGATCATTATACAATGTATGCAATATCATGTGTCACTTAAAACTAAAAAGAGAGATTGAATCTTAAATAGAAATTTTAATAAGGCAATTGAGAAAGAGTGTTTTAAAATTACTTATTGGAGAAACTAATCAAAATAGCAGGCTGAGCATACACTTCCAAATACATTTAAATGATATAAAAGTTATACAGAGAAATAAAAAATATAGATGAACATACATTAGAAAGTTATCTTTAAGTATCTGCCATTATTGTATCATTAAAAGAACTTACTGGAAGTAAAAAAGAGATAGGATCTGAACAATAAGAGCAGAATAAACCAGTAAAAGAAAAGGCTCAGAGACAATAAATATGCATATCATTGCATATTAATGAAAGAAATGACTGTGAAACAGTCATGTTTATCTGTAGGATAAATCCTGGCAATTGTCCATTAAAGTGTGAATTACCTGCCTGGGAAAGGTTTTTAAACAGAAACCAGAAAGAGAAGCAGAGCCAGAAGTGCCCTAGGACCTCTCTTTTTCCCCTTCCCCATGGGGAGGAGTGAGGAGAGAAACTGATAATTGGAGAATATCTTCAGGCTGCCTATCTGTTCTATATCGAAAACCCAAAAGTGAAGTTTGTCAACACAACCAGTGTGCTTACACAAAGCTTGTGGTCAAACGCTTAGGAAAAGGCTGCTGGAGAAAAAGACTCACAAAGCTGCAGAGGAAAATCATGCTAACTCCCTATACTAATCAAACTAGATTTTTACCCATAAACATGAACTACCAATACAGAATATTTGAGGAAAACTAATAGCAGAAAGGAAAAGGACCAGAATGAGCAAACAGAACAGATGGCCCTGGAAAACATAAAAATAACACAAGAAACTGAAGAGACCTTAAAAAATTTTAATTGATGTCCTGAGAAAAAGATAAGATATTGCATCCATAATATAAGAATAGGCTGCCATAAAAATGAGCTATTATAGAAAAATTCTTGAAAATTAAGAATAAGATTGCCAAAACAAAATCTTTAAAAAGCTGAACCCAATGATGAACACGACTAAGGTAGAATTAGTCATATAGAAGCTAAAATCAAGGAAATCTCAAAGAATACAGAATCTTTGAATCAAAGATTCAAATCTCAAAAAGACAGAAAAATGGGTGAACAAGTTGAAGTTGAAGCATAGAAGGTCAGTCTTAGGAAATCTCTCTGTCACTTCACTAATGAGCTGTGACGTTGGACAAACACCATAATACTAATATCCTACCTTAAATGTGTATTTGCTATTTGCCTGGCACTGTTCTAAGATCTTACATGTATTAACTCATTTAATTCACTCAGTGGACTTTTAACTAATGGATATATTTCTAGATACCATGATCTACCATAATCTTGGCTTCAGGAGCAGAGTGCTTCGTAGTGGTTTTATCTGGTAAATTAGTTTCTCTACAAGGTACTAAATAAGTGCCATAGAGTCTGCATCTTACCTTCCATTCCTCCTTTCAAATGTTAGCCAGGGATTCTTTCTCTCCCTTCCTCAAAATGTTGCTGCAGCTGTAGTAGAGAGAAACAAAAGACACAAATGTAGAATAATCTAATCACATAGCCAAGAAATGTTAGAGACAAGAGACAATGCCACAGGGACAGTGGTAATCCACTGACATGTTGTATTAGCCTAAACAGAGCTTCAAATAATATTCAATTAACAATAAATATTTTTAAAGACATGTAGATTTTATGTAAAATTCTAAATTTCAGGTTCTTATCACAAAATTGGGCCCCCCAATTGCACCTCCTTCCCCAAAAGCCATTGTAATAGGCTCTAAAATACAGTAGCTCAAAAAGATAAACTTTTCTTTCTTCCTTACAAAATAATCCAGCTATGTGCAAGTGGTCCAGAGTGGACAGGTGGCTCTATCTGAGGTTATCCAGGAAGCAGCTTGGTTGCTTCTATTTTCTTGTTCCAAAAAAATTTATTTACTCTTAATATTTTGGATTTTTAAAAATTACTATCTTCACCAGAAAATAAATTCTTTTCCTTTTGCAAGCACTGATATATTGAATGATTTAGGGCAAATTTAAATCTCCTGCATCTTGTAGATGATTAATAGAAATATAAAACTACTAAATTTGTTCTTTAAATCAATGAAATATGACATTTTTTTAAGACAGGCTGGAGTACAGTGGCACAATCTGGGCTCACTGCAGCCTCCCTCCCAGGCTCAAGCAGTTTTCCCACTGCAGCCTCCTGAGTAGACTAAAGGCATACCACCACACCCAGCTAAATTTCTGTATATTTTGTAGAGATGAAGTTTCATCATGTTGCCTAGGCTGGGCTTGAACTCTGGGTCTCAAGAAATCCACCTGCCTCGACCCCCAAAATGCTGGGATGACAGGTGACCTTAAAATTTATCATGCACTGTTT
Source organism: Cebus imitator (assembly GCF_001604975.1). Classification (NCBI taxonomy): domain Eukaryota; kingdom Metazoa; phylum Chordata; class Mammalia; order Primates; family Cebidae; genus Cebus; species Cebus imitator. The sequence continues at coordinate 1,658,570 of NW_016107520.1, read as the reverse complement.
TAAAAATTAGAGATATGGTAAGATAAAACAGACACTAACAAAAAGTTCTCTGCAAAACATGACATACAACCTATAATGACATGGATGATGCCAAAGAAGAGAGAGAAATATAAGTTGCACCTATTCATATGTACACAGATGCCTTGTTTGTACTAATAGTAAATGTCTATTCTATATTCCTTTCATAATCTTCATTCTAAAGCAGGCATTGTTGAGTGCCTGGCCAACAGTATTTCCTTCTTCCTTTTTTTCAGATAGAAATCTGATCATGTGCAGTCATCTGCTTCAGGAGAGGTGGTCCTTATCCCCTCAATAGGGATTGGTCTGACTCATCATGAAGACCTCATTCTCCTTGTCAGTCACTGCTTCAAGTAGGACATAGGATGCTGTCAGTCCAATGATATGAGAAGGGAATCTACTGGACTGGTTGGTGGAGCTCTGGGAAAGGTTTTCTCAGAGACTATGGGAAGAAATGGGCTCCTTTTTCTGCTTCTGGATATTGTCATTAGGATGTGATATTCTAAGATGGCTTTCAGGGGACCTAGTCTGAAGAAAAGGTGGGACATTCCTGGGTCTTCTCATGATATTGTTGAGCCACAAAATTAACCAACCTGAGCACTGCCTCACCTCTGGAATTCTTTAAATGTGAGATGATAAATTGCTTTATTGCTTATGTACTCAAGTGTAAGCTTCAACTTTAAGTTTGCTTGCCACTAAAAACATCCCAACCGGCCGGGCGTGGTGGCTCAAGCCTGTAATCCCAGCACTTTGGGAGGCCGAGGCGGGTGGATCACGAGGTCAAGAGATTGAGACCATCCTGGTCAACATGGTGAAACCCTGTCTCTACTAAAAATACAAAAAATTAGCTGGGCATGGTGGTGCGTGCCTGTAATCCCAGCTACTCAGGAGGCTGAGGCAGGAGAATTGCCTGAACCCAGGAGGCGGAGGTTGCGGTGAGCCGAGATCGCGCCATTGCACTCCAGCCTGGGTAACATGAGTGAAACTCCGTCTCAAAAAAAAAAAAAAAAAATCCCAACCAGTGTATATTTATCAGTTTATTAAAAACTCTGTTTCATTTTCCTTACCAACTGATTACTAAAATTTAGTGTATTTAACGGCGTTCCCCAAAAAGATATGTCTACATCCTAATTCCTGGAACCCGTGACTGTTATCTTACTTGGAAAAAGGATCTTTGTAGATGTAATTAACAATCTTGAGATAAAATCATCCTGGATTATGGCAGGGTGAGGGTGCTAAATTCAGTGATAAGTATCCTTGTAAAAGACACACCCCAGAGTTCTAACAGACAGAAGAGGAGGAGGCAATGTAACCAGAAAGACTTATTGTAAGATACCCTGTTACTTGTAGTCAAAATCATTCTGATGCAAGCATTTCCTGTATTTAAGACATTGAACTAAGTACTGGGGATTTAGTGAGCAATACAGACACAGATCCTACCTACATGTAGCTATAAGCTTTGGGTCTGACAGTGGGTTCAAATTCAAGCTTTGATGCTTTTGGACTTAAAACATTGGGGATGTTATTTAGTCTCTCTGAGCCTGTTTCATCATTTTCAAAACAGATGGATAATATTACTTCCTTCATAGATCTGCAGTGAAGATAAAGTGAGATAACACAGTGTTTAGCATATAGAAATATCTCAATAACTAATATATATGAGGTGTTCTGGTAGTAGAAACAGAAATAGAAAGAGAAGAATGGCACAAAAGTCATTTTAAAGGAAGAACACCCAGGATTTTGGTAAACTGTTACAAAAATATTTGAGAGCTTAGTTTTCTTTCACATGGTTATGGGATTTAAAGTATTCTGATATCTTCTTTGATTTATAGCTCATTTAAAAACATATTGCTTAATTTTCAAATGTGCAAAGAATTTCAATTTCTCTTTGCGTTATTGATTTATGGCTTAATTCTGTGATCAGAGAATATCCTTTGTATTATTTTAATCCTTTGAAATTTTTGTATATTTTAAGTTCAACATGTGGTCAGTTTTCACAAATGTTCTCCATATATTTGAAAAGAATGTATTCTAGAGTTGTTTAGCTCTATATGCATTCTGTATATGTCAATTAGGTCAAGTCAGTTAATCATATTGTTTAAATCTTCTGTATCTTTACTGATTTTTCTGGTCAGCTTCCTCTATGATTTGTTGAGAGAAGCATATTAAGATATCCTCTTGAGTTCCCTTTTAAATTAAATATTAAAATATCCTCTATGATTCCCTTTTTAGTTTTTCTCTTTATTTATCTTAATTTTTGCTTTCTATATTTTGATGCTCTGTTAATTGCTTTTGCACTTATAATTGTTATATCTTTCTCATGGAGTAAACCTTTTAGCTATAAAATGTCCTTTTCCTAACCTCTAGAAATGTTTTAGAAGACTTCTACTTCATTTGCTTTTAATGTAGCTCCATTTTGTATTTGTTAAGGTGTACATGGTATATCTTTTTTCCACAAGCTTTTGTTTTCAATTTATCTATATCATTATATTTCAGTGTATTCCCTGTAAGCAATGTACAATTATTTTTAAAAATCTAGTTTGACAGTCTTTTTCATTTGAGCATTTAGTCTATATATTTTCGTGTCATGAGTGTATATATTTGTTTTTAAACTACTATTTTAGTATTTGTTTTCTATTTCCCCAACATTTTCTGTGTTTCTTTTCTTTCTTGCCCTTTTGGATTAATGATTCCTTATTATTCACTTTTTCCTACTACCTTGTTAGTTACCTTTCAGAAATGATTCTTTCAGTCATTACTCTAAAGATTATCACATATATCCTTGACTTATTAAAGACTGATATAAATTAATTCTTTATCACTTCCTGTATAATATGAGAACCTTGGAACACTTTAACTTCATGTAGGCACCTTCTGCCTTTTGTGCTAGTGTTTTCATGTGTTTTAATTCCAGATATAGTTTAAATCTCACAATACATGATTGGTTGTTTTATAATACATTAATTTTATGTATCAATATATTTAGATTTATCCACATATTTATCCTTTCTGCTATTTCTTCCTGTTATCTCCATGCTTCAAACTGGGAAAATTTTTTCTCTCCCTGAAGATCTTTCCTTAATACATCCTGTAGAAGGGGTCAGTCCATGACAGATTATACATTTTTTTTCTCATGAAAATGTAATTATTTACTTTTACTTTCAAATAATTTTTGCTGATTATAGAATTCTTGATTGTACTTATTTTCTTTTACAACTTTGAAGATGTCATTATATTGCTTCTGGTTTCTGCTATTTCTACAAAGAAGTCATCTGTCATACTGTTGCACCTTTGAAAATAATCTGTGATTTTTCTCTGGCTGCTTTTCATATTTTCTCATTTTCTTTAGTTTTAAGCAGTTTTACCAAAATGTAAATAAGACTGTGTGGTTTATTTTTCATGTTTTTCCTGTGTGAGGTTCATAGCACTTCTTGAACCAATGATATGATGTCTTCTATTAATTCTGGAAAATTTTTACTTCAAATATTTTCTTAAGCTTATTGTGTCTCTTTTCTAACAAATAATTATATTATAGTTGTGGGGTTTTTAACATCATGTCTTATGTGTCTTTTATACTTGTTTCTGTATTTCCATTCTGTCTACTCTCCATACTTCAGCCTGGGCTGAAAATATTCTTTTGACTCATCTTCCAATTCATTAATCCTCTCTTCAACTCTGTACAACTTGTTGTTAAACCTCTCTTTAAGCTCAGAGTTTCAGTTATTGTATTTTAGTTTGAAGATGTTCACATTTTTTATTATTATAGTTTCCCATAAAACAATTTATCTACTGGAGTTTTCTATCATATTTTCTAATTATTGAATATATGAATCATGGTTATTTTATGTTTCTTATACCAGGAAGTAATATCTTTTAATTTTTAATTTTTGTGGGTACATAGTAGGTATATATATTTAGGGATACATGGGATGTTTTAATACTGGTGTGTGGTGCATAATGATTACACCATGGAGAATGGAGTATTAATCCTCTGAAGTATTTATCCTTTGTTTTACAAACGATCCAATTATTCTCTTTTAGTTATTTTTAAATGTACAATTAAATTATTATCGACTATAGACACCCTGTTGTGCTATCAAATAGTAGGTCTTATTAATTCTTTCTAAGTTTTTTGTACTCATTAATCATACCCTCCTCCCCACTCCCTCTCTCACTACCCTTCCCAGCTTTTGGTAACCATCCTTCTCTATGAACTCTACGTCCATGAGTTCAATTGTTTTGATTTTTAGATCCCACAAATAAGTGAAAACATGCAATGTTTTTTTCTGTGCCTGGCTTATTGCATTTAATATGATGATCTCCAGTTCTATCCATGTTGTTTCAAATGACAGGATCTCGTTCTTTTTTATGGCTGAATAGTACTCTATTGTGTATATGTATCACATTTTCTTTAGCCATTCATCTGTGGATGGACACTTACGTTACTTCCACATCTTGCTATTGTGAATGGTGCTGCAACAAACATGGGAGTGCAGATATCTCTTCAATGCGCTGATTCCCTTTGTTTTGGGAGTATATCCAGCAGTGGATATTACTGGATCATATAGTAGCACTATTTTTAGCTTTTTAAAGAAACTCCAAACTGTTCTCCGTAGCTGAACTAATTTACATTCTCACCAACAGTGTATGTGGGTTCCCTTTCCTCCACATCCTCACGAGCATTTGTTATTGCCTGTCTTTTGGATATAGCCACTTTAACCGGGGTGAAATGATATTTTATTATAGTTTTGATTTGCGTTTTTCTGATAATCAATAATGTTTAGCTCCTTTTCATATGGCTGTTTGCCATTTGTATGTCTTGAGAAATGTCTATTCAAGTCATTTGCCCATTTTTTGATTGGATTATTATTATTTTTGCTAGAGAGTTATTTGAGTTCCTTATACTTGTTATTAATCCCTTGTCAGATGGGTAGTTTGCCAATATGTTCTCCTATTCTATGGGTTGTCTCTTCCCTTTGTATTGTAACCTTTGCTGTGCAGAAGATTTTTAACTTGATGTGGTCCCATTAGTCCATTTTTGCTGTGGTTGCTTGTGCTTTGGGGGTATTACTCAGGAAATTTTTGCCCAGACTGACACCCTAAAGATTTTTCTCAAAGTTTTCTTGTAGTAGTTTCATAATTTGAAGGCTGACACTTAAGGTTTTAATCTATTTTGATTTGATTTTTGTTTATGGCAAGAAATAAGAGTCTAGTTTCATTCTTCTGCATATGGATATCCAGTTTTCCCAGCATTATTTATTGAAGAAACTATTCTTTTCACAGTGTATGTTCTTGGCACCTTTGTTAAAAATGAGTTCACTTTAGATGGTTTTGTTTTTGGGGTTTCTATTCTGTTCCATTTGTCATGTGTCTGTTTTTATGCTAGTACCATGCTCTTCTGGTTACTATAACTCTATAGTATAATTTGAAGTCAGATAATTTGATTACTATCCAGTTTTTTTCTTTTTGCTTAGGATAGCTTTGGCAATTTGGGTCTTTTGTGGTTCCATATAAATTTTAAGGTTATTTGTTCTATTTCTGTGATGAATGTTATTGGTATTTTGATAGAGATTGCACTGAATCTATAAATTGCTTTGGGTAGTGTGGGCATTTTAACAATATTGATTCTTCCAGTCCATGAACATGGAATATCTTTCCATTTTTTGGTGTCCTCTTCAATTTCTTGCAGCAGTGTTTTATAGTTTAGACTATAGAGATCTTCACTTCTAAGTTTATTCCTAGGTATTTTATTTTATTGTAGCTATTGTACATGGGATTACTTTCTTGATTTCTTTTTCAGATTGTTCACTGTTAGCATAGAAAAATGCTACTAGTTTTTGTATGTTGCTTTTGTATTCTGCAACTTTACTAAATTTGTTTATCAGTTCTGATAGTTTTTTTGGTGGTGTCATTATGGTTTTTTGTCTTGTTTTGTTTTAAGACGGAGTCTTGTTCTGTTCCCTAGACTGGAATGCAATGGTATGATCTTGGCTCACTGCAACCTCTGCCTCCCAGGTTCAAGCAATTCTTCTGTCTTAGCCTCCTGGGTAGCTGGGATTACAGGCGCATGCCACCACGCCTGGCTAATTTTTGTATTTTTAGTAGATAAAGCATTTCACCATGTTGGTCAGCCTGGTTTCGAACTCCTGACCTTGTGATTTGCCCACCTTGGCCTCCCAAGTGTTGGGATTACAGTAGTGAGCCATGGCACCTGGGCATGTTTTTCTAAATGTAAGATCATATCGCCTGCAAACAAGGATATTTTGACTTCTTTTTTTCCAATTTGGATGCCCTTTATTTCTTCCTCTTGTCTAATTGCCCTAGCTTGGACCTCCAATGCTGTGTTGAATAACAGTGGTAAAAGTGGGAATCCTTCTCATTTTCCAGATGTTAGAGGAAAGGCTTTCAGTTTTTCCCCACTAAATGATACTGTCTGTGGGTCTGTTGTGTATGGCTTTTATTATGTTAAGGTATGTTTCTTCCATATCCAGTTTTTTGAAGGTATTTTTCATGAAGGGATGCTAAATTTATCAAATGCTTTTTCAGCACCAATTGAAATGATCATATGGTTCTTGTTCTTCATTCTATTGATAAGATGAGCTACATTGATTGATTTATGTATGTTGAACCATCCTTGCATCCCAGTGATAAATCCCACTTGGTCATGATAAATGATCTTTCTAATGTATTGAATACAGTTTGCTAGCATTTTGTTGAAGATTATTGTGTGCATCAGAAATATTGGCCTGTAGATTTCTCTTTTTGTTTTGTCTTTGTCTTCTTTTGGTATCAGCATAATACTGGCCTCTTAGAATGAGTTTGAAAATATTCCCTCCTTCTCTGTTTTTCAGAATAGTTTGAGTAGAATTGCTATTAATTCTTCTTTAACCCTTTCCTCATTTTCCCTGAGAATACTTGCCAGCAGCACTTGTGGCTGCAGCATTTATCCCGAGATAACTTTGCCATGAAATATCTCACTTTTGCTATTATTTTCACATTGCTCTAGTATATCAACTTTGGAAACAGTAGACATCGCTCTATACCATTCTGTTTTTAGTAGTGATATTTTTATTTACAAAATATAGTAATTCTCGATCACTGAAATGTCATATCCTTAAAAAATGTAGCATTGCTCTGTGTGACATTAACGTTGTTCTTAAATACTTGTTGACTGAAGATTCATTTGAGGAATCCAAGTTTTTCTAATTAGATGATTTTTATGATTCAGATGATTCTGATGTTAGTGATAACTCCAAAAACAGTTTTTATATTTTATTTTCATATTGAAAATCACTCAGATTTACTTCAGCTTCAAAGAATTTTGTTTATGTAAAATAAAATGAGTGCTGGTAGCGAGCTGCACTTTTTTTTTTTTTTTTCTAAATGTGAAAGTTTAGAAACTGGTTAAATGTTTGGTAGAATTCAGCAGTGAAGCCATCAGGTCCCAGGCTTTTCTTTAGTAGGAGACTTTTTATTACAGCTTCTATCTTATTACTTATTATTGGTCTGCTCATGTTTTCAATTGATTCTTGGTTCAATCTTGGTAGGTTGTATGTATCTAGGAATTTGTAAATTTTTTCTGTATTTTCCAATTTATTGGTATACAGTTTCTCTAGTAGCCACTAATGAGCCTTTGAATTTCTGCAGTATCAGTTGTAATGTTTCCTTTTTCATCTCTGATTTTATTTATTTGAATCTTCTTGCTTTTTCTCTTAGTCTGCCTAAAGGTTTGTCAATCTTCTTTAACTTTTCAAACAAAACAACTTTTTGTTTCATTGATCTTTTGTATTGTTTTCTACATTTCATTTGTTCCTGCTCTGACCTTTCTTTTCTTTTACTAATTTTGAGTTTGATTGGTCCTGTCTTTCTAGTTCTTTAAAATGCATTATTAGATTGTTTATTTGAAATTTTTCTTCTCTTTCGATGCTGGCACTTATAGCTATAAACTTCCCTCTTAGTACTGCTTTTGCTGTATCCCATATGTTTTGGTATGTTGCATTTCCATTATCATTTGCTTTAAGAAACTTTTCAATTTCCTTTTTAATTTATTCATTAACCCACTGGTTATTCAGGAGCATATTGATTAATTTCCATTCATATGTACAGTTTCCAAAATTCCCTTTATTATGGATTTCTAGTTTTATTTCATTGTAGTCAGAGAAGATGTTTGATATAATTTCCATCATCTGGAATGTTTAAAGACTTGTTCTGTGACCTGACATATGATCTATCCTTGAGAATGATCCATGTGCTGAGGAAAAGAATGTGTATTCTGTAGTTCTTGGATGAAATGCTCTCTAAACATTTACTAGATCCATTTGGTCTACAGATTATATAATATAATGTTTCTTTGTTGATCAACTGCCTGAAGATCTGTTTAATGCTGAAAGTGGGGTGTTGAAGTCTCCAGCTATTATTGTATTAAAGTCTATCTTTCTCTTTAGCTCTAATAATATTTGCTTTATATACCTGGGTGCTCCAGTGTTGGGTATGTATATGTTTAAAATTGTTATATCCTCTTGCTGAATTGACTCCTTATCATTATATCATGACCATCTTTGTCTTAAAGTTTTTCTCTTGAAATCTATTTTGTCTGATGTAAGTATAGTGACTCCTGCTCTTTTTTAGTTTCCATTGACATCAATATCTTTTTCCATCCCTTTTATTTTCATTCTTTGTGTGTCTTTATAGAGGAAGTGTGTTTCTTGTAGCAACAGATCATTGGGTCTTGTTTTCCATCCATTCAGCCACCCCTATGTCTTTTGATTGGAGAGGTTACTCCATTTGCCTTCAATGTTATTGTTGATAAATGAGAACTTACTCCTGCCATTTTGTTATTTGTTTTCTGGTTGTTTTGTGGTCTTACCTGCCTTTTTTCTTTGCTTAATGTCTTCCTTTTAGTGAAGGTAATTTTTCTCTGGCGACATGACTTAGTTTCTTGCTTTTTACTTTTTGTGTATGCATTGTATGTTTTTTGGTTTGAGGTTATCTTGAGGTTTGCAAATACTATGTGATAACCCATTATTTTAAGCTCATAACTACTTAACATTATTTGCATAACAAACAAGCAAAAAGAAAACAATAGAAACTCTATACTTTAACTCTTTCCCCCTGCTTTTTAATTTTTTTTTTTGTTTCTATCTTATTGTACTATGTCTTAAAAGTTGTTGTAGTCATTGGTTTTTGTCAGTTCATCATTTAGTGTTTCTACTTAGGATAAGACTAGTTTACATGTCACAGTTACAGTGTTATAGTATTCTGTGTTTTTGGAATACTTACTATTATCAGTGAGTTTTGTACTTTCAGGTGATTGCTTGTTGCTCATTAATATCCTTTTCTTTCTGATTGAAATACTCCTTTTAGCATTTCTTATAGGATAGGTCAGGTGATGATTAAATCCCTCAACTTATGTTTGTCTGTGAAATTCTTTATTTTTCCTTCATGTTTGAAGGATATTTTCACCAGATATACTATTCTAGTATATATTTTTTTCTTCTGCACTTTAAATATTTCATGCTGCTCTTTCCTGACCTGCAGGGATTTTGCTGAAAAGCCAGATATATTGGAGCTCTATTGTATGTTATTTGTTTCTTTCTTCTTGCTGCTTTTAGGATCCTTTCTTTATCCTTGATCTTTGGAAGTTTGATTATTAAATGGCTTGAGGTAGTCTTGGAGTTAAATTTGCTTCATGTTCTACAGCCTTCTTGTACTCAGATATTGATATCTTTCTTTAGGTTTGGGAAGTTCTCTGTTATTATACCTTTAAATAAACTTTCTACTCCCATCCCTTTCTTTACCTCTGCTTTAAGGGCAGTAACTCTTAGATTTGCCCTTTAGAGGCTATTTTCTAGATCCTATAGGTGTGCTTCAGTTTTTAAGATTCTTTTTTCTTTTGTCTCCTCCAACCATGTATTTTCAAATAGCCTGTCTTCAAATTCACTAATTCTTTCTTCTTCTTTATCAATTCTGCTGTTAAAAGGCTCTGATACATTCTTCAGTGTGCCAATTTCACTTTCAGCTACAGAATTTCTGCTTGATTCTTTTTTAATTATTTCTATCTCTTTGTCAGATTTCTTTGATAGAATTCTGAATTCCTTCCCTGTGTTATCTTGAATTTCTTTGAGTTTCCTCAAAACAGCTATTTTGAATTCTCTGTCTGAAAAGTCAGATATCTTTTTCTCCAGAATTGGTTCTTGATGCTTTATTTGGTTTACTTGATGAAGTCAACATTTCTGGGATTGTCTTGATACTTCTAGATGTTTGTCTATGTCTAGGTATAGTAGAGTTAGATATTTATTGTAGTCTTCTCAGTCTGGACTTGTGTGTCCAGACTGTGGACACACTTGTGGACCCATCCTTCTTGGGAGGGCTTTCTAGATATTTGAAAGTACTTGGATGTTGTGATCTAAACTGTGTCTGTTTTAGGGGACACTCCAAACCTAGTATAATGCTGTGGTCCTGCAGACTCATAGAGCTACTGCCCCGATGATTTTGGACAAGACCTGGGAGAATTGTCTGGAATACCAGGCAGAGACTCTTATTCTCTTCCCTTACTTTCTCCCAAACAAGCAGAGCCTTTCTCGGTTCTGAGCTACCTAGGGCTGGGGGTGGTATGACACCAACACCCCTGTGGCCACCTCCACAGGGTGACACTTGAACCCAGTACAGTACTGGATCTCACCCAAGGCCTGCTTTAACCACTTCTTGGCTACTGCCTATGTTCTGTCAAGGTCCTGGGGCTTGGTCCATAAATGCTGTCCAAGAGCCAAATCTTGAAATCAGGGACCTCCAAATCCCACTTGGTGCTCTACCCACCTGTCTGTCACCTTAGGTACCAACCTGATCTCTAAGGTACATGACCAAGTCCCCTTTACTTTTTCCTCTGCTTTTCTCAAGCAGGAGTCTTGCCCTGTAACCACCACAGGTGGGAATGTGCCAAGTCTCACCTGAAGCCAATAAATCTAAGTCTCACTCAAGGCCCCCTTGATGTAGTACCTGAGTATTGCTACTGGTTATTCAGGGCCCAAAGGCTCTTTAGTTAGCAGGTAATGAATGTTGCCCAGACTGGGTCCTTCTCTTAAAGGCAGCAGGTTCTCTTCTGGCCCAAGGGTGTGTCTAAGAATGTCATCCAGGACCTAGGGCTTGGAATGGGGGCCTCACAACTCTGAGGGCTGTCCTGTCCCTGTCCTGCTGTGGCTGAGCTGGTATCCAGGAGGCAAGACTATGTACTCCCCACTGTACCCTCTCCTCTCCTAAAGGGGAGGGAGAGATCTCTTTTGGAGCCATGAGCTGTGCAGCCTGGGGTTAGGGGAGGGGTGACACCGGCACTCCCTTAGCTGCCCCAGCTGATATCTCAATAGGTCACATGTCCTCCCCGCACCAAGTCCTCTGGCTCTGGGCCCAGTTCAGCACTGGGACTTGCCTAGGAGTTACAGTGCTTGTGTCCTAGACTGCCTTTTGAGTTTATTTAGCGCCCCACAGCACTTCAGCCTGCAGTGGTGAAGCTTTCAGGAACTCAGGTTCTGATCATTGAGATCAGTGATTCCCCTCTGGCTAGGGCTAGCTTAAATGCTCCCTCTGTAGGCAGGTTTCAACTGAGGGTGGTCCAGTTTTCCTTTTTGCTATAACAGGACAGCACACTGAGTTCAATGCCTCACAATTGCCAGCTCTACCTCTCTCCAAAGCACAAAAATATTCTTTACACCACGCAGTCACTGCCAGGGAATGGGGGAGAGGTGGCATTGGTGATTAAAGACTGTTTCTCCTACTTCTTCAGTGACTCCTTCAGCGATACAAAGCCAAAACCAGACTAGGTATTGTGAGTGCTCACCTGACTTTTGGTTCTTATAACAGTGCTTTTTTGTGTATAGGTAGTTGTTAAATTGGTGTTGCAGGGGGACAATTGGTGGAGTCTTCTCTTCCACCATCCAGCTCTGCCTCTCAGCAAGCACTATGTTGATCCTTGTGGTATGTGGGGCTGTTTCCATTGTCCATTTTTTCCTGTTTTTTTGTTTTGTTTGGTTTTGTTTTTTGCCAGATCATCTTGTTTCTTGGTATGCAAATTATTTACTTATACCAAAAATTGAAATGATCTGAACACTATCTTTGTGTTAGTCTATTTCCAGTTCAACTCTACTTTTAGAGTTAAGCCATTTGGTGGTATCAGCCAAAATCAAGGGATCCTCCTAGGTGATCTCTGCAGACCCTGTCCCTAGAATTTGCTCAGCTCTCAGCCTATTGTCCACCACTTAGCTACACTGAATATTGGGCTCATGCTTTGGCCTTGCCTTCTCTCTGAGATTGTTGGCCTCCCAAGTAGCTCTCTATTCCCTTCCAAAAGATATCTTATATTTTGTTGAACTTTGTAATTACTCTCAGTAAAAAAAAAACTGGTCTGGAACAAGTTAGTTTACCATTACCAGAAAATTTAAATTATGATGGCTTAAAGAAAATACAATATATTATGTTCTGGATCTATAGTCATTTACCGTAATTTTCAAAACTTGCCTACTTAAGTTGATTTACAGCAGCCTACGAAATAGAGACCTACCTTTTTTTTAAGCCATAAAATATAAAGTTATGACAAGAGTGACAATGTTGACATAAAAGTAACTTTTAGATTTTATCTTGAAATGTCAGCTACATAAACAAATATTTGCCAGAAAGCAAATGCTCTGCAATACAGCCTTGCTCTAATTTGCACCATGTCAACTGACTTTTATAACAAACAGAGATTATTCTGATAAAAATTAAGCACTTTATATCATAATTTCCAGGAGAAGAGAGTCAGTCCATCAACATGGACTGGCTTGCTGCCATTCCTGCAGCGGCCTCACCTTTCACTGTAACAGTGCTGAGAGCAGCAGGATATTGTCTTTGGACATTTTGCCAATAGCAATACAGTGTTTGACAATAGCAATCCAATATTTGCTCAGCTCTAACCTTTCTACATCCTCTCTTCTGGTATTATAATAATGGTCACTAATGTAGGAATCTATAGCCACCAGAGATGTATCCAAGTTTTTTATATTCTGTGCCTTTTTCCTAAACCACTCTTTCTCTTGCTTACTCATCTTTCAATATTTAGATCGAGCATCTTCTCTGTGAAAATTTTTTTGGCTCCATGTTCTCCAGAATGGAGTTACTCACATGCTCATCTAGGCTGGAACTATATTTTGAGTGCATTTCTATTATTATGCATATCCTATTTCCTGGTAAATATATGTATGAATTTGTTTCTTTACACCAAGATATGAGTACACTTTGCCCATGGTGTTTAGTAAACCAGGAATAGAAGGAAGAAAGGAAATGAAACAACAAGAAAGAATAGAGGAAAGGAGGGAAGGAAGGAGAAAGGGAAAAAAGAAAAAAATATTATGATTCATTTTTTCACTCAGTAGGACCGTGATGAAATAACCAATTTGTGGTATGTTTAGATCCTAGAAGATTATGTCCCAAGTTGGGAAAATTTCCACTCTTTCCATGGTTAAGAAACTAAATGGAAGAAATGCATATGATTTTTTTTAATTGTTTGGGACAGGTAGATTAGATGACCTTAAGTAAGTAGTTGACACCTGAAATAAATAGAAAGAATTAACTGCTGCTGACAAGAGGGAAAGATGATCTTAATAATGAGATTATGATCATGAAATTGGAAGGCCTCTGAAATCAGACAAGTCTACTGGAATCTGGGTTTCACCCCTTGCTAGCCGTATGACTTTGGACAACTTACCATCTGCAAGCTTCTGTTTCTGCATCACATGAAATGAGCACAGAAAAACGTATCTTATAGTTGCCTATTGTCTACATTGGATGAGATAACCACACCTAGCTTAATGCTAGGCACAGGTCATTTGGACTTTACATATTAGCTTCTTTTTCCATGCATAGCAAGTATGACTTAATCTCTCTCACACTCCCTCTATCTCTCTCTCTCTTTCTCTCTCTCTCTCTGTCTATCTTTAGAACATGTATACATACAAATATATACATATATACATCCCCAGGGATCTGGAGAGGAACCATGATGGAAGTGGGACACTAGATCCAGATAGGTGGAATTATAGGCACCTCTGCAAGATGACAGGAAGACTCGCTGAGGACAAGGACCTGTTCAATTTAACATTAGGTCCTACGTGGAGCAGAGACTGCCACTAGAGGTGATCAGTAAGGTTCACTGGAAGAACAAATTCATGAAACCACACTCAAGACCCTGTCTGAGCCAAACTGCTGAAATTTACATCAACAGTAAAGCCCAGGACTCCTTGTAGAATTTTGCTTTAATGTCATCTTTTTAAAACCTGCATAAACATCAAGCAGGAAACAAGTGAGCTTCATTTTTCTTGACTTTCTTCACATTCCCATTTTCTCTCAATCTAAGGAAATGTTTTCAGCTTTGTGACTGAGAGACAGCCTGCCTTTCAGCTGGGTGAGCTTTCCAGTTGGAGGAGAAAGAGCTTCATGAGAAATCACCTACACTCTTGCCATCCAGAAAAACAGAAAAAAAGAAAGAGAAGAATATAGAAAGGATTGTTTCTCCTCCAAAAAACCCTGATATTTTTGCTTTCCTTATCCTATTTTCATGGGTTATTAACTGCATGTTTAAAATTTTGTCATTTTTATGATTTATACACTTCTAGATAAAATACTGTTTAAAATCACACAAAGCATAAAAGATGGTAAACAAATGCAATGAAAATATAGAGATAGCTGTCCCGTCTGAACTCAAAAAGAGAAACTTCACTGAAAGTGGACTACCACAAATAATTTACTCAGCATTTGGCAGCTCCAGAAAATTACAAACCTGGAAGATAACAATATTATCTGCATTGCACTGCAGAGCGTCAGTCATGCTTGATGTGAGAAAAAAAAAAAAACGCTTTTATTAAAAGGAATTAAAATTATGAAATAGAGTTGTGTACATAAGTGGGAACTGTCTAAAAACTATTAAGTAAAAATATGTTTTTCCTCTTTTGAAGCTCATTTGAAACAAACTTTTTAAACTTCATTTTGAGTTTAGAATTAGGCAGGTATTTTACATTTTAAAGAGTCCTATTCACTTAAATTCCTGAGGCTGGCAGAAAATTAAGGCACCTGGTATTGTCTAGGAGAACAAGGCAGACATCTGGTTTCACATTTGTTTCAGGTGAGCTATCACATTCCAAAAAAGTCTGTGTATGGTTTGGGAAGCTGATTCATGGAGATTAGGGTCAACTGGTTCTAGCCTCTGGGCCAAAAAGAGTCATGAAAGAAGTGATTTCCTCAATCCACTGATATGATGTGAAGCTTAATCTGCCACAATCAGCTGGTGAACAGTCCTTGGACGGTTTCACTAATGGCTCAGAAGAGCCCTTGTCCACCTCCAGTAGCAGAAAAAAGTGACCAAGCAAACAGCCCTGTAACAGAGCCAGTCTAAATGCATAAAAGGATTCAGAATTTGCTGGGTTAGATCAGAGTTCATGGAAAACAGAAGCAGGAGAGAGACCAGGACTAAACCACTAGTTATCCACTAGACCAGGATTTCTCAAGCCTGGCTGAACATTAAAATACCCTGGAGAATTTTAAAGCATTCTCAGGCCTGGGCCCCAACCCCAGGAAATTTGAATAAATTAGTTTGGGGTGGAGCTTGAGAACCACAGTGTTTTAAAAGCTCCCCAAAATGATTCTAATGGACACCTGGACTTGAGAAACACAGCACTAGAGTATCTTGAGGGCATGCTTATTCAGCACTGCTCATCAAACATGTACTATATAATACCCAGTGCATGGCACATGAGAAATGGTATTGGGGTGAACAAAGCATAGTGAAAACCAAAGAGTTCCTTCTTAAGTGGGATCTACAATGTCATGCTGCAAGTCCTCCTTTTGTTTCTCCATGCACCTTTTTTTCTTTTTTCTTTTTTGTGTCTACATGTATGTGCACTTATTTAACTAGGTCCCATTGCAGTTAGCATATTACTCTCTTAGACCTAGGCAAGTGGGACCCTGCACTTGGGAGTGCCTTTCTCAAAATTTCCCATCTTTTCCAATGCCTGTGACCAACTAGGGATGGCAGTACCTTCGGGGTGTGGCACTGGAGCCCAGGGTAGAACCTCTGTTTCTGCCCTCCTCAATAGTCTACCCTGCATGGGGCACAACCAGATGCCTCCAGAGGCTCGAGAACTCAAATATACGGGGTCATCCCAGAACACTGGTTCCAGGAGGGTAGACTGGTTCCAGGAGCCTGGTCAGTAGATTGCCCCAACTCTGGCAGAAGTGTTTCTCTCCTGAGATCATGTGAGAATGGTGCTTATGTGCTAATTTTGAGTGACTCAAGTTATTAAGACAAAAAGGGCCCACACAAAAAATATTTACCTAGGCCTTGCATACCCTTAGGGTAGCCCTGCCTCTAGATATTGGTTCTTAAGTTTCTTAGAGATGAAACTGTGGGATGTCTTACACTGAAAAGATTACCACACTGGTAAACCTTGTTTCTTGGGAAAGGATCCAAGAGGATTTATGGAGACAAGTCAGTTAAAGCGGTTGACCACATTTTCTAGAGGGATATTTTTATTTAAATAGGCCCTTCTGCCAGAATTTTTGTAAATGCGTCATGAGAAAATTTCTAAATGCCTTAAAAAAGACTAAAAAAAAAAGAACAGAGACTGAAAGAGCCCTTTTCCACTCTTTTTCTCTGTCTTCTCAAAGTAAACCTAATAAATGTTTAAAAATATTTTAAAGCAGTTAGAGAGAAAATCATGACCTTCTGAAACTCATAATACTAGCTATCTGATTAATCTTTCTGGGAAACTTATCCTTGTTAATAACGTTTATGTTGGGCTAAGTGCTGAAATGATAAGATTTTGGATATATTTGGATTAAACAAAATATATTATTAAAATTAATTTTACCTGTTTTGTCTTCCTTTTTTTGGAGATGGAGTTTCACTCTGTTGCCCAAGCTAGAATACAATGGTGCAATCTCAGCTCACTGCAACCTTCACCTTCTGGGTTCATGCGATTCTCCTGCCTCAGCCTCCTGAGTAGCTGGGATTACAAGCATGTGCCATCACACCTGGATAATTTTTGTATTTTTAGTAGAGATGAGGTTTCACCATGTTGGCCAGACTGGTCTTGAACTCCTCCCTCAGGTGATCCACCTACCTTGGCCTCCCGAAATGCTGGGATTACAGGCATGAGCCACTGTGCCTTGCCTTCCTCTTACTTTTTTTTAATGTGACTATATGAAAATGTAAAATGACATAGGTGATATATATTTGTGGTTCACATTCTGTTTCTTTTGGATAGCACTGTGAGTTGTTAAAATTTCATGAATTATGAACTTAGACATGGACACTTCCTTAAAATTGGCTAGACATTTTAATTCAGCCAAACTGAAGAGGACATCCATGGGCCAGAGGATGGAAGGAGTAAGAAGAACAACTGAAAATCCAGTGGAAGAGAATAGAGGTCAGAGGGGAGATTGCAAGGGTTAGAAAAGTGCTCACCTACCTGAAAGGGGAAGATTTGGGACAGGACTCAGAGAAATTGGTGCATCCAAAGGTGACAGAAGGATGATCTGAGTGCTTCACACACAAAAAAAAGATGAAGTACACTCAATCTGAGATGTGCACCCACTGACCCACCCTTGAGCCAAAGTGTAAGTTCCTCAATTTTTTTTTTTTTTTTTTTTTTTTTTGGAGACGGTGTCTTGCTCTGTCACCCAGGCTGCAGTGCAGTGGCATGATCTCAGGTAACTGCAACCTCTGCCTGCCAAGTTCAAATGATTTCTGCTGCCTCAGCCTCCCAAGTAGCTGGGACTACAGGAGCATGCCACACCCAGCTAAATTTTTGTATTTTTAGTAGAGATGGGCTTTTATCATGTTAGCCATGATGGTCTCCAACTCCTGACCTCATTATCTGCCCACCTTGGTCTCCCAAAGTGCTGGGATTACAGGCATGAGCCACCGTACCTGGTTCCTCATTCTTAAATCTAATCCCTATAGACTTGATTGGAACTAATTTCTAGGACATGGCACAAAACTCTGAACTGAATTTCAGTCAAAGGCGGGATAATGCTTCAAAATTAACCGGCTGGGAACTCAAGCCAAGTAGTTTAGGCATTCAATGCGCATGTGACCTTAATTTTTAGTCAGAAGCTTGTGAGATGCAGAGATTTTTTTATATTGATACAAGAAGGAAGGCTGCAGGGATGAATCAATACATCTAGGTGCTTCACAATTCAGACAAGTCCTCAGGGATATTTAAAATTTTTTTTAAATGTATAATGTAAAATGCTTATAAGGAGTAAAGTATCTGTCACACTTTCCACTTAAAGTCCTTTTGTTCTTTCTGTCATTGTGTCCTAACACCTTCCAACTTCTGGGAGCTGCTGAAATGAGTAAGCGGGTAATTGATGAGAGTTTGGGAGTGGGGAGAGCAATGAGCTGTTGCTTGGAGCCTTGCCATGATCAGACACAGTAGGTTAATTTTCCCCCACAACATGCAGGATTATATCTAATGGTTGCTTACATCAAAACAGAATACAAAGTAGAGAAGGATTTGACAGACAGCAATTCCTGCCATCCTCATGGGCCCCCAGCCTGAGATATTGAAGCCAGTGTTGAATTTGAAAAGCACATTTTCCCAAACTCCTATTTTAAAAGCAGATACTATCTTAATGGCACAATGATAAAAATTATATTCAGTTATTTTTGTCTTCAGTCCTACCAAGGAGATGCTTGGAAAGAGCAAAGATTTTTAACATCTGGCTTGCCTGAACAGAATTTGTACTTGAATGAAGAATACTCTTCCAATTCTTTTAGTTTCTGGATATCTTCATTAGTGGTAAATCTGGGGAAGAATACTCTGAGTGGCAAGATTGCAACATTTTTCCCCGGGGATTTTTAGGGACCCTCTCAACTAAACAAACAGTGGCAAAGAAGAATCACATTTTAAAGTATCCTAATGTACTCCATAATATATATACACCTACTGTGTAGCCACGAAAATTTTTAAAAAATTAAGTATCCTTCCAAAGGGTTTGTGGAAAGATGGGATTTTATTTTCTAATATCAGAGATGTTACTTATTGATTTAGACCAGTCATCTAGCTGCTTGTGGCAACTTTTCAAAGCTATTTTGAAAGGCATTTTTGCTTCTTGTCATCTTCCCACCAAAGATAAGTTCTGGAGAAGTTCGTAAACTATTAACTATGACAATAACTTCAGACATCAATTTACATTTTTTATCCTTGCTACAAACTCGTTTCCTGGGTCACCAGAATAGACATAGATATGAATGTGTACGCTCTATGAGGACCATGCCAGGCAGGTTACAAAAACACTGGAGTGTATCAGCAGAAGTGATTTGCCCTCCTCCTACCTGCCAGAGGTGGCTTATAGAGTGATTTAGGAGCAAGAATGGGGAGACATCTTGAAGATATCTTGGAATGTTAGAGTCATTCTATTCACACCCTCACTCTCTTGAGAAAGGGGAGCATTTGCCATGGCTCTTCATAGAGAGGATCCCCAGAGACAATCCCACAAACCTCAAGGGTACATCTGAACATAGGGACTGGCCCCAGATTCTCGTTTGGAGTGTGCCAAGTGGCAGAACCCACTGGCACATGCCAAATCCCAGGCAAAGGCCACCAGAGAGCTTTGGACATAGGCAGAGGGCCTCAGAAAGGGGAGCAGAACAAGTCACAAGAGGGCACAAATCATATCCCAGTTCTTCAAGGACCCAAGGTGGTTTTAACAGGGAGTCTAAGTTTCTTGGGGCCCCAGAGGTCTCATAAGATGGCTGGCTGGTTGAATTACTAAACTTCCATTTCCTGGATGCACAGGAAGCAAAGGTACTCAGTATCAATCTTAATCTCAGGCAAAAGTGTTCTCTGTCCTGGACCCCATGTTTTACAGGGTCCTGCATTTGCCAACAAATACATTTTTCTGAAGAACACGCATTGCTTCCATTCTGAGTCTGAGATCAGAGCTTAGGGCTGGCACAGACCAACCTAAAACTCTATAAACACTTGCTCTCCCAGCTGACATTATGCAGGCCCCAAGGAAATCTCCATTTGCATTAGATCCTGTAAATAAAAGATGGTATGCAAAACTCTGAAGGTTTGTGGGCTGTGCTGCTGCAGAGGCTGCTTTGGAGTGTGAAGAAGATAGCAGTATTGTTCATATTATGCTTAAATGTGTATATATGTAGGTCTAGTTGTAATATGCATGAAGCATAATTCCCATTCTTTACTATGGCAATTTAATGGACATTAAATCCTAGAATTGCAAATCATTTTTAAATAAAAGTTAGGCTTTTTAATTTTAATAAATAATCTTGAATATTTTAGATGACATCTTAGAAATGTAGGAAAAGTAAATTTATATTTGTGTTTAAATTTTCTTAATGCATTCAAATTGCATATTTTTTAAGATAATTACATTTGATTTTAAATCCATTTGATCACTGCTGACATAATACAAGTATATATGAAAACATTGATTTAATCAACATGATTAGTGACTTTGCCAGAAATGATGACCAAAAAGTTTTTATTCTAGCAAGAATCAAAGAAGAAGAACACTAATTTCTATATTATTACTCATCCAAACATTGCCAGCCCATGAAGATAATGCCCAGGTACGTGCAATACAAATTAAATTCAATAGTCTTCAATATTTTGCTACTTCTGGGCTTTGCATATATTTTTCTAATTTTTCCTCATAAAAGTTTGTCAAGTGAGGAGGATAGGAGATATTTCATTTATCAATTTGTTAGTTTGATTTATAATTCTTTATTATTATACTTTAAGCTCTGGGGTACATGTGCAGAACATGCAGATTTGTTACATAGGTATACACGTGCCATGGTGGTTTGCTGCATCCATCACCCTGTCATCTACATTAGGTGTTTCTCCTAATGTTATCCTTCCCCAATTCCTCCACCCCCTGCTACCCCTCCCATAGCCCTCCAACCCCCCAACAAGCCCTGGTGTGTGATGTTCCCCTCCCTGTGTCTATGTGATCTCATTGTTCAACACCCACTTATAAGTGAGAGTATGCGGTGTTTGGCTTTCTGTTCTTGTGTCACTTTGCTGACAATGATGGTTTCCAGCTTCATCCATGTCCTGCAAAGGACATGTACTCATCCTTTTTTACGGGTGTATAGTATTCCATTGTGTATATGTGCCATGTTTTTTTTAATCCAGCCTACCTTTGATGGGCATTTGGGTTGGTTCCAAGTCTTTGCTATTGCAAACAGTGCTGCAGTAAACATATGTGTGCATGTGTCTTTATAATAGAATCATTTATAATCCTTTGGGTATATACCCAGTAATGGGATTACTGGGTCAAATGGTATTTCTAGTTCTAGATCCTTGAGGAATTGCCACATTTTCTTCCACAATGGTTGAAATAATTTATATTCCCACCAACAGTGTAAAAGTGTTCCTATTTCTTCACATCCTCTTCAGCATCTGTTGTCTCCAGATTTTTTAATGATCACTATTCTAACTGGTGTGAGATGGTATCTCAATGTGGTTTTGATTTGCATTTCTCTGACAACCAGTGATAATGAGCATTTTTCCATGTTTGTTGACTACATAAATGTCTCCTTTTGAGAAGTGTCTGTTTATATCCTTTGCCCACTTTTTGATGGGGTTCTTTGTTTTTTTCTTGTAAATTTGTTTAAGTTCTTTGTAGATTCTGGATATGAGCCCTTTGTCAGGTAGATAAATTGCAAAAATGTTTTCACATTCTGTTGGTTGCCAGTTCACTCTAATGATAGTTTCTTTTGCTGTGCAGAAGCTCTTTAGTTTAATTAGACCCCATTTGTCAATTTTGGCTTTTGTTGCCATTGCTTTTGGTGTTTTAGTCATAAAGTCTTTGCCCATGCTTAGTCATGAATAGTATTGCCTAGGTTTTCTTCCAGGGTTTTTATGGTGTTAGGTCTTGTGTTAGGTCTTATGTTTAAATCTTTAATCCATCTGGAGTTGATTTTTGTATAGGGTGTAAGGAAGGAATCCGCTTTCAACTTTCTGCGTATGGCTAGCCAGTTTACCCAATACCTTTTATTAAATAGGGAATCCTTTACCCATTGCTTGTTTTTGTTAGGTTTGTCAAAGATCAGCTGGTTGTAGATATGTTGAGTTATTTCTGAGGCCTCTGTTCTTTTCCATTAGTCTATATCTCTGTTTTGGTGCCAGTACATGCTGTTTTGATTACTGTAGCCTTGTAGTATAGTTTGAAGTCAGGTAGTGTGAGTCCTCCAGCTTTGTTTTTTGTTTGTTTCTTTGTTTTGTTTTGTTTTGTTTGTTTTCTTGTTTTTTGCTTAGGATTGTCTTGGCTATGTGGGCTATTTTTTGGTTTCATATGAAGCTTAAGGTGTTTTTTTCCAGTTCTTTGAAGAAAGTCAATGGTAGATTGATGGGGATAGCATTGAATCTATAAATTACTTTGGATAGTATGGCCATTTTTACAATGTTGATTCTTCCTAACCATGAGCATGGAATGTTTTTCCATCTGTTTGTGTCCTCTCTTATTTTCTTGAGCAGTGGTTTGTAGTTCTCCTTGAGGAGGTCCTTCACATGCCTTGTTAGTTGTATTCCTAGGTATTTTATTCTCTTTGTAGCAACTGCGAGTGGGAGTTCACTCATGATTTGTCTCTCTGTCTGTTATTGTGTATAGGAATGCTTACGATTTCTGTACATTGATTTTGTATCTGACACTTTGCTGAAGTTGCTTATCAGCTTAAGGGATTTGGGGCTGAGATGATGGGGTCTTCTAAATATACAGGCATGTCATCTGCAAACAGAGACAATTTGACTTCCTCTTTTCCTAATTGAATACACTTTATTTCCTTTTCTTGCCTGATTGCCCTGGCCAGAACTTCCAATACTATGTTGAATAGGAATGGTGAAAGAGGGCATTCTTGTCTTGTGCTGGTTTTCAAAGGGAATGCTTCTAGTTTTTACCCATTCAGTATGATATTGGCTGTGGATTTGTCATAAATAGCTCTTATTATTTTGAGATATGTTCATCGATACCTAGTTTATTGAGAAGTTTTAGCATAAAGGGGATATTTCATTTAACAATTTGTTAGTTTGATTTATAATTCTTATTTATTTGTTTTTTTATTTTTTTTTTTGAGATGGAGTCTCTCTCTGTCACCAGCGTGGAGTGCAGTGGCGCAGCCTTGGCTCACTGCAACCTGCACCTCCCAGATTCAAGCAATTCTCCTGCCTCAGCCTCCCAAGTAGCTGGGACTACAGGCTTGCACCAAGATGCCCAGCTAATTTTTGTATTTTTAGTAGACACCATGTTGTTTCATGTAGTTTCACCATGTTAGCCAGAATGGTCTCAATCTCTTGACTTCGTGATCTGCCCACCTTGCCATCCCAAAGTGCTGGGATTACAGGCGTGAGGCACCACATCTAGCCTAATTTATAATTCTTAAAAATATAGACTTAGGGTATGGGGCCTCCATTTAACCCATGCCTTGTAAAGTTTGGTGCACATGAACTGCCATTCACAATTGCTACAAAGAGAGTAAAATACCTAGTAATACAACTAACAAGGACCTCTTCAAGGAGATCTACAAACCACTGCTCAAAAAAATAAGAGAGGACATAAACAGATGGAGAAACATTCCATGTTCATGGTTCGGAAGAATCAGTATCGTGAAAATGGACATACTGCCCAAAGTAATTGACAGATTCAATGCTATCCCCATCAAGCTACCAATGACCTTCTTCAAAGAACTGGAAAAAACCACCTTAAAATTCATAAGGAACCAAAAGAGAGCCCACATAGCCAAATCAATTCTAAGCAAAAAGAACAAAGCTGGAGGCATCACACTACCGGACTTCAAACTATACTATAAGGCTACAGTAATCAAAACAGCATGGTACTGGTACCAAATCAGAGATGTAGACCAATGGAACAGAACAGAGGCCTCGGAGGCAACACAACATATCTGCAACCATCTGATCTTTGACAAACCTCACAAAAACAAGCAATAGGGAAAGTATTCCCTGTTTAATAAATGGTGTTGGGTATACTGGCTAGCCATGTGCAGAAAGCAGAAACTGGACCCCTTCCTGACACCTTACACTAAAATTAACTCCAGGTGGATTAAAGACTTAAACATAAGACCTAACACCATAAAAACCCTAGAAGAAGATCTAGGCAAAACCATTCAGGACATAGGCGTAGGCAAGGAATTCATGACCAAAACACCAAAAGCATTGGCAACAAAAGCCAAAATAGACAAATGGCACCTAATCAAACTCCACAGTTTCTGCATGGCAAAAGAAACAGTCGTTAGAGTGAATCAGCAACCAATAGAATGGGAAAAGATTTTTGCAGTCTACCTATCTGAAAAAGGGCTGATATCCAGAATTTACAAAGAACTAAAACAGTTTTACAAGAAAAAAACAAACAAGCCCATACAAAAGTGGGCGAAGGATATGAACAGACACTTTACAAAATAAGACATACATGAGGCAAACATATGAAAAAAGGCTCATCATCACTGGTCATTAGAGAAATGCAAATCAAAACTACATTGAGATACCATCTCATGCCAGTTAGAATGGCGATCATTAAAAAATCTGGAGACAACAGATGCTGGAGAGGATGTGGAGAAATAGGAACACTTTTACACTGTTGATGGTAGTGTAAATTATTTCAACCATTGTGGAAGACAGTGTGGCGATTCCTCAAGAACCTAGAAATAGAAATTCCATTTGACCCAGCAATCACATTACTGGGTATATATCCAAAGGATTATAAATCATTCTACTATAAGGACACATGCACACGAATGTTCATTGCAGCACTGTTTACAATAGCAAAGGCCTGGAACCAACCCAAATGCCCATCGACGATAGACTGGACAGGGAAAATGTGGCACATATACACCATGGAATATTATGCAGCCATCAAAAACAACGAGTTTGTGTCCTTTGTAGGGACATGGATGAACCTGGAAACCATCATTCTCAGCAAACTGACACAAGATCATAAAATCAAACACTGCATGTTCTCACTCACAGGCGGGTGTTGAACAATGAGAACACATGGACACAGGGTAGCATCACACACTGGGGTCTGTAGGGGGAAAATAGTGGAGGGACAGCTGGGGGTGGGGAGTTGGGGAGAGATAGCATGGGGAGAAATGCCAGATATAGGTGAAGGGGAGGAAAGCAGCAAATCACACTTCCATGTGTGTACCTATGCAACAATCTTGCATGTTCTTCACATGTACCCCAAAACCTAAAATGCAATTAAAAAAAAGTTTGGGTGCACATGAAGGAATCCCATCTCTAGAGGCTCATGGTAGACCACTACCCTGAGATTGGATGAAGCCTAAGTCAGTATCAGAATGCCAAGGATCACTGAGCCAGCAGGTGGTACCGATCGACCAGACTGGGTGATGACACTGGCAGCTGGAATCAGAGGAGAGATGACTGAAATCAGCTATTCCACTTCCACTTTCCCCACTGCCTGCACCAGACAGCTCATTCTTCCTCATCTTTCCCTCTCTCTGCTGCCTTCACAAGAAGTCAAACATGAGATTCCCTCCCTGGAAATTCAGCAAGAGTTGAATGCAGTTTAAACTGCAGTTGAATGCAGGGAGTGAAGGCAGTGTGGAGAGAGAATTTTGAATTGGATAGTAATTGAAATGATAATACTTGAATTGACTACAGATATATTACAATTAGACCAGTGCTTAACAGACTGCACTATTTTCCTGCTATAGAACATGAATGGAAACTTATAAGAAAAATGGGCACCAAAATGAAACCTTTCATATTTGCTGATATTTGAGCTTTTCTCATGCATACCTTCTACTGGTAGCACCATACCAGAAAATAGGACACTTTTTTAATTGGCAAAATCATTAAAGATAGAAGGATTGGAATTATTTGTTTGTTGGCTTGATGCAGTGACTTGTAATTCTAGCTGCACGATAGAATAACTGAGAGCTTTAAAAATATTTCAATTTCCAGTCTTGCCCCATCCCAGATTAAGTATTAATCTCTCTATGTACAGATTCGATATGTCTTAAAAGCAACCCAAGTGATTCTAATGAGCAATCGGTGTTGTAGGAGATACCTGCTTGGTCAATTTTTTTGCCAGTTTTGTGTCAATGCTATTAGATAGTCACAGATTCACCAGTTAATTCTGCACTCTTTCCTCTTTCCCTAGCTGTGTTGTCATGGTCCAAGACCCTGTCTCAGGTGCCTTGTACAAGAGCTTGTTTACTGAGGGGCATGTGACAGCCACATCAGTGAACTGGGGAAATTAGCCTGTCTGAAAGCCAATTAGTTGCACTGCTTCCACTTTAATAAAGGAGGTCAATTAAGAGAGCTGCACTGGAAAATTCCTGGGCCTGCCAGACCTAAGGTGTTATGTTGTTAAGCACCAAATTCATTCGTTCACTCAACAACCACACAATGAGTGCCAACTATGTGTTGGACACTGGAAATAAAATGACAAATAGGGTTACAATGACAACTTCCAAAGAGCTCTCAGTTTTTTATCACCTCAGAAATCAATTTCTCAGCTACCTGGAGTTCACCTGTTATTTAAAAAAATTGTCTTCTCCCTTACATTGTTTCTGATACGGAATCTTCTGTTATCTTTATCTTTGCTCTTTTATATATAGCATGTGTTTTCTCTCAGACTGCTTTTAAGACTTTAAAAACCCTGAATTTCAACCACTCTTTTTTAGACTTTGAAATTTGAGATGCCAGTAATCTTTTTAGTTAGAAGAGTTTCCAGTTTTCATTGTGCAAGGTAAAACACAAAATGAAAGACTTTTTGACACACAAAAAAAGTACCAAATAGATCATGTCTATTGCAATTTAAATGAAATAAATTTAGCTTCATAAAAAACTATACCATTTTTTTCTCATTTTGCCTCTTCCTAACAAGCAGTTGTTTAAACCCTTCCTTACTTTCTTTTTCCTTTCTTGTTTAAAACCTTTCTTACTCCCTCTTTCCTTCTTTTTCTTTTTCTCTTTTTATTTTTTCTCTCTTTCTCTTCCTTCCTTCCTTCTTTTCTTCTTTTCTTTCTTTCCTTCTTTCCTTCCTTCTTTCTTTTTCTTCCTTTTTCTTTCTAATGAACAGTACCTGTTATCATTCTCCAAATAAATATTCTATGATCAGATTACACTTCCAGCCAAGATGAAGTAAAAGACCAGATTTACCCTCTCACCTTAAACAACTTTAAACATATAAATGTTTAAAGTATATGAAACAATGGTTTTCAAGACACAGGATATCAGGCAAAAACAGTGATACCTGAAGGACAGGCGATAAATGAAGTGAGTCCTGTGATTATCCCAGTTTAATGTTTTGAGAGAGAGTCCAGCCTGTAGTGCAGGAAGGGGGAACCCAAGTGGAGCCTAGAAGACTCCCTAACAAGAGATAGAACTAAAAGTTGATAGCAAAAAAAGTGGCAAGAATTCATTGGAAAGACTACCAGGCAAGATATCTGAAGATCTGTAGCTTCCTTTGAGTTTTCAGCTGAGCAATGATTAGCATATGCATGTAAGGAAACTACCTGAGGCCAGGAACAGAATCACCTGGAAGGATAGAGGTAACAGTGTCTGGCATTCACACAGAATCAGCATCATGCCTGTACCCAGAAATCACACTGGAAAACCTCATGATTCATAAGGCATTTGGTAGAATACTCAGAAATTGTCTTGGTAGTGGGAATAATTAGCCCTGCTCTGGTCCCATTTAATAAATCATGAAAGTGAAACCTGAAAGGATCAAACTATTTTCATATACCTTAACTGTGTCCCAGAACAAAGCTGATATGGTTTGGCTGTGTCCCCACCCAAATCTCATCTTGAATTGTAGTTCCCATAATCTCCACATGTCATGGGAGGGACCCGGTGGGAGGTAATTTAATCATGGGGACCGTTACTCTCATGCTGTTCTTGTGATTTTGAGTGACTTCTCATGAGATCTGATGGTTTTATGAGGGCTTTTCCCTCTTTTGCTTGGCACTTTTCCTTGCTGCTGCCATGTGAAGAAGGACGTGTTTGCTTCTTCCACCATGTAAGTTTTCTGAAGCCTCCCTAGCCCTGCAGAATTATGAGTCAATTAAACCTCTTTCCTTTATAAATTACTTAGTCTTAGATATGTCTTTATTACCTGCATGAGAATGAGCTAATATATTTACAGAGATATAAACCTAGCAACAAGGTAAAATTCCCAGTCACTTTGGGTTTATACCAAGTAATGGGGTTGCTGGGTCAAATGGTATTTCTGGTTCTAGATCTCTGAGGAATCACCACCCCATCTGTCATAATGTTGAATTAATTTCCATTCCCAACACCAATGTAAAAGCATTCCTATTTCTCCACCACCTCACCAGAATCTGTTGTTTCTTGACTTTTTAATAACTACCATTCTGACTGGGATGAGATGGTATCTGATTGTGATTTCGATTTGCATTTCTCTAATAATCAGTGATGTTGAGCCTTTTTTTCATGTATGCTGGCTGCATGAAACAGACACTTTTGAGAAGTGTCTGTTTATGTCCTTTCCCCATCAACAATAGACTGGATAATGTGATACATATACACCATGGACTACTATGTAGCCGTAAAAAGGAATGATCATGTCCTTTGCAGGGACATGGATGAAGCTGGAAACCATCATTGTCAACAAACTGACACAAGAACAGAAAACCAAACACTGCATGTTCTCACTCATAAGTGGGTGCTGAACAATGAGAACACATGGACACAGAGAGGGGAACATCACACAATGGGGCAGGTTGAGGAGCTGGAGAAGGGATAGCAGGGGGGTGGGGGGTAAGGGAGGGATAGCATTAGGAGAAATACCTAATGTAGATAACAGGGTGATGGATGCAGCAAACCACCATGGCACATGTATACCTATGTAACAAACCTGCATGTTCTGCACATGTACCCAGAACTTAAAGTATAGTAATAATAATAACTAACTAAATATATACTCACTGAAATAATACTTTAGCCAAGTCAATTGCAGAGAGATATGCAGAATATTTATATAATGAGTTGGATCGTAAAACGTATTTGATAATATCTTATATTCTACTGGCTACTTAATAACCTGATGCAAAAAAAAAAAAAACTTTTTGAAGAGTAGACAAACACAGATAAACAACATGTGCCCAGCACTTCTGTGTACTATTCATGAAGACATCAAGGTCATCCCTGAGAGTTGGGAATGGGGAGGGCATCATTCATCTACAGGAATGTGGAAGATGTAGAGAAGCCTGGAATCATCATATGCATAATATATCATATAAAAAACATCCAGAAAATGCAAGTAAATTAAAATTAAAAATACTTTGACCCAATCCTCTTAAGCCAATGAGAATATTCTCTTTTTTTTAAAGAAAGTAAAGAAATAAAAGAATGGCTACTCCATAGGCAGAGCAGCCGAGAATATTCTTAAAATTGCACTTTTTTGACATAAAAATTCTGTATTCCAAATAGCCTTCTGAGCTCAGAAATAAGGTAAAAATCCCTGTTGAACTAGTGTTTGCTACTTTATTCTCACTGTTGCACTCTCTCTCTTTGTAGGTAAGGAGAGGTTGTGTTCACCATAGATAAGAAAAAATCCTGCACATGTACCTCTGAATCTAAAATAAAGTAAGAAATCCTCAAGTTGGTAAAGTATAACTGAAAAGTCAAAAATCAATGCCTTGGATGGTAGATCTATACTGGTGATATGTTTGGCCTCATTACCCATACCTTGTATTATATTACTTTATGACAATCATAGATATTAGGAAGAAAAACCATAAGGCAATGCAGGAAAAAAAATTACTGTGAACCAAGAAGCTTAGGTCAAATTCTTCCATTGCTTAGGGAATCTACAAGAGTTGTAATCTTCAGTTAATGGACTAAGTGGTCTAGGGATCCTGTTCCTCCTATGCGCTTCAGTGACACAAGAGACTTTTAGGTCTTCCATCCATGTATCATTGACAAAGCTTCTGGGGATTTGTAGACACCATGGTTATGGATCTTAGCAGGGATGACACCAGTCTGGCTAGCTATTGGACTCAGGTTTAAAGCATTATTGGCTGAACCAGGGCTAAATTCTCCCAATGGAAGGAATGTAAATTTTAGAAATTCCAGAAACAAAGGGTAGGACAACTTTTAGATATCTAGTTTGCATGACAAAACAGTAACAGACCTATGATTTGTAGGTGGTCTGTATTGTCAATTCTACTGGAAAGAACACTGCAAAATATTAAAGTATTTTCTGCACTTAAAAAAAAAACACCAAATGTGTCTTCACACTTTAATTTTACCTGCTAAATTTTGTTGACCGAATGGTTTTATTTAATGCTTTTGCATTACATCTTTAAGTATACCTCCTCCAGGTATTTTCTTTTCCAAGAAAAATAGGTAGAAATTTTGCCTTTGTCTCATTTTGATAAGATTAACCTGCAAGCCTGTATAAAATGCCCATTTTGCTGTTGTTATCAGGAAAATACAATACACTGGTTTCTAAATACTAAACTAGGAAAGACTACACCTTTGGTACTATATCTCAATATTTAATCACTTATAAATCAAGATGCCATTCTTAGTATTAACAAATGCTCTTGCTGCAGTTAAAACCCATTTCCTCTTTAATCTCTGTAAAGGCAGAAAATAGAGTAACTGATCATCCTTTCTTATAATAAACCTGTATAATTTAAAAAAAAAAAAAAGACTACATGGCAGAACATGCATTTTACACAGCTTCAAATACTGACTGCCTTCTGCTTGGGCTGGGGCTACACCTTTTGCCCCATCTCTGGCTGTTGACTAGAAGTAGGAAGTACATACATACAAATAAAAAAATAATAATGATGATGATTTTTAGTGATGAAGGAAAGGGGCTACATCAATGGTCTCTTCGGCCTTAAAAATATTTTGACCACATAAATTCTCATTGCATCTAAAAAGGTTTCTCACACACCTCTCAAAGACGTCTTAAAAGCCATTCTAGCAGAGGCAATGTCAACATACTCAATTGTAAATAAACTCTGAATGTGAAGTATTTGAATGAATCATCACTTTATCTTTGTTTTGTGAAGTTCACTTTTCAGAAAATATTATTATATTGATATTTACTTTGTCCAGATTCAAAAACATGAAGACATTCTAATAAAGCTATCGGCTATTTCACTTTGCCCTTAGCATATATTACAATGACTTTAGCTCTTTAAACTTGAACATGCACGCATATAATTTATAAGTTGCTAGAATTCAGTTTTTTAAATCAAATTAAATATGTTTATACCAGAGATAAGAAAAATAAAGCTTAACAGAAAAGCATGGTCTTTTTAATATTTTTCCAGCTGTCTCTGTTAGAACTCACTGCCTGTTGCTTGGAACAACATCTTTCTTCCTAACTGTGAGTGCCTGCGATGTTGGATTTACTGTTTGTTTATATAATCTTTTATTCAGAGTATCAAGAACTACATCTTTGGGCAATTTTTTAAAATTAAGGATACACCAGTAAGCAGACAAAGTCCCTGCTCTTTGGAGGTGTCTTTAGATGATGAATGTGAAGTGAAAGTATAAATTATCAGCCATAGGTTAGGAAGGGATTCATGTTTACTCAGTTCTGTCTTAGGGATTGTATTAGTCCATTTGAGCTGCTGTAACACACACACCATAGCCTGGGTGGCTTAAACAACAAACATTTATTTGTCACAGTTCTGTAGGCTGGGAAATCCAAGATCAAGGTGCGGGCAGATTTAATGTCTGATGAGGGCTTGCTTTCTGGCTTGCAGATCGCAGTCTTCTACTGTCATGACATAATTATTAGGTTGGTACAAAAGGAATTATGTTTTTAGCAATTTAAAAGTAATATCTCCCAAATGCCCCACCTCCTAAAGCCATCACCCTGGGGATTAGGTCTCAACATATGAAATTAGGTTGGGGGTGATACAGCATTGAGTCCATAGCAAGGAGCCTTATGGAGTAGAAGAATCCAGGCTCCTTAGGAGTCTGGCAGACAAGCTCTTGTTGGGACTTCAGCTGATGTCTCACTTTCACAACATTGTTTTCATGTCATAGGGTAAGTACCACAACAGGGACAATCTGGGCTGTGGCGTTCAGGAACTGATTCCAGGCAAATTCTCTTTAAGCGTGTTTTACTTTTCTTTCTTTAAACCAGCCCTTACCTGGTTACTGGAGAAAATCGCCTTTCCCTTCTCTTTTATTCTTGACTTCCCTCTTGATTTCATTTCATTTTACTTATTGATGGCTTTTAAACATTAGAGTAGTATGAATGAAACATTTTAAAGCCCAAATAAAATCCTGTGTTTTGAAATAAAATTAGCTAAAATTAATAAACAGTGAGAGCAACCTCACCAAAAAGCCCTGACAGACACATAAATTCTCCTTAAGGAAGTCTCCATCTGACTCCTCATCCTACTTTCATTAACTCCCCTCTTCCCCGAGTTGAGCCACTTAAATCTACCTGCAGATTTACCCACATTTCAGTCCAGAACATGACCAATTCAGACAGTATTTAAGGATTTAAGAAATTCTAGCCACCTCTCTCCAGCAGGTCTCGGCGTGAAGTCATATTTTACTGATGAATGAAAAGAAATATCATTAAGCTAAGGCCTGGGATGTGTATTATTATTATTGTTGTTGTTTTTAGAAGTATGCTACATTAAAGAATATTTCTTAAAATAAGATTCTAAACAAATTTAGGATCATTTGGTGAGTTTCTTTAAAATGCCAGTGTCTGGGCCACACATCATACGGTTCAAAATCGCTGGGGTTGAGACCTGGAAATCTGTATTTTAATAGCATCCTATGCATTTCCAATACACACTCAAGTTTGAGATCCTTAAGCGTCCCAACCACAGTGTATATTTGTATCTACACATAAGTTTTTTAGAATTTTCGTTCTGTTTATCTGAGTATACGGGACCAGATAAACAACACTTAAAAATTACTTTTTAAAAAATTACCTTTATAAACTACTTTTTAAAAATTACACTTTAAAGAAATTAGTATTATGAAACTTCGTGGTCATATGACTGGAACTTTTAGTGATTTTTTTTCCTCACATTTGCATATTAATTCAAGTCCTTCTTTATATTTCAACCTCAAATTATGTTCTTCTACCTGATTCCATTGAGTAATTATTCATGTATTTTTTAGTAAACAAATGTTTAGGGTCACTATTGGCCAGGCATTATGCTAGGATTGGGGGATACTTTTTAAGGACCTTAAAAATTAAGGGGAGATGTGGTAAAGGAAGTAATTAAGTCATCTAGGTAAGCAGAAAATTATAATACAACAGGGCAAGCATCATGATGAGAAGTGCACAATACTCATGTGAAGTAAACTATTAAAACAGAGATGAGCCTCTTTTTTTTTTTTTTTTCTTTTTTTGAGACATGGTCTCTCTGTAGCCCAGGCTGGAGTGCAGGGGCACGATCTCAGCTCACTGCAACTTCCACCTCCTGGTCCCGGTTCAAGCAATTCTCCTGCCTCAGCCTCCCAAGTAGCTGGGACCATGCCCAGCTAATTTTTGTAATTTTAGTAGAGATGGGGTTTCACCATGTTGGCCAGGCTGGTCTTGAACCCCTGAACTCATGATCAACAGGCCACGGCCTCCCAAAGTGCTGGGATTATGGACATGAGCCACCGCACCCAGCCAGATGAACTATTTTCTAACCATAACACAAATCGTCTGACTTCTGCAGCTGCAGAGCCAACCAACAATGAGCCTTGTCTTTGTTTTTCTACCACCAGCAAAATGCTCTATATCAGTAAGGCTTTAGAAAAAGGAATGTGAAAAGTAATTTAGATATAATTGTAACTGGAATAAAATATCCCCAATTCTGAGGGACTTTTTTCTGAATAGAGAAGAATAAATGTTTAAATTGCACCTCTTACTTTTCAGAAATAGGTAGGTATAATAATCCTGCTCTAGAATGGAATCAGGAGTTTCTAAAGAAAGACAAGTAATTTCAAAATGTTCACTGATTCTGTAGATTGCTAGAGATGGTCTTGAAGTAAATTGTTGAGCAAAACACCTTAATCAGTCTCTGGATTTGGAAACATATGCCCTGATCCTAACGGTTGTAGTTAGATCAAGACTAGATATGGTCTTGAAGTTAATTGTTGAGCAAAACACCTTAATCAGTCTCTGGATTTGGAAACATGTGCCCTGATCCTAGTTTGGTTGTGGTAGATTGTAGTTAGATCAGTTTCTCAGCTGCACACTATTGACATTTGGGGCTAAATAACTCTTGGTTATGAGAAGCTGTCCTATGCATTATAGGATATTCTGCAGCATCTCTGTCCTCTACCCACTAGATTCCAGTAGAACCCCTCTGCCCAGTAACGACAATCAAAAAGGTCTCCAGACCTGGGGGCAAGGGAGCAAAATTACCCACAGTCAAGAACCACTGGGTTTGATGGGTTAACTACCTAACTGCTCTGTACTAGAAAGTAACAGCAATTTGGGGATGTTAACCTGGCATCTGGAGAGAAAGGTAAGGAAGAGATAGCTTCCAGCAATATAGCAAGCCTAGTTTGAGAAAATCCCAGTGATAGGGAAGTTATTGGTTTTATAAAAAGAGTAATATCTAATAAAATTGTAAATTTAAAATTGTTTTCTGTTTTATGCTAAACTGAAGTTTCTCTCTCTCTCTCTCAACCTGCAAACATTCAGTAAAATTCTATTACATAACAATAAGGGAACTGTAGGCTCCTCAACTTGACCCCGCTGGTGAGGCCAGTTAGCACTGCAGTGACCAGAATTCTAGTGACCAAAAGTGAAATGAGCAGAGGCCCAAGATGACCTTGGAAAGTGTGGGTAGAAGCCAGAGAACAATGGAGAAGCCACAATCACTTACTTGGATGGGGACTTGAGACATGTTCTCTTTTCTCCAAATACTGCAGGAAGGTAACCATTATGGGAGAGGAGATAGGTAGACACAAGAAAAAATATCTGAAGGCAGTACATTGTCTCATTGTGTCTTTCTCTTTCCTAGAAAATTTTTTGAGTATAATAGCAGGTTATCTTATTTCAGATGGATTAGGCACCATATTTTCTGTAGGTATGGGAAAGGATTAGACAACCTCCTGGAATTTATTTTTAAATTGGTAATTTTAAACCAAGACATGAATGCTGAAACAATCAACACTGAGTACTTTTGATTTTAATTTATTTTTAAATGAATGATTAAGGTAAAGCTTTTTTAAAAAAGAATTTACTATGAAGAAACTGTAAGAATATACAAAACAAGTCCTTGCAGTTTTTTGCACATAGTCAAATTGGGATAGTGGGCATATGGGTAATGCTTTATTTTTTATAATTTTTTTCAAATGTCGCTAATCCCTTTTTAGTAAAAAAAATACACATATATAAAATATATAATAAATAGCTTGTATGTGAATATATTAGTTAGGTGACCACACCACAATTAAGAAATTTAAGCAAAGGATTCAATGTAAAAGAGGTAAGATTACCTTTATACAGAAGTGATTCCAACAAAGTAGGATTTCCTCAGACTGAATGTAGGAATAGGACCTATAACAAAGTCAAGGCGTAAACAAATGTGAAGGCCAGAGAACTGGACCCCAGCATTTCTATTGCTCTTCATGCTGAGGGAATTATTTGAGAAATTAAAGGTGCTCAGATAAACATGCCATGAAGAAGGTTCATAATTCACATCAATACATAAAGACTCTGGAGAAGCCTTGCAGGAATAACACTATCACATTGCTTATCCCCACATTTTCCAAGCTTACTTGTCATGCTATGGGATGTACTTTGCATAACATAACTGGTTTCAGCATCTGAAGAAAATATGAGCAAACAAGTATGAAGAGAGAGATGGGAGAGGTTGATACGAAAAAAAAAAAAAAAAAAAAAAAAAACAGGAAAAAGCCCCCTAACTTAATGAAGCTTCATCTACCTTTAGCACAAGGTGGAGAAGATGCTGACTGATGACCATGAGTATTTGGTTGGTAGGCATGCACCCAGGTGGAGATGATATGCCAGGCCTTTATTGAAAATAGCCATTGAGATCATTCAGTTGCTCCTTTGATTCCATACTCAGCAAACAGAGCGTTTTGACTACAATTTGGCTTTTCATATAACTTGATTCATAGGGAGAAAAAGCAATGATGCTGTTCCTATGTGCTTGGTAATTTCCTTTTGCAAATAACTAAGTTAGCTTTCTGGCACAGAGTCTCTTCTGCACTTGATCAGCTAAATCTGGTTAATCCTAACTACTTCAGAAAACTCTGGAAAAAATCAGCTTTGTACCTGCAAGCTAAGGACTAAGCTTAGGTTTTAATGGTTCTTCCTCGTGACTCACATTTCTTTCTAGTTCCTGTCAAAAGACATGCCTAATTTTAATATAGTTATAATCATAGCAGAAATGCAACTTATATTCTGCTTTTTTTCTGTGTTTCCAGGTTGCTACGTAATTTCTGCAATTATCGTTTTTAATGGCTGCATCATAGCTAATGAAAGCGATAATTTCTTTTTTTTTTTTTTTAGACAGTCTCTGTTACTAGACTGGAGTGCAAATGGCACCATCTTGGCTTACTGCAGCCTCCACCTCCCCATTCCCCTGCCTCAGCCTCATGAGTAGTTGAGACTGCACCACAACACCTGGCTAGTTTTTGTATTTTACAAGAGACTTGGTTTCACCATGTTGATCAAGATGGTCTTGATCTGCTGACTTGTGATCCATCTGCCACAGCCTCCCAAAGTGCTGGAATTACAGGCATGAGCCACTGTGCCCAGCCAAAAGTGATAATTTCTTTCTTTTCTGTTTTTTTTTAATTATACTTTAAGTTTTGGGATACATAGGCAGATCTTGCAGGACTGTTACATAGGTATACACGTGCCATGGTGGCTTGCTGCCTCTATCCCCCCATCACCTACATTAGATATTTCTCCTAATGTTATCCCTCCCCAATCTCCCCACCCACTGCAATTCCTCCCCTAACCCCCCAGCCCCCAACAGACCCCAGTGTGTGATGTTCCCCTCCCTATGTCCATGTGTTCTCATTGTTCAGCACCCACTTATGAGTGAGAACATGCAGTGTTTGGTTTTCTGTTCTTGTGTCACTTTGCTGACAATGATGGTTTCCAGCTTCACCCATGTCCTGCAAAGGACATGAACTCATCCTTTTTTATGGCTGCATAGTAGTCCGTGGTGTATATGTGTCACATTTTCTTTATCCAGTCTATCCTTGATGGGCATTTGGGTTGGTTCCAAGTCTTTGCTATTGTGAATATTGACACAATGAACATATGTGTGCATATGTCTTTATAATAGAATGATTTATAATCATTTATAATCCTTTGAGTATATACCCAGTAATGGGATTACTGGGTCAAATGGTATTTCTAGTTCTAGATCCTTGAGGAATTGCTACACTGCCTTCCACAATGGTTGAAATAATTTACACTACCACCAACAGTGTAAAAGTGTTCCTATTTCTCCACATCCTCTCCAGCATCTGTTTTCTCCAGGTTTTTTCATGATTGCCATTCTAACTGGTGTGAGATGGTATCTCAGTGTGGTTTTGATTTGCATTTCTCTAATGATCAGTGATAATGAGCATTTTTTCATATGTTTGTTGGCCACATAAATGTCTTCTTTTGAAAAGTGTCTGTTCATATCCTTCACCCGCTTTTTGATGGGGTTGTTTTTTTCTTGTACATTTGTTTAAGTTCTTTGTAGATTCATGATATTAGCCCTTTGTCAGATGGGTAGCTTGCAAAGATTTTTTTCCCATTCTGTTTGTTGCTGGTTCAATCAAATGATTGTTTCTTTTGCTGTGCAGAAGCTCTTAAGTTTAATTAGATCCCACTTGTCTATTTTGGCTTTTGGTGCCATTGCTTTTGGTGTTTTATTCTTGAAGTCCTTGCCTATGCCTATGTCCTGAATGGTATTGCCTAGGTTTTCTTCTAGGGTTTTTATGGTGTTAATTTGCCAAGCCAGTCTTTGATTTTTTAACTCTTAGGCTCTTTTCAATTTTTCATAGATCTATGATGAACACATTTGCATTCTATCCTCTTCTTTCCTTAGAATTTGGATTATTATGTCAAGTGGTATAAATGTTTTCATTCTTTAGATGCATTGCCAAATCATTTCTTAAATGGAGAGAAATAATTTACATGTTTAATGACTCTCAGGCATTTAAATTTTGAAAATAAATGCTTAATGGAATTTTAAAAATTGATGCTTTTCTCATTAAAAAATAATGGATTCTACATACAAAATTTTAAAGAGAATGATTCTGTTGAAAGAAGAAATTCCAGGCATTAAGCATTAGCCTAGCTGAGGAAAAGGTGGGGTGGAAGCTCCTGCTCCCTCAGATATTTGCTGATTTTGGTAACCCTCCCAATGGAAAGAAGGGCTGAGATGGTTGGAAAGAGTTTGTGGAAAAGGGGAGAGGAGGCTAGAGTGGTCATTAGTAAATCTGTCTTCACATTGCTGGCTGCTGCTTCTTAGAAGGACAATTTGACCAAAACAAAAGGTCAGGTACCTTTACTTTTCAGGTGAGAGAATGTTCATTATACATAATGCCAGCACACAGGTGGGACCCAGTAAATGGTAATAACTTCTTCTGTTACTTGCAGATGCATAATCTTTCATTGCATCATCACTGCTAGGAGACTTCTCTTAAAATGGCGCAGCGGCCTTCATGCTTGAGTTCCTAGAAGAAGCTGGGCAGCAGCGACAGTCCCAGGACCTTCCAGTGTGCAGGGCATTGCTCTGTGCATCTGGGTACATAATCCTGCACTTCTGACTCATTGTCCCTGTGTCTAGTTGTGTTGCCTGCATTTCTTCCCCTAGGAAATTCCTAGTATGTGCTGGTACCCAGGAAATTTACTCTGAAACATTTTTATTCCACAGGGCTTTTTTCTTCTTCATTGGTTTTTGGATTCTGATTTCAGAACTTCTGCCCCAACTAACTGGTAAACTCAGCTGGATACCATCTTGTTTATGTGCTTCCCATCACAGATGACCTACCTCGGGCAGGTCACTTGATTTTCCTTTCCTTAAGATCAGCCAGGATATTGACAGCACAAGTGGGAAGCGTTCAGGGGCTTTCTGACTCTAAATTAGCTTTCCTCAAGGGGTGGTATGTGCTAAGGCCTGGAGACAGCGTATAAGTGAAAGATAAGTCACCCTACAGATAAAAAATATACAGAACGACTGCCATTTAATGTGCACTTGTGTAGTCTCTGTTGACCCCAACAGTCTTCTGGGATGAGGACCCGAAAGCTTGAGGGAATGAAAGAACTTGCTCAAGTTCACACAGCTGGAAAGTGGGTTTGAGCCCAGTCCTGCCTGACTTCAGAGTTCACATTCTTGCCTCTGTGCCAACCTGCCTCCCAGGTGTCCTTGACCAAAGAAATAATACACATTGGTTGAAAAAGGGTATTTTGTGTTACTTCACAGGGTAGAGGTGGAATCACAGGGTGAAGCCAAAGGAGGCAGATTTCAGTTCAAAGTAAGACAAGACTTTTAACCACAGGAAGTGGCAAAAAAAAAAAAAAAAAAAATAAAAAAATAAAAAAAAAATAAAAAAGACTAATGGAGGTCATAGTTGGCTAAGGAGAACATTTTTTAAAAACAGTGGCAAAAAAAAAAAAAAAAAAAATGGGATGAGCTATTTTGCAAGCCAGTGAGCTCCTGGCCTAGAGGGATTCGTTTAAGCCCAGACATGGGCAGATCTGTGCCACAGCACTGAGAATTTCTGCTTCTGCTGCACAATTTTTCAGGATCTCCCAACTCTAAGAGTCTATAGTTCTGTAATTTTTAGAGGACTTGTCTCAGAAAGGTGACTTCTGTTCCTCAAGCATGCCAGGTTCATCCCTGAAGCTGTTCTAGGCCCACACTTGCTGGGAGGCTTCTGGGCTGGTTCTATCCTCTGCTGAAATGTTCTCTCCCATATGATTACAGGCGAACCTTACCTCCATGTCTTTTCAAAGAAGCCTACCAGACCACCCTATTTAGAATTTACCCTTTACAAAAAGTGCATCTCTGCCAGCACTCCCAATTCCTCTTCCTCTGTTGTAACTTTTTGTTTATAGCACTTATCACGTTTCATGCTAAGTAATTTACTTTGTTAAATCATTAATTGTTTATTGTGTTTCTTCCTCTGCCAGTTCTGTGGAACCAAGATTTTTTGTTTTTGTTTTATTTCTTAATTTTGCATCCTAGTACCTAAATGGTCTGTGTCATGTTGTAGGCAATAAATATTTGTTGACTAAACGGTAGAATCACATGGGGAAGTCTGAGCCAGGCTCTGCTGACACCCAGGTAGGCAACGTTGGGCAAATCCCTTCATCATTCTGATCTCAGTTTCCTCTTGGGGTCTGTACATCTCTAAAAATAATTGCATGATTTTAAAATTCAATTGGATGATTTGTTGCATACCTCTTAAGAATACATCAAGTAATTTCAAATGAACACCGTAACAAATGTAAGAAGAATATGCCAATCATCACTTTTGAACCACACTTTGATCTTTCTGCAGCTGCGTGGCTAACCTAAGCCTTTTCACATTCAGGTTCTTTGTTGTTCTGAGAGCCATTTATTATTGGAAACACACCATTCAAAGATAAATCTGGTGACCAGTACACTTCCTCTATGAACCCTCATGCTGGGGATTTTCCACTGCTTGGTTACTGCTTAGGGGAAAATTTTAGAGCAGCAGGAAAAAACATTGATGATTTCTCCTGTTACTGGCATAAGTCATGATTGGCATCTCTAAGCACACGGGGAATATAGCAACTAGTCTGATTGTATATATTTTTTTTGTAATCCACACACATTTTGTGGGTTTTATTATTTTCAGGTGTACTTAGATGGCTTCACAAGAATATGGGAGAAGTATGTTATATGTGCTATGTGAAAGTGCATAGTTATTAGATAATCATAGTTATTAGATAACTAGATATTTGTCATATCTAACATGTACAGTCATGCATCACTTAACAATGGGACTTATGTTCTGAGAAATGTGTCATTAGGTGATTTTGTCATTGTGTCAACATCATAGAATGTACTTACACAAATCTAAATGGGAAACCTTTTGCTCTTAAGCTATAAGCCTGTTCAGTGTATTACTGTACTGAATACTACAGGCAATTATAACACAATAGTAAGAATTTGTGCACCTAAACACATCTAAACATCAAAAAGGTACAGTGAAAATATTGTATAAAAGATTTTTTAAAATTCTATACTGCATAAGGCATTTACTGTAAATGGCATTTGCAGGACTGGAAGTTGCTCTGGGTGAGTCAGAGAGTGAGTAACGAGTGAATGTGAAGGCCTAGGACAATTCTGGACATGACTATATACTTCACATTGTTTTCTTAGACTAAACTAAATTTATTTTTTAAGAATTTTTTTTCTTCAATGATGAATTAACCTTAGCTAAATTTTTAACTTTATGAACTTTTAAACTTTTTGTCTCTTTTGTAATAACACAGCTTAAAATATGAACACATTTTACAGCTACACAAAAATATTTGCTTTCTTTATATCCTTATTCTATAAGCCTTTTTCTTTTTTTTTTTTTTTTACATTTCCTTTTTCTTTACTTTTTAAAATTTTTTGTTTAAAATGAAGATGCAAGTATACACATTAGCCTATGCCTACACAGGGTCAGGATCTTCAATACCACTTATTCCACCTCCCTATCTTGTCCCACTGGAAGGTCTTCAGGGACAATAACACATATGGAGCTGTCATTTCCTATAACAATTCCTTCTTCTGGAATACCTCCTGAAAGACCTGTCTGAGGCTGTTTTACAGTTAAATTTTTTTGTAAGTAGAAAGAGGATGGTCTAAAATAACAATAAAATATAGTATAATAAATACATAAACCAGTAACGTAGTCATATATTATCATTATGAAGCATTATGCAATGTACATAATTGTGTGTGCTAGACTTTTATACCACTGGTGGCAGCACAGTAGGTTTTTTTTTTTTTCCCCATTTATTTATTTTATTGCATTTTAGGTTTGGGGGTACATGTGAAGAACATGCAAAATTGTTGCATAGGTACACACATGGCAGTGTGATTTGCTGCCTTCCTCCCCATCACCTACATCTGGCATTTCCCCCCTTGCTATCTCTCCCCAGCTCCCCACCCCCCACCGTCCCTCCCCTATTTCCCCCCAACTGACCCCAGTGTGTAGTGCTCCCCTCCCTGTGTCCATGTGTTCTCATTGTTCAACACCCGCCTATGAGTGAGAACATGCGGTGTTTGATCTTCTGCTCTTCTGTCAGTTTGCTGAGAATGATGGTTTCCAGGTTCATCCATGTCCCTACAAAGGACACAAACATCGTTTTTGATGGCTGCATAATATTCCATGGTGTATATGTGTCACATCTTCCCTATCCAGTCTATCGTCAATGGGCATTTGGGTTGGTTCCAGGTCTTTGCTACTGTAAACAGGGAGCACAGTAGGTTTGTTAACACAAGCATCATCACAAACGTGTAATGCATAATGCTATGACATTAGGAT
The DNA here is from genome assembly GCF_001604975.1 of Cebus imitator. Lineage (NCBI taxonomy): Eukaryota > Metazoa > Chordata > Mammalia > Primates > Cebidae > Cebus > Cebus imitator. Next base: position 1,616,010 of record NW_016107520.1, on the reverse strand, counting down.
GGCTATGGCATCATTAGGCAATAAAAATTTTTTTAGCTCCATTATAATCTTATAGGACCACCATTGTATATGTGGTCTGTATATGGCATTGACATCATTCTGCAGTGTATGACTGGACTGAATTTAGTAAAACACATACATACGTGATAAACCGAAGTAGTACTTTCCTGTAGAATAAAAGGCTTCAAGAAACTAGAAAAATAAGGACAAAATCATTTCAAAGCAAACAGAAAGAAGAAAATAAAGAGCAGAAATCAATGAAATTTAAAGCAGAAAAAGAATAGAGAAAATCAATTAATCAAAAAGTTGGTGTTTTGAAAAGATCAATAAAATTTATCTAACAAGACTGACAAAGAGAAGACACAATTACCTATATGAGAAAGAAAATAGGAATATTACTACAGACCCTACAAACATCAAAATATAATAAGGGAATATTGTGAAGAAGTCTATATAGAAATTTGGCAACTTAGATGAAGTAGACCAATTCCTCGAAAAGCACAAATTACCACACTTCACCCAACATGAAAGATATAATTTTAATAGTCCCATAACTTTGAAGGAAATTGAATTCATAACTTCAAAACTCCCAGAAAAGGAAACTCGAGATAAGATGGTTTTATAAGAGAATTCTACGAAATGTTTAATAAAAAATTAACATCAATCCTACACAATCTCTTCCAGAAAATAGAAGAGGATAACACTTCTCTGAAGTTCAGAGCTAGGTAAATTTTTAAAATGGCTCTTTTAAAAAATTATTTAAGTGTTTAAAATTTCACCTTTCCTTAGAAATTGGTGATAAGGACCAGCCACATTGGCTTATGCCTATAATCTCAGCACTTTGGGAGACTGAGGCGAGTGGATCACTCGTTCAAGTGATCAGGAGTTCAAGACCAACCCAGCCAACATGGTAAAACCCCATCTCTAGTAAAAATACAAAAATTACCCAGGCATGGTGGCACACACCTGTAGTCCCAGCTACTTGGGAGGCTGAGGCAAGAGAATTGCTTGAAACCGGGAATCAGAGGTTGCAGTGAGCTGAGATTGCACCACTGCACTCCAGCCTGGGCAACAGAGCAAGACTGTCTCAAAAGAAAGAAAGAAAGAAAGAAAGAAAGAAAGAGAGAGAGAGAGAGAAGAAAGAGAGAGACAGAGAAAGAAAGAAAGAAAAAGAAAAAGAAAGAAAGGAAAGAAAGAAAAAGAAAGACAGAAGGAAAGAAGGAAGAGAGGGAGGGAGGGAAGGGAAAGAAAAGGAAAAGGAAAGGAAAGAAGGAAGGAAGGGAAAGAAAAAAGAAAGAAAAAAAGAAAGAAAAGAAATTGGTGATAGATTTTTCTCCTTAGGTTATCCTGACATTGATTGATAGATTTTTGATAAATATCTATTGAATCAGTTTTTCCAGCACTTTGCCCATCTAGACATAACTATGTAATAAGTGGAATCAAAGTCCTCTCTCTAGGCTGCATTACTCTTTGGTTTACTTATTTGAAAGCATCCTCATACTGCTTTTATTAATGTCATCCTGAGATACAGAAAACAAAATCTGCTAATACAAAAAAACAAAAAATACCGTTAGTTTAACTGGCCTCTCAACTCGGACTCTCTATTTTAAGATTCTTCTGTGAATCTAGAGTGCTCTAGTTGTGGCTTATTACTGTGTAAATTACCCATTTCTGTATAACAAACCTCCCCAAAACTTAGTAACTTAAAACAATAATGATCTATTATTTCTCATGATTTTGTGAGTTGAATAAATAGTTCTGGTCTTGTCTGGGGTCAATTCTGTAACTGCAATCAGTTGACAGCCAGGCTGAGCCTGCCAACTGTGACACCTTCATTCTTCTCTATGTGGCCTCTCCTTCTGGCTAGCTTGGACTTCCACACAAGATGATGGTTTCCAAACAGCATTCCAAGATGTCTTCATCACATGTCTGGCATTTTGGCTGGAAAACTAGACTAGTTGGACAGCAGCCATGTGTCCTCTCAAGCAAGGTACCTGGACCTCTTTACATGGTGGCTCAAAACTCCATTAAAGCAAAGGCTGCTCATTTTTAGTCTAGGCTAAACTAGTATTGCCCCTGCTACATTCTGTTGGACAAAGAAATTCACAGCACCATCCCAGATTGAAGGAGGAGGGAAAATAAGCTCCATCTCTAAGTGGAAGGAAAGTATAGAATTTGCGGCTGTCTCTGTAGCTCTAAATCTAAATTATTTATATTCCTCTAATCTGCAAAGTACACTATTCCTTCCTAACATCCTCAAAAGGCTTATTCCATTACGGCATCAGGCTCAACTTAAGATCCAGAATGTTTTCATCTAAATCAGGTCCTGATATAAATGGGGTTCCTAAGGTTCAGTTCCCTGGGTACAGCCAATCAGTGTGGCTCTTCTCTATCCAAAGATCTCTGAATTAAAAACAAAAGTTCTTTTTCTTCCCAGGCACTCAGCCTGCAAAGACAACACAGTAACGGGTACTCCCATTCAAAAAGAGAGGAAAAGGAAGCACATAGCAGTCTTTGACCCATAGTAATTTTGAAATCCATCTGGAGAGAGGTTGTCAGGTCTCCTATTACAGCACAGAGACGATTCCTTGATTAGGACCCGTGTCTGCGCTCTCATTTCTCATTTGACTCTTTGGCTCATTTTTCTTAGTCTACTGTTCTTGGTGGCTGCCACCCTCTGAATCTTGGTTCTATCCTTTGAGAACCCCTTTCTTTTCCCTATAATAAGGCCCAGATTCACAGCTGAGTAAATTTCTCTGCCTGGTTTCTGCTTTTGTAAAGTTTAGAACCTGGAAGCCTTCTTTTATTTTATACCTTCCTGTCTCTTTTAGTCAAAACTGGTGAGGCTTTTACCAATAAAATTCTCTTTTAAATGTTGTATATTTTCTATTAATCAAATTACAAATTCACTTTATTAAATAAACATCACACCTCTCAATATCTTTGAAATAGGCATTTTTTTCCCTTTGGACCACAAGTCACGGTGCTGTGGGGAAATGCTCTTAAGAATCTTACATTTTTCTAAAGTCTTATCAAAGGCTTGCACAACCACTAATCAAGGTCATATAACCTTTATTCAGTCTTTACTCTGGGGCTATTTTAGTGCCATCATCATGGATTTAATCTTTACCTTGAGACCATTCCTTATTTTGAGAACTTTTTTCCTCATGGAGATTCAATAAAAAACCGTTTTATTTCCCAAACTAGTATGTCCAGGGATGGAAACATTTTCTCTCAATTCTGTTTTAAAAAGGAATAATTTCTTCTTTGGCTCATTTCTGTTTTCCTATGCTTTATTATAGGGTGGCTAAAATAAGCCGACTTTCACTTTTGACATTTTGCCTGAAAATTTTCTTACTCAGATCCATAAATTCGTTAATGCGTTTTCTATCTTCCAGGTAACCACAGGCAACAATGTTGCCAAACAATTCCAGCACTACATAAGATTTGCTTTCTCCAGCTTCTGATAGCAAATACTTCACTGATTTTCCAACCTCCACTGCTAGTCTCCTTGCCGCCCTTCAAACTTCCACCTATACAACATGATCTGAAGCCGATCCCGCATATTTTAGGGTTTGTTTTGTTTTGTTGTTTTTTTGAGCTGGAGTCTCACTCTGTCACCCAGGCTGGAGTGCCGTGACATGATCTCGGCTTACTACAACCTCTGCCTCCCGAGTTCAAGCGATCCTCTAGCCTCTGAGTAGAGTACCTGGGACCACAGGCACGTGCCACCATGCCCAGCTAATTTTTGTATTTTTGGTAGAGGCTGGTCTCGATTTTTTAACCTCTCAGCCTCCCAAAGTGCTAGGATTATAGGCATGAGCCACCACACCCGGCCTGTTTTAGGTTTTTGTTACAGCAGCACTGCACTTCTAATTACCAACTTCTGCATCCGTTTTATTTGCTGTGTAACAAAAGACCCTAAAGCTTAACGTCTTTTTTAAGAAGCTTTATAATGTTTCTCAGGATTTAGTGAGTTAAAAGAGTGATCTTCCACTGGTCTCACTTGTTCAGTTATGAGACTGTATTGATCTAGCAGTTGATCTAAGGCTACTGGCCAAGATGCCTTAGTTCTCACATGGCTATTCCTCATGGATAACATGGGCCCCTTCACACAATGGTCTCAAGGCTACATTTCAAGATGGCTCCATTCACATATCTAGCATTTTGCTCAGTATGGCTAAAACAGCCAGGCATCTATCTTTCCCTGTGTTCTCTCCAGCAAAGTAACTTTACATTGTAGCTGAAGGCTACAGGAGAACAAAGGTAGAAGTTGCCACGTTTCTTAAAGCCTGGGCCTACAACTAGCACAGAATCACTTCTGCTGTATTTATTGGTCAAAGAAGGTCACAGGGCCAACCTGGATATGAGGGAAGAGGAAAACAGATGCTACCTTTTGATTGGAAGGGTGGCTAGAATTTGTGGTCATTTTTAATACATCAATGACCTAACAATGACCTCAAGGATATGTAAGATCCTTCAACATTTCTTGGTTTTTAGATTTTGTTTTATATTAGAAATGTCTACCTTCCACAGAATACTTAATAGTTCTTTAGGGGAAAAGATTGGAGGAAGAATCATTTGTGTATCTCTCTTAGCACCTTACACAGAGTGGGCCACTCAAGAAACAATTTCTGAATGAATATTGGCTGAATTAAATATTCAGTCTGAATTTTGTAATGTATGTATATTATTGTATTATAATTCCATGTGAAATGGATTTCGATTCGTGGTAAACTTGCCAAATCTAATTAACTAGTTGATTAATCAACAGCAGCGATTCCCCTAACTGCTGGTTTGACAGCAATTTTACTATAAGTAAAACCTTCTTAGTAAAGTGAAGCTTTTCATAAAGGCTTTCTTTTAGGCAGCAGTTCTTAACCCTTGCTGCACAGTAGAATCATCTGAGATGCTTTTAAAACATATTATCCCAGGGCTCTTTCAGCTACACTAATTAAATCAGAATCCCTAAGTGCATTAGGATTTGTCTCTAGGTGATTCTGATGTGAAGCCAGAGTTGTGAACAACTTTTCTGTGGGCTAAGGCTTTGAAATTGTGTCTTGCATTTCAAAGAGGTAGTTTGGCCCTACCTCACCCAGCTTTGACCACAGCAGTCCAGCTTTTTTTGTCTGATATACATATTCACAGCCTGTGAACAATTTAGGTCACCAAATTGATTTAATGCTAAGAAAAAGCTGAAAACACTAGGGTGTTATGATAGCCAAAGACTCTTGGCTTTGTGAAATAGAACAAATAATCATTGAGATATTTTTCTTGGCACTTATATAACTGGTCTACATGAACAACTTTGAGGCTGTGACTATTTAATAGGAGGCAAGATCTGCCTTCCAGCATCTCCAGGGTGTTTCTCTGTTTATGCACAGCTTTCCAATCATGTTGCAGATCTGAGGCTTGTTGGTCATCTTCTCTATTTACCCAAAGGTTACATAGGGCCTAGTGTCTGTGTACAGTTGATCAAGATAACCTTTCCCTCTTTCTATAGGAGGTGTTTTGCAAGGCTCAATTTCTGACTAATCCCCAAAGCTCACTTTTCAAAGGAAAGGATACCACCTCATTTTCCTTGAACTCTGCACAGCTAGTTCTTGTGGGGAATTTTTACTCTATAGGAAAGGGTAAGAATTGGTATGGAGAAAGTTTTCATGAAAAATTATTTATCTAAAGACTAAACAATGCTTTTAATAATCAAAGAAGATCAAGGTCAGAATGCTTTGTTATTTGAACACTTCCTCAGATCAAAGGGTCAGATGTAATTATTTTCTGCCCTTGCAGCTCAGATAGGTCAGTTCTGAAGACAAACCTCTACAGTTTAGCAAGCCAGGTTCTTCAGGTAAAGAGCTTATTAACAACATCCACATAGGTCTTCATTTTAGGGATCTAGAAAACAATTGCTGTATCTAGAAAACAATCCTGTTTATATTTCCTCACCTCTCTGTTTCCTCAGTTCTGCTCACACCATTCCCCTCCAACTTCTCTGGTAAACATTGCCAGACCTAGGAGCAGTTTATGGTCCATAGCTGGCTGTTTTTAACCAAGTGTCTCTTCTCTAAATTCTTTACTTCCTTAGCTGCTCTGACAGTACACTCTGCTGGTTCTCTTTGACCATTCATTCTGTCCTGCTCTTAAATTTGGGGAATACTCAAGTATTGCTCTGTTGTGTCAAAGGTCATTTAGTCCCTAAGTCTTTGAAAGAGCCTGGACAAGTTGCTGAGCGTGACCTCCTGGGCTGGTTGTCCAACAAATTTGCTTTAGCGTTAGTTTATCCTGTAGTTGAGCAAAAGTGAGTCATCCAAGAATAGACCCTAAAAGCCTTTTGATGGAAATAGGAAATAGGGAATCTGATTTCAGATAAGCCTATGGAAATTTTCTATACTAAGTCAGGTCCTAGGGCATTTTGCCCAGGCTTTTCAGATTGCCTTGTAAAAGGTCTTGGGAGGGTCAGGTGCAGTGGCTCATGTCTGTAATCCTAGCACTTTGGGAGGCTAAGATTGCCTGAGCTCAGGAGTTCAAGACTAGCCTGGGCAACACAGTGAAACCCTGTCTCTATTAAAAATACAAAAAATTAGCCAAGCTTAGCAGCGCATGCCTGTGATCCCAGCTACTCGGAAGGCTGAGGCAGGAGAATTGTTTGAACCTGGGAAGTGGAGGTTGCAGGGAGCCGAGATTGTGCCACTGCACTCCAGACTGGGTGACAGAGAGAGATTCCATCTCAAAAAAAAAAAAAAAAAAAAAAAAAATCTCAGGAGGCTAAACTCAGATATCAGCCTCTGCAGCTATAAAATTACCTAAGCTGGGGAGGATCCAAGATAGCTGAATAGGAACAGCTCTGGATTGCAGTTCCCAGTGAAAACGCAGAGGGTGAGGGATCACCGCATTGCCAAACAAATTTTTACTGCCCACAGACCAGGACATTCCTGGGAGGAAAAGCACCACAAGTCTCCAGTGTGGCTGTTTCAGCCGGCGCAGTGAGTCACCGCACAAAAACTCACACAAATCTGGGCACCATTTCAGCTGGTGACAGGAACGCCTGGGAGACAGAGTTGCCAGTTCAACTGAAAAAAAGGGGGCTGAAACAGGGAGCCAGGTGATCTGGCTCAGCTGGTCCCACCCGCACAAAGACCAGCAATCTGAATTGCTCTGGACTGACAGTTTCACAGCAAGCACAGCTGGACCCAGGACAGTCCAGCTCTTTGGGAGGAAGGGCATCTGCCATTACCAAGGCAGTCCACCACTACTGAGGGAGTCCGCCATTACTGAGGCAATTTGCCATTACAGAGAGAGTCCGCCATTACAGAGATAGTCTGCCAAGGGAGTCCACCACTACCGAGGCAGTCCACCGCTACTGAGGCAGTCTACCATTACTGAGGCAGCCGCCATTACCAAGGCAGTTCTAACTATACCCCTATAAACAAAACTGCAAGGAAGTTCACACAGCAACTGGGCAGAGCCCACAGCAGCTCAGCAACACCTCTGCTGACAGACTGTGAGTAGGCTACCTCCTTGCTGGGCAGGCCATCTCTGAAAAAAGGCAGCAGAATGACAGGAACTTATAAATAAAGCCCCGCCTTCCCAGGACAGCGCACCTGGGGAAAAAAGGCGGTTATGATTTCCACTGCAGCAGACATAAACATACCTGCCCAGCAGCTCTGAATAGAACAACAGAGCTCACAGCTCAGCACTTGAGCTCCTATAAGGGATAGACTGTCTCCTCAATCAGCTCCCCAACCCCCATATAACCAAAGAGACACATCATAAAGGAGAGCTCAGGCTGACATCTGGTAGGTATCCTTCTAGGACAAAGATAACAGAAGAAGAAACTGGCAGCAACCCTTACTCTTCTGAAGCTGCTGCAGGTGATCCCCAGGCAAGCAGGGTGTGGAGTGGACCTCCAGCAGTCCTACAGCAGGAGGGCCTGACTGTTAGAAGGAAAACTAAGAAACAGAAAGAAATAACTTCATCAGCAATAAAAAGGACGTCCACTCAGAGACCTCATCTGAAATTCACCAACCACAGAGACCACAGGTAGATAAATCCACAAAGATGGGAGGAAACCAGTGCAAAGAGGATGAAAATACCCAAAACCAGAACGCCTCTCCTCCTCTAAGGGATCACAACTCCTCACCAGCAAGGGAACAAGGCTAGATGGAGAATGAGTGTGATGAATTGACAGAAACAGGCTTCAGAAGGTGGGTAATAAGAAACTTCTCTAAGCTAAAAGATCATGTTCTAACCCAATGCAAAGAAACTAAGAACCTTGAAAAAAGGTTTGATGAAATGCTAATGAGAATAAACAGCTTAGAGAGGAATATAAATGAATTGATGGAGCTGAAAAACGCAACACGAGAACTTCGCGAAGCATGCACA